>NC_041392.1:442506403-442584374 GCF_002162155.2 Triticum dicoccoides
GGGGTGAATAGGCGATTTTTAGGAAAGTCTTCAAAACATGGAAGTTTCAAAGACAAACGATATAAATAAACCTATTACCATGCAGCGGAAGGTAGACTACACTAAGCAAGCCATAGTCAAGTATTCAATGAAATGAAAGCACACAGATTGATAGCAGCTAGGCAATATAGATCAGGATGGAAGATAGTATGAAGCCAATCAGAACAAGCAGTCACTCAGTGAAGACAAAAGATAATGCAAACATGCAATGACTTCACAAGGACCAACTATAAATAAAGAGATGGGAAGGATAGAACCAGTGGCTCGTTGAAGACAATGATTTGTTGGACCAGTTCCAGTTGCTGTGACAACTGTACGTCTGGTAAGGGAGGCTGAGATTCAACTCAGAAGAGCGCGTCTTCACCTTATTCCCCTTGAGCTAAGGACACCCAGTCCTCGCCCAATCACTCTGGTAAGTCTTCAAGGTAGACTTCCAAACCTTTACAGACTTCGTTCACCGACGATCCACAATGACTCTTGGATGCTCAGAACGCGACGCCTAACCGGCTGGAGGATTCACAGTCCTCAAGTGTAATAAGTCTTTAGATCACACAGATAGGAAGACTTAAGTGATGCCTACCACTCTTTGGCTCTGGGTGTTTAGGGCTTTGTCCTCGCAAGGAATTCTCTCTCGAAGGCTTTGAGGTGGGTTGCTCTCAAACGACAAAATCCATACACTAACTCTGAGCAGCCAACCGTTTATGGTTGTAGGGGTGGGCTATTTATAGCCACTAGGCAACCCGACCTGATTTGTCCGAAATGACCCTGGGTCACTAAGGAACTGACACGTGTTCCAACGGTCAGATTTCAAACACACACGACAACTTTACTTGGGCTACAAGCACAGCTGACTTATCCAGCTCTGGATAAGATTTGCTCTCATTGTCTTCGCTCGAAGACATAGGATTTTGGTTAAGCATCATTTCAGTCATTCTGACTGGTTCACTTGGACCCCACTTGACAGTACGGTGGTTCCTATGACTCAACAAAGAACAAAAAAGAACAACGAAACAACTAAGTCTTCGCGCTCCATAGTCTTCACGCGATGTCTTCTCTTGTCATAGTCTTCAATGTGAATGTCTTCACATACCACCTTTGACTTCAATGTCTTCATACATTTTTAGGGGTCATCTCTAGTAGGAAAACCGAATCAATGAGGGACTTCTACCTATGTTATCCTGCAATTCTCACAGACACATTAGTCCCTCAACCAGGTTTGTCGTCAATAGTCCAAAACCAACTAGGGGTGGCACTAGATGCACTAGACAAACTGGTTGAAGTTTTCAACGGGGAATAAAATATGTGAAATTGTAACGGATCATGCATGATTTGATATAACGAAGATAATGACATGCATAATGAAAAATGTACGTCTGCAAAATGACCTAAGTGTAGAAGTTATCATCGCACATGCGGAATTTATCATCGCATCACAGAATAGCAAATAAGTAGCAGACGACCATCGAGTTTAAGTGTTACAACTCAAAGAACCAAATGTATCGAAAAGTGAGAGTTGTAAGCACTTGGCAAAAGGTAAAGCAACCACCCATATGGACCTGCTTGAAGACTATCAACTCATATGCTTCTCCCCCTTTTATCAGTCAGGACCAAAAAGGTTTGAAGACATAGAGCGCCTACTCGTTCCCATGAGGTGCAGGCGAGGCAACAGGGTCGTCGTTGAGGTCCAGTGGTGCAGAAGAACTTGGTGCAGTGTCGACACGCGCTGAAGTTGGAGGAGGTGAAGTTGCATCATCTTGGTCATCGATGACTCTGGCATTCACTGTCACAGCCGAGGACGAATAGTCAGAGTCTTCAAGTTCGGGAGTCCGACGCAAGTGAGCATTCCTTGGAGGAGTTAAGTCAAACTTGAATCTTTCGGTGATGCCATCGTCCTGCAGATCATCTTCAGCAGTAAGCAATGTCAAACTCTTCCATGACCTCCGACAGTTTCATGAGTAACAAAGGCATTCTTGGTGGCAAGATTGTGAATGCGGTTGACATCCACCAAGAGGCTTTGCATCTGACGCTTGAGCAAGTTGTGATGCTTGTCCTGCTTCTGGTGTAGCGCGACGAGAAGCTCTCGGTCATTGAGAACACGAGATCGCCTCTGAGGCCTTTAGGCAATAGTGCTTTCAGTGGCGTCAGTTTGAGCGTGAGGGGCATGTGTGTTGCCAGCCAAGGGATAGACATGCGAGACTGCCTGAACTCCTTCAATGGGCTGGGTGAAGCTTTGGTGATCAGCATTGTGAAGATAAATGGGATCCTTAGCATGCTCTGGGTAAATAGATTCAATAGTCAGATCAACCTCTGGCAAGAATACAAGATGATTGCGCACAAATGGCTGATAGTTGAAGGCAGAGTGACGCTTGATAAGACGCATGGCCCATGGAGCATAGAACTTCAACCCAAAAATGTCAGAGCCAGATGTAGCCAGCTGCCTGATGAAGAAGTCTTGATCATTGAAGCTGATGCCATCGAAGATGTAGAAAACCAAGGTTTTCATTGCTCCTTCAAGCTTCGCTGTAGATGAATGTCCTTTGACAGGCCATAGAGTTTTTCTGATGATATGATAAATGGTGCGAGGCAGATACTCTAGGTCTTCAACAAAGAATTCAGATGGGTAGTCAGCGTCATGAGGCAAAGGCTTCATCTTGCTCAACATTTGACTCATGTTGGGTTCTGGCTTCTGAAAAATGCTCTCCAAAGCATTCTGGTGTTGTTGACAACCTGGCTCATAGTATTCACCAGAAGTGGGCAAGCCTGTGAGCTCAATGATATCAAGAGCTTTGGCTTCATGATGGACATTTCTTGTCATCCACTCAAGGACCCAAGTCTTTGGATCCCTGTTGTAGCCTCGAATGTGAAGAGTTGCATAGAACTGTAGCAGAAGCTCTTCATTCCAGTGTTCCTTATCTGTGACAAACTGCAGGAGTCCAGCGTCTCCGAAGCAATCCAACGCTTCTTCTAGACAGGGCAGGCCAGCTATAGCTTCAGTGTCGAGATGCATATGTGGAAATATGCGCCCTTGATTGTATAAGACACAGGAATAGTAGCTGCGCTGCTGATAGCTCCAGAACCGATCTGATGAAATGCAAGGTTTGGTGTAAGGGTTCTTGGCGCTGTTGAAGAAGGTGTTATGTGCCACAAAGCCATTCACATTGAAGACCCCAGGTGAAGTTGCAGTGCCTGGGAATCGTGGAAGTCTTGGCTTGGGCTTTTGGACTTGAGGTTTGTGCTCGACATGATAGTCAAATTGTGGACCCACAGCAGGTGGAGGAACCAAAATGGGCCATCGGACCATAACAGGCTGACCACGATCAAATGCCAGCTCAATTGTATGAGGTCTTGGAGGGGGTACATGAGCATTGACATTGTCGTTGAGATGGGCTTCAGGGGCCACATTGGCTTCAAGTGCTTCAGTATTGGCTTCGGGCGCTGCAGTGGCATGAGGTGCTTGCACTTCTGGCACCGCAGTAGCTTCAGGCGCCACATTAGCTTCAGCCATGCCAACGTCATTGGCTTCAGTGTTGATGTTGGTGACCGCCTCAGGATTGTTAACCTCCACTTCAGAAGCTGGAGGGTCGGACACGTTCTCCTTGAGAACAACATCTTGGTGGGACAGGGTTGTAGCAACTCTTTCTACTTCAACTCTTGGTTCTTCCTCTTCATCAGCTGATGCAGCCGGAATATATTCAGTCGTTTTGGCTTCAGACTCAGACACGTGCACAGTGGGAGGGACTTGAGGCCTTGGTCCATTGCGAAGCCTGCGTAATGCGGGCGACGCTTGCGGAGATGGAGTTTGCCGGGCCTCAAAGTCATCGTCATCTTGCATAGGTGAGGTGATTGTGGTTGGGGAGAACTTGGGGTGTCTTGTTGTTGTGGGTGATCAGCCCATGATGCATCCTGAGCAGTTGGCCTCAGAGGACGACCAATGCTGATGAGTTCGCTGTGCGTGAGCACAGGAGATGATACCAACTGGTGCTCGATCTGAGGAAGGACTTCATCATCTTCAACATTGTCGTGAGGACCAATGTCTTCAGCTGTGGTGGGGTCAACAGCTGGATTGTCTTCAGCTTCAGGAGCCTCTGTGGAAGCAGGCTCATGAACAATCACTTGGCGTTCTTGATGTTCAGACACAGGACGAGCCACTGAGATTGGCTCGACATCAAGGGGCTCTGTGGGAGCAGCCCGGTCTCTCTTCTTGGTTTTCCGTTTCTTGGTTGGGGGAGCATCATCAGTGGTGGCCTTGGTCTTGCGTTTTCTTGATTCGGCTTCAGCTGCCCTTGTTTTCTTGAGTTCTGAAGCCACTGTGGGTACCTTAGGCTTAGAGCCTGTCATACTAGCTGGGAAGACAATTGGATGTACTTCCTGCCTTGGTGCTTCGAGTTCTGCCACAGCTGGCTTCTTCTTCTTCTTGGCAGCCATTCTGAGGTCGATGCCTAGTCGCCCCAAAGCCTTGCGCTTTTCAGCTTCATTGTATCCCTGAACACATTTAGTAGCAAGATCCTTCATGCGCTCACGAGAACCTTTGGCTTCTTCGCGTTTCATGCGGAATGCTTCCTTGAGCTCATGCATCATGACCTGGAAGTTCTGAATGTCTTCAACATTGAGTTTGGCCATATCCTTCTTGAACTGAGCCTTTTCATAATCTATCTTATGCTTCAGCTCAACAATTTTCTGAGCTAGAGCCAGCTCAGCAGCAATGGCTCCGTGGAAGGCGACGCTGAGGCCAATGGGAAGCTTAAGATCATCAAAGCTGACATTTGGGATATCAAACCACTCATCAATGAACTTGTTTAAGATTTCCACATCAAAGAGAGGAAGGTCATTGAAGATTTCCGCCTCTTGCTTGCTCTTGATCAACTTCTCAAGAGCGTCATCGCCAAGATCGTCGTCGCTGGACAGATCAATGGCGTCATTCTCGTTGCGCAGAACAGCAGCAGGGGTCAGTGCTTGGCTGGTGGGTTGCATGGGCATCTTCACTTTGGAGGGCTTGGAGATGCGTGACAGATCTTCAGACTGCACACTGTCTTCAGGAGATGCAGTGGCCAGAGGCTTCGCCCGTGAAACCTTTGGTGCAGGGGAAGGCTTCGAAGCTTTAGGTTTCTTCAGCTTCTTTGGCTTCGGTGGTGCAGGCGCTTCGTCAGAATCAGCGTCGTCTACGGGTTCATCCACGGCTGTCCCTTGAACCATAACATGAGTGATGAGACCTTCTAGGTTGTAGAAGGGCCAACAAGATTGGGTTCGGCTTCGCGTGTGCCATCAGCACGAGGAGCAGAGGGGCCTGGATTGAAGTCTAATCCCTGCGACTTCTTGTTTTTTTTGGCCGAATTGTTGGCAAACTGGAAGTTGCGCTTGGACAGATTATCGTCACGGCACCATAGTAATGAAGATGGGTCTGCATCTGCAGGCTGTGGTCCACGGACCATGCAAGGATAGAAGCCTTGTTCAATGGCTTCAGCTCTGGACCTGGGTTGAATGTTTTTGTACAAGATGTCTCCCCAGGGTCGCTTGATTGCATTCTTCTCAGCATATTCCTGGGTCAGGAACCTGTACTTGAACCATTGCTCGGCCCAGTATCTTCGAATCCATTGAATTCGTGTCTTGCGTTGACCATAGCTTTCTTCGGGGTCAGTTTTGTACAGTTCATAAAGATCTTCGGGCAGGTCCGTTGATGTACCCCCACGGCGCTGTCTGCCGCCCTTCCTTGCAGATTTCTCTTTTGCCATGAAGTTCAGACTAAAAGGCTTCAAAGCTGTCAAAGTCTTCCGTCTACTGGTTAGACAAGAACTGGCTTCATGAGAATTTATATGATGCTGTAAGAACTCTGCAAATGAATGCAAACTATGAGAACCAAGGGATTCTCCCATGGACATGTACCTGTGACAACATTATAGGTGCGAGGGAAGGGGAAGAGGTCATATGCATTCTCAGAAGATTTTGAAGATAAATCAGTTTAGAAGACATTGACCTCATAGTGCGAAGACATTCACTCATAGGTAGAGAGTTGGTTCCAGATTTGTACGAATCCACGAATAAGTACAAGTGAGGAATCTAACTACTTTGTGAAGCATAAGTGAACATACTAGGCATGTTATGAGATGTAGTATGAGATAGATCCAACTTGTGTGAACCAAAACTTCTTGTGGTTGAAAAGGATGAATCTATCGGATCAAAAAGGCTATAAAAAGAAGGTTTTTATTTACCACATGAGGAACTGCTAGACGGAGTGGGAGAGGAGGCCGAGCAGTTCGATCTTCCGTGCCCTAACTTGGCGACGGAGGACACCTACGGCAACGGCGGAGAAGACGATGTCCACGGCTGGCGTGAGGACGACATCGGTGAGGTCGCGGCAGCTAAGTGCTTCGTCGCCGGCGTCATCGAGGGCTAGCGGTGGCGCTAGGGTTTGTGCGAGAGTGGAAGAAGAGATAATGATTGGGGTGAGGCGTGTATTTATAGGGACAGGGATGACACAGTGTTATTACAGAGGCGCCCCTGGCGGTTCACATCTGAAGGACACGTGGCGATCATGCGACACATTGGAGGTTGTTCCACGTTCCCACGCACGCCTGGATTGTCGGGTGGTCGTTCCCACTTCTCCGGGTTTCAGGTAGAAGGATTTAGCATTGAAAGCAGATTAATGTTTGTCTCTGTGTCTTCTGCTGACAAGGATGCAGAGAAGACATTTTGACTGTTTCAATAGAATGCATATGATTTGGATAGATAGACTTAATATAGAAGCATAGAGGGGTTAGGGTCCGATCACGTTCACTTAGTTCAAAAGATTCAACGTGAAGACAAAGCTATAAGTGAATGCTGTAGAGGACAGAAACCAAATCAATACATTGAAGATAAACACGAAGCCATCTTCACATTGAAGACAAACAAAATGCGAAGACTTTGCAATGTAACACCAAGAGAAAGTATTCCAAACAGGAGTTTGGTGGTGGCGTTACCCACCGTATAGGAAATATTAGACCCAGACACGACACACAATTATCATGGCTGTGAAGTCAAATTCCACGTTAATGTATTCACACTCAGAATGTAAGTCTTCATTGCTTGAAGACATACGTTACTTCGTGTGTTGCACATCTAAGTTATCAACATGCAGAAGTGTTAGGATGTGTGCCAGATCACAGGACATTTGAGGATTCCAAGATATTTAGCTCACACTGTAACTTGCAAAACCTCTTCTCATCCAAGGGCTTTGTGAAGATATCTGCCAGTTGCTCCTCAGTGTTGACGTGTATGATATCAATATCTTCCTTCATGACATGATCTCTGATAAAGTGATGATGAAATTCAATGTGCTTTGTCTTTGAGTGCTGAACTGGGTTGTTAGCAATCTTGATGGCGCTCTCATTGTCGCAGTAGAGTGGCACTTGCTTCAGATGAATGCCATAGTCCTTGAATGTTTGCTTCATCCATAGAAGCCGAGCGCAGCAAGATCCAGCAGCAATGTATTCAGATTTAGCAGTGGAGAGAGAGAGACACAGTTCTGCTTCTTTGAAGACCAACATACAAGTGATCGTCCCAGTAAGTGACATGTGCCTGATGTAGACTTGCGATCCACCTTGTCACCAGCATAATTAGCATCCGAGAATCCAACTAGATCAAACTCTGAGCGCTTTGGATACCATAATCCTAGTGTTGGGGTGTGAGCCAAATATCAAAGTATTCGCTTCACATCTAAGTGATGCGATTCCTTTGGTGCCGCTTGGAATCGGGCACACATGAAAACACTAAGCATGATATCTGGCCTAGATGCACATAAATAAAGCAAAGAACCAATCATGGAGCGATATACCTTTTGATCAAACTCTTTACCATTGTCGTCGGGATCCATATGGTGTTTAGCTAGCATTGGCGTCGTGTAACCTTTGCAGTCTTGCATTCCAAACATCTTCAGGCAATCTTTTAGGTATTTCTCTTGAGACATGAAGATGCCATTGCATTGCTGTCGTATTGAAGAGCAAGGAAGAACTTCAGCTCACCCATCATGGACATCTGATATTGCTCTTGCATCATATACCCAAACTCATCATTGTATTTCTGGTTGGTGCAGCCGAAGATAATGTCATCCACATATATTTGGCATACAAACAGTTCACCATCATATGTCTTCGTGAAGAGTGTGGGATTCAAAGATCCAGGTTTGAAGCCTTTGCTCTTCAGGAAGTCCTTGAGTGTGTCATACCAAGCATGAGGGGCTTGTTTGAGGCCATACAGTGCCTTGTTGAGCTTATAAACCATGTCAGGATGTTTTGGATCTTCAAAGCCAGGCGGTTGTGCAACATACACTTCTTCTTCAATCTTACCATTGAGAAAAACGCTCTTCACATCCATTTGATACATAAGAATGTTATGATGATTTGCATAGGCCAGCAGTATGCGTATAGCTTCAAGCCTAGCCACAAGAGCAAATGTTTCATCGAAGTCAATTACTTCAACTTGAGTGTATCCTTGAGCAACGAGACGAGCTTTGTTTTTGACAACTTTACCGTGCTCATCTTGCTTGTTGCGATATATCCATTTAGTGCCTATGATATTGTGCTTACGAGGATCAGGACGCTTGACCAGTTCCCATACATTATTCAACTCAAATTAATGAAGCTCTTCTTGCATAGCTTGAATCCATTCAGGTTCCGTGAAGGCTTCATCTACTTTCTTGGGTTCAGATATTGAGACAAATGCGAAGTGTCCACTAAAATTTGCTAGTTGTGTTGCCCTTGAACGAGTGAGTGGACCAGGTGCATTGATGCTGTCAATTATTCTCTCAATATGTACTTCATTTGCAACACGAGGATGAACAGGACGAAGATTTTGCTCTTGCTGATCATTGTCATCGTTAGAAGGATTGTCTTTAGGCTGAGCATTGTCTTCAGGTTGATCAGGTGCAGAGATGATGAGTTCCTCTTCAGACTGAGCTTTAGACGGTATGATTTCTCCAGTTCCCATAAGCTTGATGGTTTCACTGGATGGAACTTCATCTAGCACATTTGGCAGGTGCTCTCTTTGCGAGCCGTTAGTCTCATCGAACCGCACATCCACAGTTTCAACCACTTTATAGTGAAAGAGGTTGAAGACTCTGTAGGAGTTTGAATCCTTTCCGTATCCAAGCATAAAACCTTCATGTGCTTTGGGTGCAAATTTTGAAGTGTGATGTGGATCCTTGATCCAGCACCTGGCATCAAATACTGTGAAGTAACTGACATTTGGCTTCTTACCAATGAGGAGCTCATAGGATGTTTTGTTCATAAGCTTGTGAATATAAACACGGTTGATGATATGGCATGCAGTATCAATGGCTTGAGGCCAGAACTTTCTTGGAGTCTTGTATTCATCTAGTATCGACCGGGCCATCTCAATAAGTGTTCTGTTCTTGCGTTCCATGACGCCATTCTGCTGCGGTGTGTACGGAGCTGAGAATTCATGAGTGATGCCCAAGGTATCAAGATAAGTGTCGAGGCCGGTGTTCTTGAATTCAGTGCCATTGTCACTTCTGATGTGCTTGATCTTGACGCCATAGTTGTTCATGGCTCGATTGGTGAAGCGTCTGAAGACATCCTACACTTCAGTCTTGTAGAGGATTATATGCACCCATGTATATCTTGAATAATCATCAACAATGACGAAGCATAGAGACAAGCAGTAGTAGTAAGAGTTGAGTGGTGGTGGGACCGAAGAGGTCCATGTGTAGCAGTTCGAAGGGTTGAGTCGTTGTCATGATTTTCTTCGAGGGATGCTTGGCCCTCGTCATCTTTCCAGCTTCACAGGCACCACATAAGTGATCCTTCTTGAACTTGACACCCTCAATGCCTATGATATGCTTCTTATTTGCAAGAGTGTGCAAGTTCCTCATGCCAGCATGCCCTAGCCTCCGATGCCAGAGCCAACATTCTGAAGCTTTTGCTAGAAGACATACGGCAAGCTGTAGTCCTGCTGAGAAATGTACCACATACAAATCATCTTTCTGATACCCTTCAAAGACTAGAGACTTGTCAGATTCCATTAGAACAAGGCAATGATATTTTCCAAATATCACAATCATGTTTAAATCACAAAGCATTGAGACAGACATTAAGTTGAAACCAAGGGATTCAACAAGCATCACTTTATCCATGTGTTGATCCATTGAGATTGCAACTCTACCTAGACCCAATACCTTGCTTTTACCAGTATCAGCAAATGTGATGTGACTCTTGTCAGATGGACGTAAAGTTGAGTCCATGAGAAGAGTTCGCTTGCCAATCATGTGATTAGTACACCCACTATCAATAATCCATTCTGAAGCAGCTGGTGTCACACCCTACAGTGCAGTTAGGGGGATAGGCTTCACGAAGAGAATTGTGAAGCAAAAACATTTGACGAGCAAGTGGATTATGAAAGCTTAGATCGAGGTTAGGACTGATAGGGCAAGTGGCAAGCGACTCAAGAACAAAATACATAATAAGACCATTTGGGCATTTGATCTTGCGCCCTACAAGATGTTTAAGGTCCCCAGCAATAGCTTCTGACGAATTTGATTTTCGGCTGGAGACCCTTCCCTGCAAAAGAGAGTTAAGCTTTCTTAGCCACCCACATCTTCAAGGGTGGCTTCGAAGCAATGATTCTAAGTGCAACATCTGAGAACTTTGGCTTTGGAGCCCTAGCAAATAGTCTTGCAGGAGGACAATAGTACTCATAAGAATAAGCAGAGTAGTTCTTGGTCGTATGAACATGGCGGTTTGATGAAACCCGCTCATATTCATAGGCCTGAGTATGATTTCCCTACAAAAAATTGCATTAGTGTGACTCAGGAGAGTCCTCTGTCTGTATGAAGCCTTTGGACCATATGAAGCCTGTGGTCTGGGGTTTCTCTTCTTCACTTGTGGTGTCATGACGACATTCATAGGAAGATTCTCCAAACACTTTTTCGGCACCCAGACTTTCTTCATAGGTGGCCCATACCTGCAGTTAGTACCAATATACCTGGCAAACACTTCACCCTTCTGATTCTTAAATAGTTTATAGTTTGCATCAAAGGATTCATCAATAACAATGGGATTAGCACAAGTGAAGTCAGATAGGGTGGATGGATCCACTGAAGGTTCCTTTGCAGCAACCCATGTGGTTTTGGGGTACTGCTCAGGTTTCCAGTAAGAGCCATCAGCATTCATTTTCCTTTTTAACCCAACACCCTCTTTCCTAGGGTTTCGGTCCAGGATCTACCTTTTGAGGACATCACATAGTGTCTGATACTCTTTGAGACTTTTGTACATCCCTGTTTCAAGCAATGTCTTCAACCTAGCATTTTCATCAGCAATAGCAGTGGTATCCTCAGCAGAGGGGTTAGTTACCACATCAACAGTTGAAGACATTGCAATAGTAGCATCAGTAGAACATCCAGCAACAGAAGTAGCGTTGTCACGCTCAATGAATTTAAGACATGGTGGTTCAAATCCTTCCTGAGCGGAACTGATCTGTTTGGCGCGAAGTGACTCGTTTTCCTTTTGAAGATCTTCATGAGCCGCTATCAATTTCTAAAGATCTTGCTTCCTTTGAAGATAATCATAGGAAAGCTTCTCATGAGTTGTTGAGAGCGTTTCATGATGACTTTCAAGTTCCTCATACTTAACATGAAGATTTTTTATGTCTTCAATTAAGGACTGAGATCGAGTCATTTCAGCGTCTTAAAGGTCATTGCTTTTGTCTAACAGTTTTTGAATATGTTCCATAGCTTTCTGTTGTTCAGTTGCAATTTTAGCAAGTGTTTTGTAGCTGGGTTTGGAACCACAATCAGAGTCATCTTCACTGGATGTTTGATAGTGAGTAGTGCGTGATTTTACCTTGGCACCGCGTGCCATGAAGCAGTAGGTGGGAGCGGAGTTGTCCTTGTCATTAGCATCGGTGTGGGTGATGAAGTCGTTGTCTTCAGTGTTGAAGATGGACTTGGCAAAGTATGTTGTAGCCAGACTTGCAACGCCAGAATCAGACTCCTCAGACTCCACCTCCGCCTCCTCAGAAGCGGACTCCTCCTCTAAATCCATTTCCTTGCCAACAAACACACGAGCCTTGCCAGATGAGCCCTTCTTGTGTGATGAAGACTTTGAGGAAGACTTGGAAGAAGACTTTGAGTATTTCTTATTCTTCTTGTCGTCAGAATCATATTCCTTGCTCTTCTTCTTCTTCTTCTTGTTCTCATTGTCCCACTGTGGACAGTCAGAGATGTAGTGACCAGGTTTCTTGCACTTGTGACATGTTCTCTTCTTGTAGTCATGAGCAGAAGCTTCATCATTCCTTGAGCTGGATCGTGAGGACTTTCTGAAGCCTTTCTTCTTGGTGAATTTCTGAAACTTCTTCACAAGCATAGCAAGCTCCTTTCCAATGTCTTCAGGATCATCCGAACTGCAATCAGATTCTTCTTCAGATGAGGAAACAACTTTTGCCTTCAAAGCACGAGTTCGCCCATAGTTGGGACCGTAGATGTCTCTTTTCTCAGAAAGTTGAAACTCATGTGTGTTGAGCCTTTCAAGTATGTCATATGGATCGAGTGTCTTGAAGTCAAGGCGTTCTTGAATCATCAGGGCTAGGGTGTCAAACGAGCTGTCAAGTGATCTCAGGAGTGTCTTGATGACTTCATGCTTGGTGATCTCTGTAGTGCCGAGGGCTTGAAGCACATTTGTGATGTCAGTGAGTCGATCAAACGTGAGCTGAACATTCTCATTATTGTTTCTCTTGAAGGGGTTGAACAGGTTGCGAAGGACACTGATTCTTTGATCTCTCTAGGTTGAGACGCCTTCGTTGACCTTGGAGAGCCAGTCCCATACTAGCTTAGATGTTTCCAAAGCACTCACACGGCCATATTGCCCTTTGGTCAGATGACCACAGATGATGTTCTTAGCAGTGAAGTCCAGTTGAATGAACTTCTTGACATCAGCTGCGGTGACACCTTCACCAGCCTTGGGGACGCCATTCTTGACGACATACCAGAGGTCGACATCAATGGCTTCAAGATGCATGCGCATCTTATTCTTCCAGTAGGGATATTCAGTTCCATTGAAGACTCGGCACGCAACGGAGACTTTGATTATCCCTGCAGTTGACATAGCTAAAACTCCAGGTGGTTAAACCGAATCACACAGAACAAGGGAGTACCTTGCTCTGATACCAATTGAAAGTGCTAGTGATCGACTAGAGGGGGGGGGGGTGAATAGGAGATTTTGGGGAAAGTCTTCAAAACATGGAAGTTTTGAATACAAACGATAGAAATAAACCTATTACCATGCAGCGGAAGGTAGACTACACTAAGCAAGCCATAGTCAAGTATTCAATGAAATGAAAGCACAAAGACTGATAGCAGCTAGGCAGTATAGATCAGGATCAAAGATAGTATGAAGCCAATCAGAACAAGGAGTCACCCAGTGAAGACAAAAGGTAATGCAAACAGGCAATGACTTCACAAGGACCAACTATAAATAAAGAGATGGGAAGGATAGAACCAGTGGCTCGTTGAAGACAATGATTTGTTGGACCAATTCCAGTTGTTGTGACAACTGTAAGTCTGGTAAGGGAGGCTGAGATTCAACTCATAAGACCACGTCTTCACCTTATCCCCCTTGAGCTAAGGACACCCAGTCCTCGCCCAATCACTCTGGTAAGTCTTCAAGGTAGACTTCCAAACCTTTACAGACTTCGTTCACCGGCGATCCACAATGACTCTTGGATGCTCAGAACGCGACGCCTAACCGGCTGGAGGATTCACAGTCCTCAAGTGTAATAAGCCTTCAGATCACACAGACAGGAAGACTTAAGTGATGCCTGACACTCTTTGGCTCTGGGTGTTTAGGGCTTTTTCCTTGCAAGGAATTCTCTCTCGAAGGCTTCGAGGTGGGTTGCTCTCAAACGACAAAAGCCGTACACTAACTCTGAGCAGCCAACCATTTATGGTTGTAGGGGGTGGGCTATTTATAGCCACTAGGCAACCCGACCTGATTTGTCCGAAATGACCCTGGGTCACTAAGGAACTGACACGTGTTCCAACGGATAGATTTCAAACACACACAACAACTTTACTTGGGCTACAAGCAAAGCTGACTTATCCAGCTCTGGATAAGATTTGCTCTCATTGTCTTCACTCGAAGACATAGGATTTTGGTTAAGCATCATTTCAGTCATTCTGACTGGTTCACTTGCACCCCACTTGACAGTACAGTGGTTCCTATGACTCAACAAAGAAGAAAAAAGAACGATGAAACAACTAAGTCTTCATGCTCCATAGTCTTCACGCGATGTCTTCTCTTGTCATAGTCTTCAACGTGAATGTCTTCACATACCACCTTTGACTTCAATGTCTTCATACATTTTTAGGGGTCATCTCTGGTAGGAAAACCGAATCAATGAGGGACTTCTACCTGTGTTATCCTGCAATTCTCATAGACACATTAGTCCCTCAACCAGGTTTGTCGTCAATACTCCAAAACCAACTAGGGGTGGCACTAGATGCACTTACAATGCTTTTGTTTGTTTGCGATAGAACACCCGGAGTGCGAAGCGTGCTACTACGAGTCCCTAGGTTTTGCGGATGATCAGCAAGGCAAGTAACACTTTGATCATACCCCTTTATTACCCAGTTTTTATGCATTAGTTCCAATCCCCAAACATTGCATGGTTAGATGTGATTAACATGTGGGTTGAGAAGTAGTTGATGAGGTAGAACCTATTGCCCTGTTATATTCAAACCCTTAAAGTGGTTTGGGTGAGTGAAATCCATGACAGATGTGAGATTGTTAATTAATGGTTTAACTTAAGGTGGCAACTTGAATACACATCTGGGTGGATTGTTTGTTGGGCACCTAGGGAATCCAGTGTCGTCCTAGGATATCCCGGAGTACCCGTGTGATAATCCTATGGTCCGCCACCCAGGCTCAAAGGGAACTGAGATATTTTCATGCTAGAAACTTCCGGGTGCATCCACAAGCTATTATGGGCTCTAGCATAGTTGAGTAAGTTGTGTGAACTTCCGAAGAGGTGGATCAGCAGGTAGTGGGATGTAGGTTTGGTATGGTCTGCCTGGAGTAAGGGGCTAATGCTTTTGAAAGACTGTGTCTCGGTCATCCGTTTCTCAAACACCATGTAGTGCAAGAAATCCAACGGATGAGATCTGGTCTTGTGGGGAAAAGTGCACAAACCTCTGCAGAGTATATAAACTAATCATGGTTAGCCGTGTCCCCGGTTATGGACATCTTGAGTATCTAGTACTTGGAGTATCCTAAGTATCTCATCACTCTAAACTAATATTGTTGGGTTGTTAATTACTTTAATTGGGATTGAGTTGGGGGAACCTTCTCAATGATGTTTCAACTACCATGATAGTTAAATTAAAATCTATTCCTTTGTTGTAGGAAAAAATTGGTTGTTCACAAAAACTATAACCATAGAGCTTTCCACTAGCCAAATATGCATGTAGTTATAGCATTATTCTGTTCTTGCTCTACTGTGTTATTTTGCCAGCATATTCCATGTGCTGGCCCATTTTCGGGCTGCAACGTATCATGTTGCAGACCTGCCAGACGAGGAGTAAGGTTCGTTAGGTCGATGCCGTGCAGCTCAGCTATGCCGTTGGAGTTGATGGACTCACTTTATCTTCCAAGCCTTCCGCTGTTATTGTATTAGATGGCCTTAAGCCATATTTACTGTAATAAGTTCTCTTTTGAGACATTCGATGTAATAAGTGTGTGATCGCTACTCTGTTATAAATCATTGAGTAATGTGTGTGTCAGCATTATTGATCCAGGGATGACACTGAAGCACAGATACTTGGCCGTTTGAGGTTGGGTCGCTACAAGATGGTATCAGAGTACACGCTGAGTGTAGGACACGACCACTAAGCTAAAGCCCTAGATCACTATTCTCTCCTCATTTCTGACTCCTCACCATTTTCTACTCTTTAGGATGGCGGACGCAAGGAACAAGTTTGCAAACCAGATGAAGAAGCACCTTTTGGACGACACTTGAAGGAAGTCACTAGGTACCTGAACATTGGAATACCAAGCTTCACTGGGACTTACAACGCCACCCTGCCAGAAGAGGAGCGATGGATGATTCAAGTTCAAGTTCCAGGAAGGACATTCACGCCAGTCACTAAGCCCATAGAGTTTTCCTTCGATGCACCAACCTGGAGTCTAGGAAAGAGTATGGCAGCTCACATCACCATGGGACACATTGGAGAAGTTTATCATAAGGAGCTTAAGGATACTATCTATCAGATTTATGGGCACCGAGATGAGCAATGGGAGATGATTAGCACTAGGAAGGATAGATCAATTGTAGCTTTCATCCAAGAGTTAAACCAACACATTCATCGCCAGGAGAACCAGATGTGCGCAGGAATGATAGATCTGGAGAAGGCAATGACTAGGATCACAAAATTGGAGGAAGAACTCAAGGCTACACGTGAAGATTATGAGGAGGAAATCATCGTACTAGTGGAGAAGAATGACGATCTGGAAAGGAAGTTAGGAGTATTCCTGGGAGACCCCGCACCAGGAGGAGAAGACAAAGAACCCAAGGAGATTTGCCCGGAGGACTACATCATCATCGACGACACCGAATCAGACCCCGACAATAGCGACGATGACTATGAAGATGAAGCTAGAGCAGACATCATGGAGTCTTCAACCGAAGAATATTTCTAATAGACCACCACATCAGTAGTAGTATTCCACCATGTAAATAGTATAGTTCGAGCACTTTTGTAAATGATAGTTAGATCGATTGTATGCCCTTGCTTGATTGATTGAGTGAAATGTTTGTGTTTGTCTTATGTGCATATGGGTAGTGCCTTCTCATTATACCCCTTTTCTATTCTGATCTCTTCCCTCTAAACCCATCAGATGCCTCCAAGATGTGACCCCGAATTTACCTTCCCACCGGAGCTCACTCAGTTGATCCATCAGCAGAATACCCTGATGCAGTTGTTAGTTCAGAAACCAAGGCAACAACAACAACAACAACAACAATCCACCACCACCACCACCAGTTGACAACTTAGCTCGTTTTCTGAGGTTGCAGCCGCCGTTGTTTTCCAGTAGCACTGAGCCCATAGTAGCAGATGATTGGCTCCACAGGATTGGAAGGGAGTTAACCACTGCAGGATGTACCAATGCTGAGAAGGTGTGTTTTGCCGCACATCGGTTGGATGGACCAGCAACCTCATGGTGGGAGAATTACACTGTCACCTACCCTATAGCCAGGGTGACATTGGATCAGTTTCAGCAAGCTTTCCGTACAACCCATGTCTCAACTGGAGCTATGAGTATGAAGAAGCGTGAGTTTCGCAACTTACGCCAGGGGAACCGTACTGTGGCTCAGTACGAGGATGAGTTTTGCAAGTTATCTTGCCATGCCCCTGATGACGTGGCCACAGTGCCGCAAAGCATGAGAAGTTTATGGAAGGGCTGAATGATGAGATGAGCATGCAGTTGATGGTGGCAACATTCAACAACTACCAGGAGTTGGTATATAAGGCTCTTATGATTGAAGGGAAGCAGCAGCAGATTGAGAGCCGTAAGAGGAAGTATGGACAAGGAAGGTATAATTCAGGAGATCAGCAGAAGCCTCGCCTAACCCCAAACTCGGGAGGACTTGTTCATAACCATGGAGGCCACACCCACAATGTAGGAAGTAATCATAATCATACATGCCCAAGGAATGGGAATGGGAATGGAGCAAGCAACAATCAGAACCGCCCCAATCCAGCCACACCCGCCAAGAGAGACCTAAGACATGTTACTTGTTTCAAGTGCGGGAAGACTGGACACTATGCCACGGAGTGCCCTAAAGCGAAGAATGGAAACGAAAATGGGAGCGCTGGAAAGAAGCCCAATCCATTCAACAAAGGACAAGTGAACCACATCAATGTGGAGGAGGTTGAAGAGCAGCCAGACGCGGTTATTGGTAAGTTTTTGGTTAAGTCTTTTACCGCCCTTGTTCTTTTTGATACTGGTGCATCACATTCATACATATGAAGGGAATTTGTGGATAAGTTTAAACTACCAACCCAAACCCTTAGGACCCATCTGTTAGTAAGTTCACCTGGAGCAGAATATATGGCTAGTGATGGTGCGATCAGATACCCCTAACCATTGGTAGCCATGTTTTTCCATCCGACCTAATAATCTTGGAGTCACAAGGATTGGATGTGATATTAGG
Organism: Triticum dicoccoides; assembly: GCF_002162155.2. Taxonomy (NCBI): domain Eukaryota; kingdom Viridiplantae; phylum Streptophyta; class Magnoliopsida; order Poales; family Poaceae; genus Triticum; species Triticum dicoccoides. The sequence goes on from NC_041392.1 coordinate 442,524,638, forward strand.
CATGGACTGGATGTCAAAGTATGGAGGAAGCATTCACTATGTTAGTAAGTCAATTTGTCTCATCACCCCTGAGGGAAAATGGATTAAGTATGTATCTAGGCATGCGCCAAGAAGTAGCCAAGTGAATACCCTCACGGGAGTTGTTTAGGAGGAAGTGCCTGTAGTGAAGGATTACCCGGATGTTTTTCCAGATGAATTACCAGGCATGCCACCGGATCGAGACATCGAGTTTTTGATAGAGCTATTGCCAGGCATCGGGCCCATATCAAAGAGACCATACCGGATGCCCGCAAATGATCTAGAGGAGATTAAGAAACAGATCAAGGAGTTATTGGAGAAAGGATACATTCGATGGAGCTCATCACCATGGGGAGCCCCAGTGCTTTTGGTAGAGAAGAAGGATACGTCTCTAAGAATGGGCGTTAATTATCAAGCCTTGAATGAAGTGATGATCAAGAACAAGTACCCACTGCCGATGATCAATGATCTGTTTGACCAGCTGCAAGGAGCTAAGGTGTTTTCGAAGATCGATCTACGATCAGGATATCACCAGCTGAAGATACAAGAGAAGGACATACCAAAGACAGCATTCACCACACGGTACGGGTTGTATGAATATACGGTCATGACGTTTGGAATGGCTAACGCCCCTGCCTACTTCATGAGCATGATGAACAAAGCGTTCATGGAATATTTGGATAAGTTTGTAGTGGTGTTCATTGATGATATAATGGTATATCCGAAGAACGAGGAGGAGCACGAAGAGCATTTGCGCTTAGTTCTCGAGAAACTCAGGGAACATCAGTTGTATGCCAAGTTCAGCAAATGCGAGTTTTGGCTGAAGGAAGTCAGATTCCTTGGACATGTTATATCAGGAGAAGGTGTAGCAGTAGATCCTACTAAGGTTCAGTCAGTCACTAAATGGTTGGCACCCACTTCAGTTAGCGAGATCCGCAGTTTTCTTGGACTCGCAGGATACTACCGGAGATTCATTGAGAATTTTTCCAAGATTGCGAAGCCAATGACGGAGTTATTGAAGAAGGATACCAAATTTAAATGGACAGAAGAATGTGAAGCAAGTTTTTAGGAGTTAAAGAAACATTTGATTACAGCCCCAGTGGTGATTCTGCCGGATATATGTAAGGAGTTCCAAGTGTATTGCGATGCCTCTCGCTTAGGACTTGGAAGTGTGCTTATGCAGGACGGAAGAGTTGTTTCGTATGCCTCGCGGCAAGTGAAACCGCACGAGTTGAATTATGCCACGCATGATTTGGAGTTGGCTGCCGTAGTGCATGCGTTGATGACCTGTAGGCATTACCTTATTGGAAATCGTTGTGATGTGTACACGGATCATAAGAGTTTGAAGTACATTTTCACACAGAAAGAGCTGAACCTTAGGCAGAGGAGATGGTTGGAGCTTATAAAGGATTATGACATGACGCTTCATTATCATCCAGACAAGGCCAATGTCGTAGCCGACGCTTTGAGTCAGAAAAGTTATGCTAATACCCTAGTGAGCACGGGATTGCCAAAGGAGTTAGCAGAGGATCTCAGGGAACTTCGATTGGAGATTGTTCCTAGAGGTTTTGTTGCAAAAATGGAAGTTCAGTAGACATTGCTAGGAAAGATTCGAGAAGCTCAGAAGGAGGACAAAGAGATTGCCGAGATAAAAGAGAGAATGAGCGAAGGAAAGGCCAAAGGTTTTCATGAGGATGAGCACGACACCTTATTGTTTGAGGATCGAGTTTATGTGCCCAATAACCCAGAGATCAGGAAGTTAATACTTCAAGAGGCTCATGACTCACCATACTCGATACACCCCGGAAATACCAAGATGTATTTGGACTTGAAGGAACGTTTCTGGTGGACGGGTATGAAGAAGGATATTGCCGAGTATGTAGCCATATGTGATGTATGTCAGAGAGTGAAGGCTAAGCATCAAAAGCCAGCAGGATTGTTACAGCCTATGCCAATACCCGAATGGAAGTGGGATAAACTTGGCATGGATTTTATCACCGGATTACCCAGAACCAAATCAGGATATGATTCTTTATGGGTAGTAGTTGATCGCTTGACCAAAGTGGCTCACTTTATCCCAGTGAAAACCACCTATACAAGTGCGAAGTTGGCCAAGATATACATGACCAGGATCGTATGTCTGCATGGAGTTCCGAGGACCATTGTATCAGATAGAGGGACACGGTTTACTTCAAAGTTTTGGCATCAGCTGCACCAAACTTTGGGGACAAGGTTGGAGTTCAGTACAACAATCCACCCGCAGACAGATGGACAGACCAAGAGAGTCAACCAAATTCTGGAGGATATGTTGAGAGCCTGTGCGCTAGATTATGGATCTAGTTGGGATGACAATTTGCCCTACGCGGATTTCTCATACAACAACAGCTACCAAGCCAGTTTGAAGATGGCACCGTTCGAAGCCCTGTACGGACGAAGGTGGAGAACACCGTTGATGTGGGATGAAGTAGGAGACCGACAGTTGTTTGGACCAGATCTGATCAAAGAGTCTGAAGAGAAAGTTAAGTTGATCAGAGATAGATTAAAGATAGCTCAGTCCAGACAAAAGAGTTATGCAGATTCGAAACACAAGGAAATAACCTATGAAATTGGGGACAGAGCATATTTGCGAGTGTCACCCCTGCGAGGAGTGAAACGTTTTGGAGTTAAGGGGAAGTTAGCCCCGAGATTGGTTGGACTGTATCGTGTTTTGGAACGGATGGGAGAAGTTGCCTACAAGTTGGAGTTACCTGAAGGACTGTCAGGAGTTCATGATGTGTTTCATGTTTCACAGTTGAAGAAGTGTCATGCTGAGATGGCCGATATACCGTTAAGAGATACAGTACCCTTGGATGCGATTTAGTTGGACAATGATTTGACCTATGAAGAGAAGCCATTCAGGATTCTCGAATTTGCCAGCCGAGTCACCCACAGCAAGGTCATCAAGTTTTGCAAGGTTCAGTTGAATCACAATACCGAGGATCAAGCAACCTGGGAACGAGAGGATGATCTTCGCAAAGACCACCCACACCTATTTTCTAGCCAACCCAAATCTCGAGGGCAAGATTCATCTTAAGGGGGGTACGTTTGTAACATCCCAAATTTTCAATTTGGAATGTTATACATAGATCATTCATGCATATCATATTTTATTGCATTTTCATTTCGTGATCCTCGAAATCCTAAGCAACTCAAGGACCCTCGGAGAGAGTTGGGGATTTCCCAGTTTTCGTATTTGAGTTTTATCAAATACTGAAACGAGGATTTTGGTTTTAATTATTTTTCTCTCCTAAAATATTTCATATGAAAATATATGAGAGTAGATAATATGACTTCTCCAAAATAATTGAAATATTGGAGGAAAAATATTAAAATCAAATATTTGATTTTATTCGGGTTTTATCGCAATTTTAATTGCATTAGAAAAATTGCACGTTTTTCAAAGTTGCATTTTAGGGCCAAAGAAAATGCTCATCTCGTTCTAAATATTTTATTTAGACGGTGAAAATTTGTTTTGTCATTTTTAGAATTTTATTTTATTTTCTAGTATTTTTTTAGTTTCGACGGAATTATTTTAAAAAAGTGCGCAGCGGCTAGCTGGGCCGAAGCCCAGCTGCCGGCCCACTCCCCCGCGCCGCCGCCTCGGACAGGAGTCCGGCCGGGACTCCTCTTCCCCGCCGCCCTTGCCCCTCCTCCAAGCCGCCCCCTCCCCCTCTTTAAATACCTCCCGGACCACCGCCACCACCACCAACCCCGCCGCCCCGCAGCCCGCCACCGCAGCGCCGCGCCGCCGCCCCTTCCGCAGCTCGCCGCCGCCGCCCCTCGCCACACCGCGCTGCTGCCACCCTGCCGCCGCAGCCCCACCTCTCACTGGAGCCTCGGCGGAGGTAACGCGCCGTTCGTCGCCGCCGGTTTTTTTAGAAAACCGATTCGGTTTTTTAAGAAAAAAAACCTAGTTCGTTTTATTAGATCGGTTCGCCGATTTTCTCGGTTTACCAATTTAGCGGGCGTTCGTCGGTACGTTCGTTTTAACGAACGGTTTTCGCTCGATAGTTACAGACAACGAACGTTCATTCGTTAGCCTGTCCGTCAGTTTTCTTTTTCTCGTATTTTTCCGCGATTATTTTCGATCGCGATTTCTGATCCGATTTTCGTTTTAGTTTATCTTTTCGCTCGTTTGTCGGAATCAGGCGATTCAAGCGCCTAGATCTTCGTCTCGAAACCCTCTTTCCGTTTAACCAACTTGAACGAGCTTTTTCTACTGTAAAATTTGACCTTAGTCTAGATTAGTAAACGGATCTTGTTTCTTTCGCCGTTTGAGTTTCGTTGCTCCGTTTGATCTGATTCTTTTTGCAAACCGGAGTTCTTAAGTTCAACTTTATGGTTAGATCTTCTTATTTGAGTTTTACCCGTGTTTCTTTGCTTGATTGCTTATGTATGCTTTTGTTTGTTTGCGATAGAACACCCGGAGTGCGAAGCGTGCTACTACGAGTCCCTAGGTTTTGCGGATCATCTGCAAGGCAAGTAACACTTTGATCATACCCCTTTATCACCCAGTTTTTATGCATTAGTTCCAATCCTCAAACATTGCATGGTTAGGATGTGATTAACATGTGGGTTGGGAAGTAGTTGATGAGGTAGAACCTATTGCCCTGTTATATTCAAACCCTTGGGAGTTACTTTTATGTATTGCTTATATTGCTATGCTATGCTCGTAGACGTGGTTTGGGTGAGTGAAATCCATGACAAATGTGAGATTGTTAATTAATGGTTTAACTTAAGGTGGCAACTTGAATACACCTCTGGGTGGATTGTTTGTTGGGCACCTGGGGAATCCAGTGTTGTCCTAGGATATCCCGGAGTACCCGTGTGATAAACCTATGGTCCGCCACCTAGGCTCAAAGGGAACTGAGATATTTTCATGCTAGAAACTTCCGTGTGCAGCCACAAGCTATTATGGGCTCTAGCATAGTTGAGTAAGTTGCGTGAAGCTCCCGAAGAGGTGGATCAGCAGGTAGTTGGATGTAGGTTTGGTATGGTCTTCCTGGAGTAAGGGGTTAATGCTTCTGAAAGACTGTGTCTCGGTCATCCGTTTCTCAAACACCAGGTAGTGCAAGAAATCCAACGGAGGAGATCGGGTCTTGTGGGGAAAAGTGTGCAAACCTCTGCAGAGTGTATAAACTAGTCATGGTTAGCCGTGTCCCCGGTTATGGACATCTTGAGTATCTAGTACTTGGAGTATCCTAAGTATCTCATCACTCTAAACTAATATTGTTGGGTTGTTAATTACTTTAATTGGGATTGAGTTGGAGGAACCTTCTCAATGATGTTTCAACTACCATGATAGTTAAATTAAAATCTATTCCTTTGTTGTTGGAAAAAATTGGCTTTTCGCAAAAACTATAACCATAGAGCTTTCCACCAGCCAAATATGCATGTAGTTATAGCATTATTCTGTTCTTGCTCTATTGTGTTATTTTGCCAGCATATTCCATGTGCTGACCCATTTTCTGGCTGCAATGTATCATGTTGCAGACCTGCCAAACAAGGAGTAAGGTTCGTTAGGTCGATGCCGTGCAGCTCAGCTCTGCCGTTGGAGTTGATGGACTCACTTTATCTTCCAAGCCTTCCGCTGTTATCGTATTAGATGGCCTTAAGCCATATTTACTGTAATAAGTTCTCTTTTGAGACATTCGATATAATAAGTGTATGATTGCTACTCTGTTATAAATCCTCGAGTACTGTGTGTGTCAGCATTACCGATCCAGGGATGACACTGAAGCACAGAGACTTGGCCGTTTGAGGTCGGGTCGCTACATTCGATCTCCTTGCTCAAAGCACATCTCACAAAACTGCTTGGGGAGATTGTTCCTTGGGGTAGAAATATGCTTAGGAAAATGTACCAAGGTGGTTCTTCAAGGAAGCAAGGACCCAGCTATGCAATGCGTGATGCTGATGAAGAGCCACCAAGAGACGCTCCAGTGCGTCCTTGTGAATGGCCTTCGGAAAACTTTATGGATCGAGCGGGAATTAAGGAAGAATTTAACACATATTTGCGTAACACTGATCTTGTGAGCTTCGAGGAAGAAAAGTGCAGTCAGTATCACTATCTCACTAGTTCCTTTGTGAGGAGGTTTGAATGTTCATCTTTAGGTAATTCTCCAACTGTCCTGTTTGATCTTTATGAGAATTCTTACACTATGGACTTAGAGGATTTTACCACTGCTTGCAAATTTCCATTGTTTTATCTGAATTTAGAGATTTTGTTGCTAGTATAACTGTGGTGGAATCTAGAGATAGAACACAAGCTACCATAGGAAGCATTCACTTTCCTGCTATACATTATTTTGCTCTCTTCATAGGTAGATGCATCAATGGTAAAGATGAGGCATGTCACATGTGTGTCCCTGACCTCAGTATTCTTAGGAGTGCTGTGTTAGGAGATAAATCTTATAATTTGTGAGCCATTGTTGCACGTAGGTTGCATCTTAATAGATTTAATGGAGATTTCTTTGGTGGAATTTATGCAACCCGCATAGCTAACTCTTGGTATAGCCATACGAGAAGATGACATTGAGTTGCCTCCTGCTTATTTGGATTATGAGGCTATGGTTCACCACTAGTTTGTCGAGAGGAATGAATCACCTCTCCAGTATCGCTTAATCTTTGACAGACGCCGTGTTGTCCGTATTACTCTCCCTGCTCCTGCCTTCTTTGATTATCAGGCAAAAGGAAGATATGTTATTACCAGATAGGAGGCAGATGGATATGAGAGGAGGGCGGAGGCCGCTTGTCGCCACGTTGCAGCTCAGGAGGCGATAGCCGCTGCATCTCAGTATGACCCCAACTATTATTATGGATATCCGCTAGGCCAGCCGTGGCCATAGACCAACTTAGGCCAAAAGCCTAAGCTTGGGGGAGTACGTATTTCTCGCCGACATTATATTCATGTTCACACACTCATTGCTAGATGTCGGTGCTCATACTTTTTCATTGTATCATCCATGCTAGTTTATTTTCCTTTTTATGCTTTCTTCTTGTGTGTTTTATAAACCTTACAAAAAACCAAAAAAAGTAGTTGTAGTTTTTAATTAGTTTACTTTCATTGCTTGTGGTAGTAATTAAAAAGAAAGGGACAATTGCATTTTTACCCCTAGTTGGTTCCTACCCACGGGGTTTTCCCTTACTTTCCGAGCTTGCTCAGTTTTACCCTTACATTTTTCGTCGAGGTCCCTCGAATGTTCTTTGACCGTTTGACCAAAACTTTGAAAATTCATAACTAATTCATATGAACTCAAAAAATGCAAATAAGATATAAAAATGTTCAGATAAACATTACCTTTATGTGCATATCATTTGCATACAGGATAAAAGCACCCTTTAAACTACCTGAGGTAATTAATGTTATTAACATTATAAAAAAATAAAAATGTATAAACAATTTTTTTCATGAATAAAAATTACATGCAAATGTAGGTGATGTTTTCTGAACATCCTGATATCTTATTTGCATTTTTCTGAGTTCGTATCAACTTGTTATGAAGTTTCCAAATAATGGTCAAAGTCATTAGAACATTCTTAACAAGACGATACGAACTCAGAAAAATGCAACTAAGTTATATGGATGTTCAGAAAACATCACCTACATTTGCATGTAATTTTTATTCATGGAAAAATATTGTTTATACCTTTTTTATTTTTAATAATGTTAATAACATTAATTACCTTAAGTAGTTTAAAGGTGCTTTTGTCCTGAATGCAAATGATATGCACACAAAGGTAATGTTTATCTGAACATTTTGATATCTTGTTTTCATTTTTCTGAGTTCATATGCATTAGTTATGAATTTTCAAAGTTTTGGTCAAACGGTCAAAGGGCATTCGAGGGACCACGACGGAAAAAGTAAGGGCAAAACCTTGGGTAGGAACCAACTAGGGGTAAAAATGGAATTGTCCCAAAAAGAAAACCCAAAAAGATTTCCTGTTCTTCTTTTGCTTGTTGGGAGATTTCCCATGTAAATAGTTTTTTTTCTTTGGGGGTAGATAGGAGAAGACCATGATTAAATTGTTGAAGTGGCTCTTATATGCATTATTGTTGATCTGACAAAAGAGCCCATATTGCCTTGTCTTCTCCTATTTATTGAATGCTTGCAGATTCCAGCTTAGTCCAATGCATGTGCACTATTATTATTATTATTATTATTATTATTATTATTATTATAATTATAATAATTATTATTATTATTATTCTTATTATTCTTATTATTATTATTATTATTATTATTATTATTATTATTATTATCCACATCGTTCGGTCGTGCAAGTGAAAGGAAATTATGACGATATATGATGGACTGACTGAGATGAGAAAAGCTGGTATGAACTCGACCTCTCTTGTTTTTGTAAATATGATTAGTTCATCTTTCCTGATTCAGCCTATTATGAATAAACATGTTTGCAATGACAACTAGAGATCATAGTTTCTTGTGCCATGCTTGATTAGTTAGGAGCTTATAATGGTTTACCTTGTGTGCCAACATGCTATTAAAATGGTTGTGATGTGGTATGATAGGGTGGTATCCTCCTCTGAATGATTTAAGTGACTTGACTTGGCACATGTTCACGCATGTGGTTGAAACAAAATCAACATAGCCTTCACGATATTTATGTTCATGGTGGATTATATCCTACTCATGCTTGCATTCGGTGTTGATTAATTTTAATGCATGTTCATGACTGTTGTCGCTCTCTAGCTGGTCGCTTCCCAGTCTTTTGCTAGCCTTCACCTGTACTAAGTGGGAATACTGCTTGTGCTTCCAATCCCATAAACCCCAAAGTTATTCCATATGAGTCCACCATGCCTACCTATATACGGTATCTACCTGCCGTTCCAAGTAAATTTGTATGTGCCAAACTCTAAACCTTCGAATAATTATCCTCTTTTGTATGCTCGAATAGCTCATGTATCAACTAGGGCTGCCTGCATTTTCCATGTTAGGCGGGTTATTCTCAAGAGGAGTGGACTCCGCTCCTCACTCACGAGAAAATGGCTGGTCACCGGGATGCCCAGTCCCGTGCTTTCTGCAAATCAAATCAAAATAATTGCAAACAAAACTCCCCCTGGGACTCTTGTTAGTTGGAGGCACTCATTGTTTCGAGCAAGCCATGGATTGATGCTTGTTGGTGGAGGGGGAGTATAAACTTTACCATTCTGTTTGGGAACCGCCTATAATGTGTGTAGCATGGAAGATATCGCCATCTCTTGGTTGTTATGTTGACAATGAAAGTATACCGCTCAAAATATTATTCACCCCTATTTCAAAACCGAGCTCTGGCACCTCTACAAATCCCTGCATCCCTCTGCGAAGGGCCTATCTATTTACTTTCATGTTGAGTCATCATCCTTTTTTTAAAAGCACCAGTTGGAGAGCACCTCTATCATTTGCATTCATTACTGTTAGTTTACATTGAGTATGAGTTGACTGGATCTCTTTTACCATGAATTACAATATCTAGTCAGTCCTTGATCTTTAATGGTGCTCTGCATTTATGTTTTGCGGTCTCAGAAAGGGCTAGCGAGATACCATCTTGTTATATCATATTATGATTGTTTTGAGAAAGTGTTGTCATCCGAGATTTATTATTATTGCTTGCTAGTGGATTATGCCATTGATATGAGTAAACATAAGACCTATGCGTTATTTTGAATATGGTTAGTTCATAATCTTTGCTGAAAACTTGAATGCTGGCTTTACATATTTACAACAACAAGAGCAAACAGAGTTTGTAAAAAAAAATTCTTTATCACTTTCAGTTTGTCAACTGAATTGCTTGAGGACAAGCAAAGGTTTAAGCTTGGGGGAGTTGATACGTCTCTGTCATATCTACTTTTCCAAACACTTTTGCCCTTGTTTTGGACTCTAACTTGCATGATTTGAATTGAACTAACCCGGACTGACGTTGTTTTCAACAGAATTACCATGGTGTTATTTATGTGCAGAAACAAACATTCTTGGAATGACCTGAAACTTCACGGAGCAACTTTTTGGAAAATATAAAAAATACCTGCAAAAGATGAAGGCCAGGGGGATCACCACCTGTACACGAGGGTGGGGGCATGCCCCCTACCTCGTGGGCCCCCTGGAGCTCCTCCGACTCCAACTCCAACTCTATATATTGTGTTTCGGGGAGAAAAAACCCAGAGAGAAGGATTCATCATGTTTTACGATACGGAGCCGCCGCCAAGCCCTTAAACCTCTCGGGAGGGCTGATCTGGAGTCCGTTCGGGGCTCCGGAGAGGGGAATCTGTCGCCATCGTCATCATCAACCATCCTCCATCACCAATTTCATGATGCTCACCCCCGTGCGTGAGTAACTCCATCGTAGGCTTGCTGGACGGTGATGGGTTGGATGGGATCTATCATGTAATCGAGTTAGTTTTGTTAGGGTTTGATCCCTAGTATCCACTATGTTTTGAGATTGATGTTGCTATGACTTTGCTATGCTTAATGCTTGTCACTACGGCCCGAGTGCCATGATTTCAGATCTGAACCTATTATGTTTTCATCAATATATGAGAGTTCTTGATCCTATCTTGCAAGTCTATAGTCACCTATTATGTGTTATGATCCGTTAACCCCGAAGTGACAATAATCGGGATACTTACCGGTGATGACCGTAGTATGAGGAGTTCATGTATTCACTATGTGTTAGTGCTTTGGTCCGGTACTCTATTAAAAGGAGGCCTTAATATCCCTTAGTTTCCGTTACGACCCCGCTGCCACGGGAGGGTAGGACAAAAGATGTCATGAAAGTTCTTTTCCATAAGCACGTATGACTATATTCGGAATACATGCCTACATTACATTGATGAATTGGAGCTAGTTCTGTGTCACCCTAGGTTATGACTGTTACATGATGAACCACATCCGGCATAATTCTCTATCACCGATCCATTGCCTACGAGCTTTCCATATATTGTTCTTTTCTTATTTAATTTTCCGTTGCTATTGCTATCATCACTACAAAATACCCAAAACATTACTTTTGCTACCGTTACCACTATTATCACATTACTCTGCTACTAAGTACTTTGCTGCAGATATTAAGTTTCCAGGTGTGGTTGAATTGACAACTCAGCTGCTAATACTTGAGAATATTCTTTCGCTCCCCTTGTGTCGAATCAATAAATTTGGGTTGAATACTCTTGCGATCCCCTATACTTGTGGGTTATCAACGACTCTGAAGCTGTTCAACATAGCAACCAAGTGTGCAAGAGATGAGGAGGGGCGTCTCTCCCTCCTCGAGCTCCCTGCTGCCGACCCAGAGGAGAAGAAAACCAAGGCCAAGGACGTGAAGCGCAAGGGAGTAGCCGTACTCGCGGCGGAGCCGGACATGAAGCGCCGCCGAGACCACCTCGAGTCATCCAAGAGCAGTCGTCCGTTCTGCGCCTTCCACAATGTACACAGGCACAACACCAACGATTGGCAAGAGCTCAGGGCCATCCGAGATGGACGCTTCGGTCGACGCCCCGAGGAGGAGGACGAGGTGGAGGACACTAGGACGATCGCGGCCCCCGCCAGGAGTGGCGCGACCGGCCTCATGAGGACCATTGGCAGGAGCAGCCTCGTGAGGGTGCCTGGCGTGACCAGCCTTGCGAGGACCATCCTCAGGGCAATCCTGGCCTCCCTTCGCTGCCGCCACCACCAAGAAGGAACGACGACCACCATCAGGACGAGGGGGCCGGGGGCTTCCAGGAGCCGCGCGCCATCACTTGCATCTTGGGTGGTGCTCAGGCCCCGGCTTCCCAACGCATCTTCAAGCAGTTCTCTCGCGAGGTGAATGCAGCCCTCCCCAGGCTCGAGGCCACGCGCCCGCTCAGGGGGTCCAAGTATGCCATCACCTTCAGCTCGACGAACCATCTCAAATGCGCGGCGACCGCTGGCGTCCTCCCGATGCTCTGCTCACCCGTCATCAGCAATGTCCAAGTCACCAAGACCCTCATCGACGGCGGCGCGGGGCTCAGTGTCCTATCCATCGAGACATTTGACAGCCTCCAAGTGCCATACGATCAGCTTCAGCCCACCAAGCCCTTCTCAGGAGTGAATGACGGCTCCGCCACCCCGATAGGGCAAGTTCGCCTCCCTATCACCATCGGTCAGTGCGACAACTACCAGACCGAGCTCGTCGACTTTGACGTTGCCCACATCCGTCTGCCGTACAATGCCATCCTCGGGTACCCAGCATTAGCCAAATTCGTGGCAGTGACCCACCACGACTAGAACATCCTTAAGATGCCAGGAAGCGGCGGGATCCTCACAGTCCCCTGCGAAGAAAGAGATGTGGTGTGCTCCCTCGAGCGCGCCTTCCAGGCCGCAGCAATCGAAGACCCTAACAGCGAGGGCACGTAGTACCCTCCTGAGGCCACCCCAAGAAGAAGAAGCAACTACTCCACACAGGGCCTCAGGGGAGAGGCTCCTCTAGCGGTGCCACATCAGGATCGGTGCTGGCACCTGAGGCACCTCCCTCCCTCGCATAGGAAGGCGCGCCCGGTGCCCTCCTCGGGCAGGGCTCGAGGGCTCTCTTCTGGAGGGCCTCAGACCCAGCCGACATCACGAGGGAGGCGCTCGGGCACCATGTGGAGGCGTGCTTCATGACACGTTTCCCTCAGGAGGGCACTGGGCGAGGAGCGCCCGACGCTCAGGAGTTCGTCGTCAAGGCCACCTAGGAGCATCAAGAAGCAAGGGCAATGCACGGCGACTGCCGCCCACCTGGTGTAGCTCCCCATCCAGGCGAGGGTGGCGAGCTGCGCGTCTGCATTGACATCCCAGGGCTCAACAGGGCCGCATCTCAGGAGCGCTTCTGGCCTTCGCTCGCTGGCCGGTGCGAGGGTCCACCTCACAACTACGTTCGCATGCCGTTTGGCCTGCCGAGCGTGGCGGCCGCCTTCCAGCGCAACCTACGGAGCATCCTGGCAACCCAGGAGGCCAGGCATCGCGCGGCCCTGGCGGAGATGGAGACGGTCCTCAGGGAGCCACTTGAGCCCCCAGAGCCTCCCGAGGATCAGGGTCTTGGCGGCTCATGAGGAGTGACTTCTTCAGCGCGCGCCTTCAGCTACCCCAACACTCCTTCGACGACAAAACCAGGTGACATTTTCCAAGTTCATTCAGCTAGGAGCGCCCCTTGGGCTTCATTATTCCCAGGTCGCATGGGCCTGTCCCTGTGGCGTGTATCCTTCCGCATTTTTAGCTTACCTTACTGGGGGCGCCCCTCGGGATGCATCATCCCCATGTCACATCCCTAACTTCTGGTACTGCTTAGTGCTAGCATCTGGTGTTGCATCATGTTTAAATTCCTCAGAAACTTGAAATGGGGATGACAGAACTCCCAGCACCCCCCTTAAACCAACTAGGGTTTACTAAAATCTTTTTCAATGATTTCAAAATGCCCTTTAAAAATGTTCATCATTTCTGGATCAAGGTGGAAGCATCTACCGAAAATGGTTGACATTTTTGCAGGACATATTTGGACTTTGAATTAATTCAACCATATTTGAATTGGAGCTATTTAAATGCTATATATATTTTAGTTGCTCCAAAAATGTTGGAAATTGTTAAGGGTCACTGGAATAACTCAGAAAGCACCCATAATTATTTCCAGGATTTTATGAATGGTTTACTATTTATTTTAAACCAGAACAGAAAAACAGAAATTAGAAAAGGTAACAGAAATAAAAGAGAGAGATAGAGGAGCTACCTGGGCTTACCTGGCACCCCAACTGGCCCACCTCTGTAGCAGCCCAACTGGGCAAAGCCAGCCCAGCCCACCAGGGGCAAGGTTGTCTCCAACCTTGCGTCAGTAGGACGCAGAGCGTGTGCTCGCCGCACGCGTGCCCTCCGAGCGCCACCTCCTCTCTGCCTGCTTGCCCGAATGCTTCTGTACGACGCCACACAGCTCCCCCGACCTCCTCTCACTCTCGCTCGCACTCATCCCCTCCTCTGCTTCCTCCCTTCTCTCTGTTCGTGGGCGCCTAGACTGCCGACGAGCACCACCGCGACCACAGCCTTCCCCGTGCCTCTCCGACGTGACCCCGAGCTCTGCCGTTGACCCATACGCCATCTCCACCGAGCCACGTGACGAGAAGAGCCTCGGAGCGCCGCCCCGACATCTTCTTCCTCCTCGGGTCACCGAGATCGCCGGCGACCGTGCTTCCGCTCTGACGCGTCCCCGAGCCCGCTGGCCTTCTCCTCCGCCCCCAGTGAGCCCCTGATCGCTTCCCCCCTGTCCCCTTCTTCGATAGCACGCCCTAACCAGGCCACTGTTGAGGTCGAGATCTCCCCGCCGCCGGCCATGTCACCACCATGGCTACGGCCGCGCAAGCTCGCGTCCGAGCTCACAGCTGCACTCACCGCACTCCCTCGAGTCGAACACGACCATCCACAGCTCCTTTCGTGCCCCGCATCGCCCAAACCATTGTTAGCCGAACTCCGGCCACCGCACTCGTCGTCGCCACCGCCACCACAGTCCACTTCGCTCCCTCCCATGGCCACCACTGGATGCGCGTGTGTGCCAGCAACCCATAGCCACAAACCTCGCCCAAAACCGTCGCCCGTAGCTCAATCCCGAGCGGACTCCGCCGTGGCTTGAGGTCGTCGCCGGCCAAACTCCGGCGTGCTGACGTGGCCGAGTAATTAGTGCTAATCACCGCCAGCTAAACCACTTTTAGACGCTGACAACGGGCCCCGCGGCGGGTCAAAGCCCAAGTCAACGCGGGATTAGTGGCTCTGTCACTGACCAGTGGGTCCCACATGTCAGGTTTGACCTGTCCGACCAGTTGACCCGCTGACATCACCCTTGCGCAATGCTGACGCAGTAAAGCTTTTCTGGGATTTTAAATAAATCAGAAATGATTTATTTATTTCAGAAAATAGCTAAAACTTCTAAAAATCATAGAAAATAATCTATAACTCCAAATGAAATAAATTATATATGAAAAATTATCAGAAAAATTCAAGGAATCTGTTTATGGCATTTGCATGCATGTTTGAACAACCTAGGATTGCTGTACAGGGCAATTTGCATAACTGGCAGTTAAATGAGCACATATGGAGTTTGAATTTGAACCCTTGGTTCAAACCAACTTCATTTAATATGATTGCTAGTTGCATTAGCTCAATCAACAGCATATTGCCATGACATTATCATGCATCATAATTGTTGCATTGCATTGATTGTGTTCCTCTTTGTTTGCCGGTATTTGTCCCCTCTCGATAGACGTGGTTTCGACGATGAGTTTGATGACACCGATGAAGAACTATATTATGTTCAGAAGTGCCAGGCAAGCAAAACCCCCTTATTCATTCCGATACAAACCCACTCTCTCGCTCTTGCTCTCTTTTACTGCATTCGGACAACAATGATTCAACTATTACATGCTCGGTAGTTGAACCCCTTTCCTCTGCATGACCTGTCATTGCCACATTAAATAGATGAAACCTACTAGCATGAGTAGGAGTTGTTTGAGCCCTGATGTGCCTACTCATTCATGCTTGTTTGTCATGCCCGCTATTGCATAGAGTTGTGTCAGGTCTGATTCATCGGGGATGAATCGGAGGTGTGTGAACATGTCCTACTGTGTGTGAGCTAAGTGTGTGAACACAATTTGGTAAAGGTAGTGGTGAGAGGCCATGTAGGAGTACATGGTGGGTTGGCTCATTGAAACCGTCCTCAGGAACTGAGTTCTGTGTCTGTGATCCATGAACATCTACTACCACTCATTGGGATCCTTAATTGACCCTCTCGGCTTCTTAATCACCCTAGTACTCTGTCCAGGAGTTGCAACTAGTTTCTTGTGTTTGTAGGTTATGTGTTGGCGGCCGTGCGTAGCGCTGACCCTAGGGGTGGGCTATGATGCGGTAGATACACCATGGCACGGCGTACCGGGCTCCCGTTTGGTGTCTCGGGAACCCTGTTCACATCGTTCGGGGCCGTATGTGGAAACCTCGGCCGGACTCCCTGCGGATGGAACCTGGATAGGTGATAAACCTGGACTAGAGACTTAAGTGTTTAGGTAGGCCGTGGCCAACACCCTCGTTGGGCTTCCGCTTGAAGGTTGCCGAGTACATGTCGTGTAAACGATGGTAAGTGGTGGGAGCGTGTGTGAAGAAGTACACCCCTGCAGGATTATCATTATCTATTCGAATAGTCGGATTCCTCGGATATGGAAACTTGGACCCCTTGCATAGTTCATAGTCAAGTGAAAGTGGATACTCTAAAACTCGCAAGATAAGTGTGAGTGCTATGGATGGCCTTCTCGTAGGGAGACGAGAGCGGATCCATAGTGGTGTATTGAATGGTGAATATGTGGACTCGTGTGCGCCACCTCAAAAGAGTTGCTTGCAGTCGTAGTTCAGGTTAGCCACTGAGTCAAAGCTGGCTTGCTGCAGTTAAACTCCACCACCCCTCTTTGTTGATACCGATGCATATGTAGCTAGTTTTGATGTAAGTCTTGCTGAGTACTTTTGTACTCATGTTTGCTTAATTTATGTTTTGCAGAGAGACTTCAGTCTCTCTAGTAGTTTCACGTGGACTTTGACGTTTAGCTTGATACCTCGGCTACGATCTTGTGCCCTCGGCAGGATCTGGTAGTTAGTCAGGCTTCTTAGCCTTTTTCATTTGTAGATGTCTGTACTCAAACATGTTAAGCTTCCGCATGTGCTTTGATTTGTATGCTATGATTGTTGGGTCATGAGACTCATGTTTGTAATTTCTCGCTCCTCGGAGCCTAATGAATAAATACTTGAGTTGTAGAGTTATGTTGTGATGCCATGTTGTATTTACACATATCGAGCATATTGTGTGTATGATTGTAATGCTTGGTATGTGTGGGATCCGACAATCTAGTTGTTTATCCTTGGTAGCCTCTCTTATGGGGAAATGTAGTCTTGTGCTTCCATGAGCCATAGTAGTCCGCTACAGCCCGGTTCACCGGAGTCCTGTTAGCCCAGCACTACTGCTCAGGACACTTGACTGACCGGCATGTGTTTCACCTCATTCCCGTGTCTTTCCCTTCGGGGAAATGTCACGCGGTGACATCCGGAGTCCTGCCTAGCCTGCTACAGCCCGGGTTCCCGGAGTCCTGTTAGCCTAGTGCTACAGCCCGGATTCACACGCTGCTGACCGACATGCTCGATGTGATTCATGTATGCCTGTTCCCATAGGTTGGTGTCGCTTTGGGTTCACGACTAGCCATGTCGGCCCGGGTTCTCTGTCATATGGATGCTAGTGACACTATCATATACGTGAGCCAAAAGGCGTAAACGGTCCCGGGCCAAGGTAAGGCGACACCTGTGGGAATACCGTGCGTGAGGCCGCAAGGTGATATGAGGTGTTACCGGCTAGATCGATGTGACTTGGAATCGGGGTCCTGACAGCTTTGGTATCAGAGCCTGACTGCGTATAGGTTTACCAAGCCAACCGGTCGAAGTTGATTCTAGAAATGCTTTAGTTATGTAAGGGAATTGGTTGTGGAAGGGAACGTAAGGCTCTTTTTACTCCTTATCCTCATGACCTTCTGATCTAAGTCATCTTATCTTTTCTACGGGGTTAAGAACTAGGCTTCCCCTCTATCTCTCAGGATGATGTGTTACTAAAACCGTAGTTGCCTAGGATTGTTGAGTTCAAGCTTCAGTTCCGTTCCTACTACTTCCGTATGTTGACAGATGATTTCAGAACCTTGATATTGTGTTGTTGAGTAGTTATGCCACCATTTTTGCAGGATGTCTCAAATAATTTTGAGCATTTACAGCCGTTATGCTGTCCGAGTCATCCCAGGTCTCTAAATAGTATGATGCATTTGCAAATCCCTTCTTCCCGTTCCCGATGTCCCTTTGGGCCAGTTCAACCACACTAATCGATGAGTTGAGGTACTCTATTGCCTCGACATATATGTTGGAGCTATTTTTATGGCCCTAGATGTTTTAGGGAGTCACCTAGTGATCTAGCCATGTTTGTATTCCCAGTGTGTGATTCTGGCCATTATTCTCAAAAGCATCCCGTGATGCCATGTAGTAGTAGGTACTCTATTCATGGGTTCTTGAACCCGAGATTTACCCTACTTACCTCATGTTGATAGTGCTGCTAGTTCCTTTAGGCTATTAGTAACATTTGCGATAGTCCTCGTGGTTCGTGGTACATCCTTCTTCCAATTATCATGAACCATTCTTGGCAGGAGTTCTTTTGAACCAAAAGGTCACGACAGAGTGCTCCTGATGAGTTCTCCATTCTATGTTGTGACTCTGCCAACCCTACCTTTCTGCATGGGTTATCCGAAAGAAATATGTTGAACTCGTTGGACATACTAATCTATGCATCCACAACTCAGAAAGTTATATGTTCCTTTGAGTTGTCCTCCTTCCGTTATATTCCGACCTTCGTCTATCAATTGATAGTGAAGAGTATGTGAGCATTCGTTCATCGGTGCCTATTACTCTTGTGGTCCGTCGAGCCGTTCTATTTCAGAATGACTAGGAGAAACAAACTCCAGTACCTCATCCATATCTAGGATTGGGTCAAAGCAGTTGTATTCCGCAGATCAAATGCCAATCCAGCTTTTGATTCTGTTCTACCCTGAAGTATTGCCCTCGTTATGTCAAGAATATCATAGGCATTGCACAACCTCCTATGAACTCTTGATACAGTGATACTTCTTGCCATCATTATTCATTCCTCGGTCCCGTGTTGTTGCAATTGGAATGCCGACAAGTGAATCGTGATGTGTGAAATCAATACTCCTAGCAACTCTTTGCTTGGTAGTTAATGGACATTAATATCATTCTTAGTGTGATGATTATTGAATCATCACCCTAAGGTTGATCGTGCTACCTAGTCCTTATTTCCTGGTGCACTCTTCGATCAACGGGTTAGGATTTCGCCAAACCCTTGCTCTTTTGGTCATATCGTCTTGCCCTGAAGAGCAAGATTGAGCTCGAGCTTACTATCATGATGGTGGTTCATGATTTTCCGAATATCTTCTCGGAAGTATTACCAAGTTGTCACTTGACTGCTATGTGGAGTTCGTGATCAAGTTGGTTTCTTGCAAACCAGCCATTCTCCAAGAATCTGTGTTGGTTACCCCCTGAGCTAGTTGTTTAAGCTAAACAATAACTTGGAGAGTTGGAAGATAAAAGCTTGCTAGCTTAGTTCGTCTCAAGGGATATATTTGCGAGTGTTGAAGAAAGATGATATCTCCATCGATTGGTCCTCGTGATCAGTTGTTGGATCTATTGCCTTGTCAAAACTTTGACTTGAGTATGGGTTATCGTCAAGTCAAATCAGAACCAACGATGTTCGTAATGTTGTCTTACTCGTGGTTGATCCCTCGAGCATACACCATTACATCTTTGGTCTGACCAATGCTATCACTGTGTTCACATGATGGTGGAAGTCCAGTGATATGGAAATTCCGATGAGTTGCTGTTGAACCCATCAGCAGCATTTTGTCCCCCCCATGACCCATGTTGAACATCAACTTAGTGTTGGAAACTTGTGTAAGCATTTCTTCATGTTTCGTTCATGAAGCATATGTTTGGATGAAAGTAGTGACTTCCTCTAATTCATGTGCATCTGATGCAAGTTGCCGCCGTGGATTCGAGAAAGTCAATGTTGCTTCTTTTGGAATCATCCCAAATCGGTCATGCATACGTGCGAAGTATCCTGTGGTTCGGAGACTTGCAACCTTCTTTCTATATGTGTCCCTACCACACCAAGCCACTGATTGATTTGTTCAAGGAAAAGGAGTTGTTGTGCCAATCCTAGGTCATGCACAAGACTTCATTACCTAGATGATGGTTCCCCACCTGAACTCGGTAGTATTTTATCATAAGACTACTATATGGTCATGCTTGTATGGGACAGCGTGTTCACATGTGTTTAGCAAAACCAGCTCATGTTTTGGAGCTTGCTATCTTATTTCATTTCCCGAGAATCTCGCAACATTATCTCGTTAATTTGAGTTGCAACTGTTCCTTCTCCAGACATGCTGTCTGAAATATCCTGTTTCCAACCAGATCTGAATCTCAGACAGATATGATGGTTGAAACATCTTCCAAGAGCTATAATATTGGTTCCTCTGTAACCCGGTAAAGTGGACGTCGTGACTGACACACCCAGCCGGAAGACCTATTATTGTAGTATCTTGATTGAAGAAGTTGGCCACCTCCCCATAAGGATTTCGTAGGGTTTACTCCAATAGTTGTTCCTTATGGATTTTTGTGCTCCCGAAGTCCGACCTTTTACTTGATGTCCTAGGTACCAAACCATTTTATTAAATGGGTTGCGCTAGCACATCAAGGAGAACATTAGAAGCGGAGTGCTAAATGTCTCTCGGTGGATTATCCAGATTTTGTCCCCTTGGCCTCGCTAAGGTGAAATCTGAGAAAGTGTTATCTTCCTTTGCATCCGCATCCTCCACCAATATCCATCATGGTGGTATGTTGTGTTGCCAGGATCCTTGTCACGGATATGGGTAAAACCTTGATGAATATGGAAATGCTCAAGTTCTTGAGAGCACGGGCAAGCACTAGGATTTATCATCGGCATTAATTGGGATCCGCTCTCAGCTTCTTCGATTATGCCATAACTTTTCTAACGATGGAATCACTCTCTTCTATTGAGTTTCTCCTAGTTACTAGAAACATTCCCAACATTTGCATTTTGTTCCCAGCTTGCACCGCCATTGTGCCATTCAACCATGGACTACCCTCCTCGGTAAATTCTGGTCAGATCATCTTCAAAAGTGGTCCTACCATGGGTCCCATCCATTTCTATTGATAAGCAAAAAATTCATCCAATGGGTTGTCTTCAATAAGGTAGTCCACATCATCCATCCTAGTTTGAGTATGCCATTCTTCCGAACTTCCTCAAATGATCGATTGTGATTTACCTTAGGCTGGTATAAAGAGTTTCAATGATCTAGATATCAAAAGTAATTCTTTTTGCCACTTAAGGGAATAATTCTACGAGTCACCTCCCCCGAGGTGTCCTGTAATGGGATCATGGCAGTTTCTCCTCGCTACTTTGAAACCGTCGTCAATTGTTTCTTCCATCCTTTTAAGGTGTGTTTTCTGTCTCAGCTCAAGTGATGTTCAACGTCTCATTCCGCGAGTTGATCATGAGTTACTCGGTCTTTAAGAAGATCGATTCCTATAGAGTTATCTTGCTCTTTTATCCTCGTGTTGGGTGAAGATCTCACAAGCAAAGATGCCAAGATCAATATGACGCAAGGAGTCGACATCTTTAAGAAGGGCAGTTGGATCAAGAAGATCATGTTAGCTTGTGTCCCTCTATCTTCTTACCTCACGACTTGAATCTCGGGATGAGATTCTTGTTTAGTGGGGGTGAGTTGTCACATCCCTAGCTTCTGGTACTACTTAGTGCTAGCATCTGGTGTTGCATCATGTTTAAATTCCTCAGAAACTTGAAATGGGGATGACAGAACCCCCAGCACCCCCTTAAACCAACTAGGGTTTACTAAAATCTTTTTCAATGATTTCAAAATGCCCTTTAAAAATGTTCATCATTTCTGGATCAAGGTGCAAGCATCTACCGAAAATGGTTGACATTTTTGCAGGACATATTTGGACTTTTAATTAATTCAACCATATTTGAATTGGAGCTATTTAAATGCTATATATATTTTAGTTGCTCCAAAAATGTTGGAAATTGTTAAGGGTCACTGGAATAACTCACAAAGCACCCATAATTATTTCCAGGATTTTATGAATGGTTTACTATTTATTTTAAACCAGAATATAAAAACAGAAATTAGAAAAGGTAACAGAAATAAAAGAGAGAGACAGAGGAGCTACCTAGCCTTACCTGGCGCCCCAACTGGCCCACCTCTGTAGCAGCCCAACTGGGCAAAGCCAGCCCAGCCCACCAGGGGAAAGGTTGTCTTCAACCTTGCGCCAGTAGGACGCAGGGCGTGTGCTCGCCGCACGCGCGCCCTCCGAGCGCCACCTCCTCTCTGCCTGCTCGCCCGAATGCTTCTGGACGACGCCACGTAGCTCCCTCGACCTCCTCTCACTCTCCCTCGCCCTCATACCCTCCTCTGCTTCCTCCCTTCTCTATGTTCGTGGGCACCGAGACTGCCGACGAGCACCACCGCGACCACAGCCTTCCCCGTGCCTCTCCGACTTGACCTCGAGCTCCGTCGTTGACCCATACGCCGTCTCCATCGAGCCATGTGACAAGAAGACCCTCGGAGCGCTGCCCCGACGTCTTCTTCCTCCTCGGGTCACCGAGATCGCCGGTGACCGTGCTTCCGCTCCGACGCGTCCCCGAGCCCGCTGGCCATCTCCTCTGCCCCAAGTGAGCCCCTGATCGCTTCCCCCTGTCCCCTTCTTTGATAGCACGCCCTAACCAGGCCACCGTTGAGGTCGAGATCTCCCCGTCACCGGCCATGTCACCACCATGGCTATGGCCGCGCAAGCTCGCGTCCGAGCTCACGGCTGCACTCACCGCACTCCCTCGAGTCGAACACGACCATCCACGGCTCCTTTCGTGCCCCGCATCGCCCAAACCATTGTTAGCCGAACTCTGGCCACCGCACTCGTCGTCGCCACCGTCGCCACAGTCCACTTCGCTCCCTCCCGTGGCCACCACTGGATGCGCGCATGTGCCAGCAACCCATAGCCCCAAACCTCGCCCAAAACCGTCGCCCGTAGCTCAATCCCGAGCGGACTCCGCCGCGGCTTGAGGTCGTCGCCGGCCAAACTCCGGCGTGCTGACGTGGCCGAGTAATTAGTGCTAATCACCGCCAGCTAAACCACTTTTAGACGCTGACAACGAGCCCCGCAGTGGGTCAAAGCCCAAGTCAACGCGGGATTAGTGCCTCTGTCACTGACCAATGCGTCCCACAGGTCATGTTTGACCTGGCTGACCAGTTGACCCGCTGACATCACCATTGCGCAATGCTGACGCAGTAAAGCTTTTCTGGGATTTTAAATAAATCAGAAATGATTTATTTATTTCAGAAAATAGCTAAAACTTCTAAAAATCATAGAAAATAATCTATAACTCCAAATGAAACAAATTATATATGAAAAATTATCAGAAAAATTCAAGGAATCTGTTTATGGCATTTGCATGCATGTTTGAACAACCTAGGGTTGCTATACAGGGCAATTTGCATAATTGGCATTTAAATAAGCACATATGGAGTTTGAATTTGAACCCTTGGTTCAATCCAACTTCATTTAATATGATTGCTAGTTGCATTAGCTCAATCAACAACATATTGCCATGACATTATCATGCATCATAATTGTTGCATTGCATTGATTGTGGTCCTCTTTGTTTGCCGGTATTTGTCCCCTCATGATAGACGTGGTTCCAACGATGAGTTCGATGACAGCGATGAAGAACTATACTATCTTCAGAAGTGCCAGGCAAGCAAAACCCCCTTGTTCATTCTGATACAATCCCACTCTCTCGCTCCTGCTCTCTTTTACTGCATTAGGACAACAACGATTCAACTGTTACATGCTCGGTAGTTGAACCCCTTTCCTTTGCATGACCTGTCATTGCCATAGTAAATAGATGAAACCCACTAGCATGAGTAGGAGTTGTTTGAGCCCTGATGTGCCTACTCATTCATGCTTGTTTGGCATGCCCGCTATTGCATAGAGTTGTGTCAGGTCTGATTCATCGGGGATGAATCGGAGGTGTGTGAACATGTCCTACTGTGTGTGAGCTAAGTGTGTGAACACGATTTGGTAAAGGTAGCGGTGAGAGGCCATGTAGGAGTACATGGTGGGTTGTCTCATTGAAACCGTCCTCAGGCACTGAGTTCTGTGTCTGTGATCCATGAACAGCTACTACCACTCATTGGGATCCTTAATTGACCCTCTCGGCTTCTTAATCACCCTAGTACTCTGTCCAGGAGTTGCAACTAGTTTCTGGTGTTTGTAGGTTATGTGTTGGCGGCCGTGCGTAGCGCTGACCCTAGGGGTGGGCTATGATGCGGTAGATACACCGTGGAACGGTGTACCGGGCGCCCGTTTGGTGTCTCGGGAACCCTGTTCACATCGTTCGGGGCCGTATGTGGAAACCTCGGCCGGACTCCCTGCGGATGGAACCTGGATAGGTGATAAACCTGGACTAGAGACTTTAGTGTTTAGGTAGGCCGTGGCCGACACCCTCATTGGGCTTCCACTTGAAGGTTGCCGAGTACATGTCGTGTAAACGACGGTAAGTGGTGGGAGCATGTGTGAAGAAGTACACCCCTGCAGGGTTATCATTATCTATTGGAATAGCCGGATTCCTCGGATATGGAAACTTGGACCCCTTGCATAGTTCATAGGCAAGTGAAAGTGGATACTCTAAAACTCGCAAGATAAGTGTGAGTGCTATGGATGGCCTTCTCGTAGGGAGACGGGAGCGGATCCATAGTGGTGTATTGAATGGTGAATATGTGGACTCGTGTGCGCCACCCCAAAAGAGTTGCTTGCAGTCGTAGTTCAGGTTAGCCACTGAGTCAAAGCTGGCTTGCTGCAGTTAAACTCCACCACCCCTCTTTGTTGATACCGATGCATATGTAGCTAGTTTTGATGTAAGTCTTGCTGAGTACTTTTGTATTCATGTTTGCTTAATTTATGTTTTGCAGAGAGACTTCAGTCTCGCTAGTAGTTTCGTGTGGACTTCGACGTTTAGCTTGATACCTCAGCTACGATCTTGTGCCCTCGGCAGGATCTGGTAGTTAGTCAGGCTTCTTAGCCTTTTTCATTTGTAGATGTCTGTACTCAGACATGTTAAGCTTCCGCATGTGCTTTGATTTGTATGCTATGATTGTTGGGTCATGAGACTCATGATTGTAATTTCTCGCTCCTCGGAGCCTAATGAATAAATACTTGAGTTGTAGAGTTATGTTGTGATGCCATGTTGTATTTACACATATCGAGCATATTGTGTGTATGATTGTAATGCCTGGTATGTGTGGGATCCAACAATCTAGTTGTTTATCCTTGGTAGCCTCTCTTATGGGGAAATGTAGTCTAGTGCTTCCATGAGCCATAGAAGTCCGCTACAGCCCGGTTCACCGAAGTCCTGTTAGCCCAGCACTACTGCTCAGGACACTTGACTGGCCGGCATGTGTTTCACCTCGTTCCTGTGTCTGTCCCTTCGGGGAAATGTCACGCGATGACATCCGGAGTCCTGCCTAGCCTGCTACAGCCCGGGTTCCCGGAGTCCTGTTAGCCTAGTGCTACAGCCCGGATTCACATGCTGCTGACCGACATGCTCGATGTGATTCATGTATGCCTGTTCCCATAGGTTGGTGCCGCTTTAGGTTCACGACTAGCCATGTCGGCCTGTGTCACGACCCCGATTCCAAGTCACATTGATCTAGCCGGTAACACCTCATATCACATTGCGGCCTCACGCACGGTATTCCCACGGGTGTTGCCTTACCATGGCCTGGGACCGTTTGCGCCTTTTGGCTCACGTATATGATGGTGTCGCTAGTATCCATATGACAGAGAACCCGGGCCGACATGGCTAGTCGTGAACCCAAAGCGGCGCAGACCTATGGAGACAGGCATACATGAATCACATCGAGCATGTCGGTCATCAGCAAGTGAATCCGGGTTGTAGCACTGGGCTAACAGGACTCCAGGGAACCTGGGCTGTAGCAGGCTAGGCAGGACTCCGCATGTCACCGCGTGACATTTCCCCGAAGGACAGACATAGGAGCGAAGTGAAACATATGCCGCCCAGTCAAGTGTCCTGGGCAGTAGTGCTGGGCTAGCAGGACTCCGGTGAACCGGGCTGTAGCGGACTACTATGGCTCGAGGAACACTAGACTACACTTCCCCATAAGAAAAGCTGCCAAGGATAAACAACTAGATTGTGGGATCCCACTCATACCAAGCATTTCAATCACACACACAATATGCCCGATATGAGTACATACAACATGGCATCACAACAAAACTCTACAACTCAAGTACTTTATTTAAAGGCTCCAGAGAGCCATACATAACATGTTCATACAGGTAGGGGTCACATGACCCGACACTCAAGTCATACAAACATTCAAGCACATGCTAGTTCTACATAAAACCCATCGGAGGGGGCGGTGTTGTCGTCTGAAAACAGTAATTAAGCAAACATGAGTACAAAGGTACTCAGCGTGTCTTACATCAGAACCTAATATACATGCTAGTTCTCAAGAAGGTGGTGGAATTAATGCAGCAAGCCAGCTTTGACTCTTGGCTAAGCTATCGTATGAGACTCCATTAGTAAACAGTTTTTCGCACACGAGTCCACTAATCACCAACACAATACTCCACCGGGGATCCTCCCTCGTCATCCTACGAGAGGGCCATCCTCGGTACTCACACTTATCTTGAGTCTTTTAGTAGTGTCCATTAACTTGTCTATGAACTATATAGGCAACCAAGTAGTCCTTTACCGCGGACGCGGCTATTCGAATAGTTTATTACCCTGCAGGGGTGTACTTCTTCATACACGCTTTCACCACTTATCGTCGTTAACTCGACATGTACTCGGCAACCTTCAAGAGGAAGCCCAACGAGGGTGTCAGCCACAGCCTACCTAAACACTCAAGCCTCTAGTCCAGGTTTATCGCCTATCCAGGTTCCATCCGTAGGGAGTCCGGCCGAGGTTTCCACATACGGCCCCAAACGATGTGAACAGGGTTCCCGAGACACCAAATGGGTGATTCGGTACATCGTGCCATGGTGTATCTACCGCAACATAGCCCACCCCTATGGTCAGCGCTATGCACGGCCGCCAACACATAACCTACAAACACCAGAAACTATTTGCAACTCCTGGACAGAGTACTAGGGTGACTAAGAAGCCGAGAGGGTCAATTAAGGATCCCAATGCATGGTAGTAGCTGATTCTTAAAATCACACATACAGATCTCAGTTCTCCGGGACGACCTCAATGAAACAACCCACCATGTACTCCTACATGGCCTCTCATCGATACCTTTACCGAAACATGTTCAACACATCCCTCGCATTACTGACATAATCATTCCACTCTAGCCCATCACCCAAATGAGCCAGACCTCACACAACTCCAAGCATAGCAGGCATAGCAAGGTAGGAAACACATACATGGCTCAATCAACTCCTACACATGCTAGTGGGTTTCATCTAGTTACTGTGGCAATGACAGGTCATGCAGAGGAAAAGGGTTCAACTACCGTAGCACACAACAGTTTGAATCGCGTTGTCTTAATGCAGTAAACAAGAGCAGAAGCGAGAACATGGGTTTGTATCGGAATGATCAATGGGTTGCTTGCCTGATGTAGTGGTAGTAGGGTACTGCCTTCAGACGGATACTCGGGGTTATCCTCGGAGGCAGAACCTACCACGAAAGACACACCGAACATAATCAACACATGACGATATGCAACAATATGATGCATGCTATGACATGGCAAAATGAAAGTGTCTTGGCCTAATGCAGGCTAAAACAGAAAGGAATGGACTCATTTGAATCAAAGATTCAAATATTAGCTCATTTAACATAGCCTTATTAGTGCATTATCTTATTCTTCTTAAACAGCAAGGTTAACTTGTTTTGTCATGCATGAAACCATTACAGATGGATAGATTGATTTTTTTGATCATTTTCATATATAAATTGTTTGATTTGGAGCTATGGTTGATTTTCTATGATTTTTAGAAGTTTTGGCTATTTTCTGGAATTTCCTATATAAGAATAATTCCAGTAATTGAATTAATGCGTTAGCATGACATAGGTGTGATGTCAGCGGGTCAACTGGGTCGGCCAGGTCAAACCTGACTGGTGGGCCCTGTCTGTCAGTGTCTCAGCTAATTAACAGAATTAAGTTAGTGCTAATTAACTGTCAGTGGGGCCTGGGCCCACATGTCAATGACTAAACTAATTAAAATTAGTTAAAACTAATCCTAAACTAATTAGCAGGCCGGCCCCACCTGTCATAGACTCAGGGGGAAGTCAACCTGGGCCCACACGGGGTCAAACAGAGTCAAACTCGCCGGCGTCTAGCCGCCGGTGAGGCCAGACGCGGCGGAGGGCTCGGGTTTTGCACTCCGGTGACCAAAAGGACGGCGGAGACCATCTACATGTTGCGGGGAGTGAGCCGCGTCGAGTGGTGGCAGTAGCCGGAGCTGGGGTGGCTGGAAACGTTGCCGGCGTCGACCTTGGCGGCGGCCGGAGCTCGGGTGAGCTCGGAACCGAGGCTGCAGGGCATGGCGAGGCGCGTGGTAAGGTGTGTTAGACTCCTGGAGACGTGGTGAGGTTAGTGGACTAGGTGGCGTGGCCGTGGCATGGCCTGAGCCTCGTCGACGACGAGCTCCGCGGCGGCGCATTCGGGCGAACTCGAGGCGGCGCGTACGGTGCATGAGAGCTAGCACGAAGAGGGGGGGGGGAAGGTCAGTAGCTCACTGCGATTGCAGGGGAGCGTACGGCGAGCTCGGGGAAGAGCTGGAGCGAGCGGGGCGGCGAGGGGGATCTCCGGCGACCGAGGTTGAAGACGAGCTTGATGCAGCGTCTCCGGGGCGAGCGAGCGCTCGGGGATGGGTCGAGGTGAAGCAGTGGACGAAGGCGGAGCTTCTTGGCACGGCGAGGCAACAAGTGGACGGCGGTGGCTGCGGTGGAGCTTGTCGGCGGCGACGGCTGCGCTCGGCAGGGAATGGGGGAGAGAGCCAGAGAGGGGGAGAGGCCACGGGGAGAGTGGGGAGAAAGAGAGGGGGACGTGGGGGAGTGTGTGGCACTCGTTGACGCATCCAGGGCGTCGGCGGAAGCAGGAGGTGGCCGGCGTGTGGCCGCGGGCGCCGGCCATGCGCTTCTCGTCCTCCTGGCGAGAGGAGGAGGACGATTGGCAAGAGCCAGTGGACTGGGCCGAGCCGGTGGGCTGGTGGGTTGCGCCAGGTAAGTCCCTGTTCTCTCTCTACTTTTCTGTTTTTATTTATTCTATTATTTCTGTAACTTCAGGGCTTTATTAAAAATGCCAGGGCATTTCCATAAATCATAAAATTAATCATGGCTACTGCTTAGAATATATCCAGCAGCAAACATTTTAGTTTATGATTATTTGAGCATTTAAAATATTTTATAGCATTTAAATGCCCAAATGCAAATACTATAAGGATTAATCCAATGACCTTAAGATGTCCTAGAAAAATAAGCACCATTTTTGTCAAGGGTTTTTACCGAAAACAAAAAGGGTGGGCTTTTTAGAAGGGCATTTCAGGTTCATTGAAAAAGTTTTTAGTAAACCCTAGTTGTTCCAGGGGGGCTGAGGGTTCTGTCATCCCCATTTCAAATTTAAGAGAAATTTAAACATGATGCACACTCTAATGCTTGAACTAGCTAGGGTGTGACAACTCACCCCCACTCAAAAGAATCTCGTCCCGAGATTTAGGATCCTCCAGGAAGAAGGTGGGGTACTCGAGTCAAAGACGATCCTCCCTTTCCCAAGTGGCCTATTTCTCGGAATGGTGTGACCATTGAACCTTGAGAAATTTGATATTATGGCGTCGAGTGGTACGCTCGGCTTGATCAAGGATACGAACGTGATATTCCCGATATGAGAGGTTATCTTGTAGATCAAGCGTTTCGTGGTCCACTCCACGGATAGGATCCACGATGCAATGCCTGAGTTGTGAAACGTGGAAGACATCGTGAACTTTGGATAGATGCGAAGGTAGTTCCAATTGGTAGGCAACTTCTCCTCGTTTGGCAAGAATGCGAAGTGTCCAATGTAACAGGAGCCAATTTGCCTTTGATACCGAAACGATGGGTTCCCTTTAACGGAGTAACCCGAAGGTAAGCCTTCTCACCGACTTCATAAATCATGAGCTTATGTTTACGATCATATTGTCTCTTTTGACGAGATTGGGCTGTTTTCAATTTCTCACGAATAACGCGAACCTGCTCTTGTGCTTCCTGAATCATATCCGGGCCAAAGAGTTGTCTTTCCCCGGTTTCTGACCACTTAAGAGGCGTTCGACATTTTCGTCCATAGAGAACTTCGAAAGGAGCCTTGCCCAAGATAGCTTGATAACTGTTGTTATAAGCAAACTCCGCGAATGGAAGGCATTTCTCCCAACCCATTCTGAACGAGATGATAGAAGCTCAGAGCATATCTTCCAGAATTTGATTGACTCGCTCTACTTGACCACTTGATTGAGGATGGAAGGCGGTGCTAAAAGAGAGACGAGTTCCCATAGCATTTTGGAAACTTTCCCAAAATCGAGAGGTGAAGAGACTCCCACGGTCTGAGTTAATTTCCAATGGGACGCCATGAAGAGACACTATTCGGGAGATGTATAAGTCAGCTAGCTGGCTAGCGGTGATACTCTCACGAATAGGTAGGAAATGGGCTACTTTGGAAAGACGGCCGATCACGACGAAGATGGCATTATTCCCTCTCTTGGTCCTGGGAAACCCAGTAATGCAATCCATACTAATTTTATCCCATTTCCACTCAGGAATAGCCAAAGGTTGAAGGGTGCCAGCAGGCTGTTGGTGCTCTGCTTTAAAACGACGACAGACGTCGCAACTAGCAATGTATTGAGCGATTTCTCTCTTCATCCTAGTCCACCAAAACCTCTGGCGTAGGTCTTGATACATTTTGGTACTACCGAGATGAATGGTGAGAGGGGAGTCGTGAGCTTCCTTAAGAATCAACTGGCGTAAATGCTATTTCTTGGGAACCACCAAGCGGTTCTCGAAGAAGACAACACCTCACTCATCCATGGAAAACATTTAGCAACTCCGCTAGCGATGTTTTCCTTAATCCGGGATATGCCCTTATCATACCGCTGGGCGGTTATGATCTGATCCATAAGGTTAGGCTTCTCCACCAGGGTGGATAGAAATCCTCGAGGAACAATGTGAAGATTAAGCTTACGAAATTCCTCATGGAGAAGTGGTTGTCTTTGTTGTAACATCAGGTTGTTACAATAAGATTTACGACTTAGCGCATCAGCCATGACATTGGCTTTGCCCGGGGTGTAAGTTATTCCTAAGTCGTAATCCGAGATCAACTTGACCCAATGTCGTTGCCTGAGATTCAAATCCGGTTGGGTGAAGATATATTTCAAACTTTGGTGATCGGTGAAAATCTCGCAACAATTACCGAGGAGGTAATGTCGCCAAGTTTTGAGTGCATGGACTACAGCTGCAAGCTCTAGATCATTTGTGGGATAGTTTTCCTCATGTGGGTGTAATTGCCGTGAGGCATAGGCAATTACCTGACGATCCTGCATGAGTATGCAACCTAGTCCTTGTCGCGAGGCGTCGCAATAGATAATAAAGTCCTTGGAGAAATCTGGTGGTACTAGTACGGGAGCAGATGTCGGGCGTCTTTTCAGTTCCTGAAAGCTGAACTCGCACTGTGGGGTCCACTCGAACTTTTTATCTTTCTTGAGGAGTTCAGTTAGAGGTTTAGCAACCTTGGAGAAATTCTCGACGAAGCGGCGGCAATAGCTCGCTAAGCCAAGAAAGCTCCAAACTTGCTTGACCGTCTCAGGTGGAGTCCAATCAAGGACGGCTTGAACTCGCTCGGGATTGACAGCAATACCCTTACCAGAGATTACATGACCTAGATAGGTCACTTCTGGCAACCAAAATTCACACTTGGAGAATTTGGCATAAAGGCGATGCTCTCGAAGTTTCGTCAATACCAGCCTTAGATGTTCGACATGTTCCTCTTCATTCTTGGAGTAGATGAGTATGTCATCGAGGTAAACTACGACGAATTTATCCAAATACTCCATGAAGACCGAGTTCATTAACCGAGAGAAGGTGGCTGGGGCATTGGTTAGACCGAAGGACATAATGGTGTACTCGTATTGGCCATAACGAGTAACAAAGGCCATTTTGGGAATGTCCCTGTTTCTGATTTTGATTTGATGGTAGCCCAACCTGAAATCCATCTTGGAAAAGACTGAGGATCCAGCGAGCTGATCATACAGATCGTTGATCCTGGGAAGTGGATACTTGTTCTTGATAGTGACCAAGTTGACAGGTCGGTAATCTACAACCATCCGATCCGTTCCATCCTTCTTTTTGACGAAGAGGACGGGGCAAGCCCAAGGAGAGCAACTAGGACGGATGAAACCCTTTTTCAAGGACTCATCGAGTTGGTTTTTAAGCTCGGCTAGTTCTAAGGGTGCCATCTTATAGGGTCTCCTAGAAATCGGAACGGTTCCTGGAACAAGGTCTATCACAAACTCGACATTCCTGTCAGGTGGAACACGTGGCAGGTCTTCTGGAAAGACATCCGAAAAGTCCCGGACTACTGGAATATCCTCAAGGTCTGGATGGGGGTTGGCATTTAGGGAGTAAAGCTGGCGCTTGGCCACTCGAGTTAAGACATTGACTGTCTTGCCCGATGGGTGAGTAAGTTGAACGATTCTAGTGGCACAATCAATCTTAGCATAATGAGCTGACATCCAGTCCATACCCAAGATGATGTTTATGTCCGAGGACTTGAGAGCTATTAAGGATGCAAGGAAGACAAGTCTATCGACAAGAATTTCGTTCCCATGGCTTACTCTAGAAGTTTGCCATTTGGAACCCGGAGTTTGAATTACCATGGAAGTGGGCATGTCACAGAATGTCGTGTTATGCAATCGAGCATAGTTCTCAGATATGAATGAATGAGATGCTCCAGTATCGAAAAGAACAGATGCCGGATGGCAATTAACAAGGAGCGTACCAAGGACGACGTTAGGATCCTCATGAGCCTCCTCGGCTAAGACATAGTTGACATGGCCACGTGCAGTGGTGACCGGCTTGGCGTAGAATGTCTTTCCCGCTGGCTTACCACGGCCAACAGACTTTCCAGACTGATTGGGGTTGTTGTTCTAAGGACACTCTCGGCTATAGTGACCCGACTCTCCACACTTGAAACATGTCACAACATTGGGGCGTGGAGAAGCATTAGCAGCGGGGCCACCATAGGGCTTGGGCGGTGCAAACTGCTGGTTAGGACGAGGCGCCTCAAAGGATGGCCTCGGAATGAACCTGGGTGGCAGTGCCGTGCTTGGAATCCACACCCGGCGCTTCTGAGCTCCAAAGCCGGATGAAGAGCCAAAATCACATGAGTGCTTGCGTGAAGCGTCATAGTCAGACTGGCCTGACTCAGCACTGATGGCTTTATTGACCAACTTCTGAAAGGAAGTGCACTCGTGCAGACGAAGATCGCGGCGAAGCTCAGGGCTAAGTCCCTTGCGGAACCTTGCCTGCTTCTTAGCGTCGGTAGATACTTCTTCAGGAGCATATCATGCCAGATTCCCAAATTCATGACTATATGCATCCACAGTCAGTCTTCCTTGGGTGAAATTGCAGAACTCTTCCCTCTTGTGATCCATGAGACCTTCCGGAATGTGATGCTCATGGAAAGCCTCACTGAATTCAGCCCAAGTAGTGATTTGGCCGACCGGGCGCATAGCTTCAAAGTTTTCCCACCAAAGGCTAGCAGGGCCTTCAAGGTGATAGGCAGCATAAGTAACCTTGTCAGCTTCGGCTACGTTGGCAGAACGTAGCTTGTGGGTGATGCTGCGAAGCCAGTCATCCGCGTCGAGGGGCTCGACGGAATGATTAAACTTTGGTGGGTATAGCTTGATAAAGTCATTGATTGACACCAAGTCATTTCGCTGATGGCGTGCAGTGTTCTGCTCAATCCGCTCTAGCAGGCGGTTAGTCTCACGCTTGTTTCATTCCGCCTCCAGCATCACTTCGGCCAGAGAAGGCGGGTGAGGCAGATTTTCACCCCTAGCTGCACTGGCTTCCCCCTGCTCCGGGGCAGCAGGGTTGCTGCGGGTGTTGACCATCCTAGGAGAAAACGAGACAACGGTTTAGATAAGGATGGCACAAACTTAGCAAGGAAGTGCAGAATGTAATGGATAACACAGAATTCAGAGATGTTCATTGCACGGCATGGTAATATAGAGACTGCCATATATATATACCGTTGGTCATACACATCGTACATAGTTTAGTACAAGCCCAGGCTAGAGTAAAACTACGGTGAAAGACATTACATCTCATCGGAGGCATTCCAAACTCCTATACATTATTTTCCTACACCTCCAGAGCGTGATACACACCAGGTCGTATCCCACGGTCTCGCAGGACTGTGGAGAATACACCTACTACAATACTAATGGAACTACTACTAGCTCAGACAGCTCCGTAGTAATCCTCATAGAAGTCGCCACCAAAACCTGGAAGTGGAACATGATCATCTGGGAACAGACG
This sequence comes from Triticum dicoccoides, assembly GCF_002162155.2. Lineage (NCBI taxonomy): Eukaryota > Viridiplantae > Streptophyta > Magnoliopsida > Poales > Poaceae > Triticum > Triticum dicoccoides. Next base: position 442,558,943 of record NC_041392.1, read on the forward strand.
GTCCCGCGGAGCCTGCGGATCAAAGGGGCTCGGATGTGGCCTTGGTCCCACAGGTGGTGGCAGACGGGGACCACGAGGTGGGGTGATGCCCCCCACATCGCGCCACTCCATACAATCCGGCAATCTAGACCGTACAGGGTACAGATCCCTCAGATCCATGTATCCTGCTTGTACCGCCGGTGCAAACCGAGTCAAAGTGGCCCAGTGATCAGCACGAGAGTTAAAAAGCTCCATGCGCAATGCCCGATTTTCGCGGTCCTTATCCTCGAGCATCTCAGTAGTGGTGCAGAGTAGTGACTCCTCATGTGTGGGGTCAGCATAGATAGCCTGTAGATACCCTTGCGCTCCCGGAAGTGAAGCTGGCATATAACGGAAGTCGGTGTTCCGAAGCAGGCCAGTCCGGACTCGCATGATGGTCATCATGGAATAGGCAGCATCCTGCATAGCCATCTCAATAGTAACCCCGAGTCCATACGAACAGTGAAGGGGCTCAGTGGCTCCAGGATAAGAGGGATATATCCTGACGGTACAGAGGTACTGGCTCTGGTTGAAATCTCTGAACTGTTCTTCGATAGTGTATTCGGGATACCAACGGTAACCCGTCTCGGTCATTACCCGGACTAACATAGCAGTATGACCGGGCACATCAAGGCACCGGGTCAGGCGAACCACTTGGTTTTGTGTGACACTCCAAAATTTTTATTTGGTTTTTATCAAAAACTTTGTGGTTTTGAGGAGAGACCTTTTTAGAAAATTTCTTCTTCAGAAAAACCTTCCTCTTAAAAACCTCCTTTTGCCTTGGCAAGGATTTTTTTCTTTCAAACTTTGGTGGTTGATCTTTTGCAAGCTTCTTCTCTGTTAATTCCCTCTAAAAATTTATTTTTTTGGGAGTTTTAATTTGTTTTATTTTTTAAGTGAAGCTCTATGAAAATTTGCGATTTTCTTATCTTTGAAGCCACCCTTGGCTTTGTATTTTTGCCCATGAGATAAAACCCCTCCAGAACCTCCCCTCCCCCTTGTGATCAACCTAAGTTCTCTGTCCCAACTAATCCAAACTGGTTTTGGATTTTATTCTAATTATTTTTCCCCCTCAAATCAATTCTGAAAATTATTTGGAGCCTGAGGGATTTTCAAAGCAAGTACACTTTTTCATTTGAGTTTTGACCTCAAACCAATTCTCCTGGATTGTCCTTTGAACCCACAACCCAGAACCATCTTGATCCACTCCTCCTCTTTTCAAATTTTTGAAAATACAGTCTCTGCAAGTTTGGACCAGATTTGCCAAATTTGGTGAAATTCATATCCACACTGCTCCAAAAATTCCACCAAAAATCATGCAGCCTACTTGAGCAAGGAGAAGCCACTCCACCAAAAATCAGCTCAAGGAAAAATCACCAGAGGCCAATTTCATTCGGTCGAACACCTTGTGGGCACTGTTACTATTCAAAGTTCAGAAAATTCAGTTTCAGTGTCATCTTCCGTCCGTCAGTTTCAGTCACGCGGCCACAGTGCCCTTGGCACGTTCCTCGCCACCTCTTCCTCTTGTCCGAAGCTTCACACGCGTGCGTGGAGCCTTCCTGGCATCCGTAGCGCGCTGGCCCGCCCTCGCCGGCGTCTTCTGCGGCGTCGGGACCTCCCGTGGCGGCCGACAGGAGGCACCCCACGGCAGAACGCCGTTCCGCGCCGCCCATCGCTCCCTGGCTCTCCGCGTGGCCTCATGCACGCCAGCGCACGCCCGTAGCACAGCCACCGTGGCCGGCAAGCACGGAACGCGCTCTCCGCCGCCGACGGGCCCGCGCCATCCCCGTTCCGTCGAGCTCGCCCTTAACACCCAAACCCCGGCCAGTTTAACACCAAAACGGACCCATTGAACCTCCGTGATGACGCTCGACCCCCTAACCACCCCGACCGAGCACTGCGCCACCGTAATCACTCGCCGGTGATCCTCGTTCACGGCAACTGCCTCGGACCGCCTATATAAAGGGGTCCCGAGCTCACTCTCGTGCACGCAGCACCTCCACTACTCACCAACACCCCGCCAGGCCACTAGGGGGACCTCAAGGAGGTCTCCTCCCCCAGCTCCGGCCGCCTCGCCCCGCCTCGGCCTCCAGCCCGATTCGTTCTGGTGAGGCCATCTCCGGCGCTCAAACCCCGTTCGTTACCCTCTCTAGCTGCCAGGAGCATAACCCCCTCTTCAATTTAACCTTTGCAGCCCTCTCCGACGAGCCCCCCGACCACCCGAGCCGCCGTCCGCCGGAGCAAAGCTCGCCGTCGACCTGGTGCTCGCCGACCGACTCCACCACCATCAACTGACGCGTTAGGGTGCCCTGAGCACGGAGGTACTCTCCGATCTCTCTGCCTCGCCGTGGATCGCCGCCGGCGACCACCGCGGCTCTCGGGCGCCGGCGAACTCTGCCGCCCCGTTTGAACATTTGAACCTGACGGGTGGGACCCCACCGTCAGCCTCTCTGCTCTCTCTTTCGAATCGTTTTCTGGAAGCGCCTTCGGGCAGAATGCGTTTTCTCTTTGGGCTGGCGTAGTCACTACCGAAGCGTTTTCTGTTTTTATAAACTAGCCCCTGGAAATCTTCTGTTTCATTACAGATAAGTCCCTGGACAAAAACCCTTATAACTTTTAATCAAAAAAGTATTTTTGATTGATTCTTTTTCTGTTCTCTTTAAAATTTTGTCTAGTTTTTTATCAGATTTATTTGAAAAATATTTGGTTTACCTTCTGTGCACTCCTTGGTATTTACGTTAGCGCATATATTTTCTTTAAACCGTAGATACCGAAGGAGGTGACGGAGCCGCGAACTTCACCGAGCTAGGCTCCGACTACTTTGAACCAGGCAAGCATGTTTGAACTTTTGATATGATGAGTGTCTTGGCATGTTTTGCATTTAGTTAGTTTCATGTCATGTTGGTGAGCATACCGATGAACGTTATTTTATGTGATAATGAGGTAAGTGAGTTCGATGATCCATACGTGGATGAATGTGAATATGAATGGCCATGTGTTGGCATGAGGATGGGTACGATGGCAGTGTTGTAGCATGCCAGTCTTACGCCAGACTATGTGACTTCAGTGTCAAACCATATCGGTCCAGTACCTATCATTTCCTTCCTTGTACTACCACATGTTTTCCGCAAGGAATATGGTTTAGTAAGTTGCAAACCGCTTTCATGGTACACACCAAAGAGGAGAGGCCGTGATGATGGTTCCATGGCCCTGGATTTAAGCCAGTCATCCAGTCAGGGGGCATGGGTGTTTCCGGTTGGGACCGAGAGGGGGGCACCCCTTAGAGCGCGCGTATATAAATTTGATCCCATGCTATTCGAGATTGTGATCTCCCCGTCTCAAAAGTTTTTCTTGGACGATGACTAGGGTGATTCCTAGCATCGAGAGGTAGGATGGGTGTGTACCGGTTAGCTGTGTTTTCTTCCGAAATACCGTAAACGGAACTAGTCCTTCGTGACTACGGAAATCCGATGGCTACGGGAAAAATTTTGTACAAACTCTGCAGAGTCATATATTCCTCCAAATCATCTATTCCATGTCGAGTTTCGTTCCATCTTATCCTAATCAATTGTCAGCTTTGATGACAGAGACTCCGGTGAATCGCATGAGTGCTAAGTCCGGTTGAATGATTATCCCTGTGGATGGACTAACCCGTTTATTCTCATGGATTGAATGTTTATGAGTATTATTTACTGGTGAATTTAAAGCCCTTTCTGCGATGTCGCTCAGACATCCGACTGTGGCATTTCTTTTAAAGCCCTTTCTGCGATGTCGCTCAGACGTCCGACTGTGGCATTTCTTTTAAAGCCCTTTCTGCGATGTCGCTCAGACGTCCGACTGTGGCATTTCTTTTAAAGCCCTTTCTGCGATGTCGCTCAGACGTCTGACCGTGGCATTTCTTTTAAAGCCCTTTATGTGGCGTCGCTTAGACACCCGACTGTGGTATTTCTTTTAAAGCCCTTTATGTGGCGTCGCTCAGACGCCCGACTGTGGTATTTCTTTTAAAGCCCTTTATGTGGTGTCGCTAAGATGCCCGACTGTGGCATCATTTCCTTATTCTTATTTGTTCACCTTTCGAGGCGTCGCTTCAGACACCCGATCGGTCCTTATTTATGTTCTGTGGGATTTCAGGCGGACTACCGCCGTTTCCCTTTTTACTTACCCGTTATGCCAATTTTATTTATTGTGCATTAAGGAATTAATCATGTTGCATCCATGCATGCATTTGTTATATCTTACGTCCGAACTGTCTTGCGAGTAGTTTCAAAGTACTCACTGGCTTGTTGATTTGGCCAGATGCTGACGAAGGCGATCTCATGGATGAAGAGTTCGATAGCGAGTCCGACACTTAGAGGAGTCCCAGTCAGTCTCGTGCGACCCTGGATTTGGTCATTGTTTTATATCCGCTTCCGCTACCAAATAAATTTATCGAGCCTCACCTCGACGTTCGATGAAATGATATTCTTAGAGTCTTGTATTTCCCTTCCCGCTGTGTTTTTCCACCACCAACCTATCCATGAGTCAGTAGTATGTCTCCACACCACTGTGTCCTGTCCGCCATTATGTATGATTATTGGCGTGCTTGTAATAATTTGGTTGAGCGACCGCAGTTCAACCCTGTAATATATTTTATGCTACTGGCTTATTGTATCAAGAAATTGTCTACCAGTGAGGAGGATTTCTCTCATACTGGACTCAAAAGACTGGTTTATCAATAAATATTTTTATTGGAAAACCGGTCGTGACAAGCTTGGTACCAGAGCCAGGCTGACTGTAGGAAGCCACTAGGTGCGATCGCTAACTAGTTATTAGCATGACAGAGCTATTTTATGTTTTTGCAATTGTAGTCATTTTCTGTCAGTCAGCATAAATTTATGATCTGACCCTGCAGAATTTTTGCCTACTTTTGTAGATGGCCGACAACAGCTGCGAGTCTCAGACCTTCGCCAACGTGCCCGATGGGTTCGTCAAGCTTCTTTATTTCATCGTTCAGGTCGCGATGGGGCCATCCGTGCGCCCAGTCTTCACACTCTGACAGCACCGAGTCAACGACAGTCTGACCATGCACCAGGCCGCGGTGCAGTTCAGGGGAGGGCGTGGTGAGTTACGCCGCTTCCGGTTCGTGGGAAGAGCCATGCCTACGGAGAGGCATGCTATGCAGATGGCAGCCCGCGAGGCGATAGCTCGTCTCAGGGATGTCCTTTCCGTGATGAAGACTCGTCGTTACCGTTATCTTCCGTGCCATGTGCCTTACACCTGTCACTACGCATACTCCTGCCCCAGAGGAGAACGAGACGAGGCTTTTGAGATGCTCATTGAGTATCTCCGGGCCCTGGAGGCAGCCTTCGACAACCTGGTGGACAACTTCGTAGCTACCCGCATGGACTCAGTCCATGGCTGTGCTGCCAACAGGAGGGAGCTCCTACCCATCGCTCCGCCACCGACTTTTGTCTCGTCATCAGCATCTTTTACGCCTACTCGTCGCCTGCCTTCTACCGAAGAATTTAACCAAGTCATTGCACCCACTCCAGCGCGCACTACACCAACCTTCGCGCCCACTCCTGTACGTGTTGCTCCGCCCCTGGCAACCGCTCCGTCCGCTCTGCGCAACACTACACGTATGGAGCCCATTAGCGAGGAGGAAGTCGAGTCCCCAACCTCGCTACGCCTCGCCCTCGGCAGGGCAAAGGAGGTCGTCAACATCTCTGCCTGAGTACGCTTAGCTGCCATGTATTGTACCACTTTGTAAGATACGTGCATAGGTTGTGAGAAGTAGCCTGTTTGCGCATCATGTAGGATCTGGAGAAGTGCACTAGCCTTAACAACATGTCAGGATTATGTACGCATATCCTGAGTGATGTACTGTATAATTACCGCCCGCGTGTAAGATATGTAATGAGCAGTCCTTCTCCGTGCGCAAGTCGATTTGTTTTTCTTAAGTAAGCTTGGGTATTTAATTATATCTGCCAGCTTTATGCATTTATGGTTTTATTTTTGTGACTCTTTCCGCTTTTCTTAAGAGTTTTACAAAAATATTTTTTTCCCAGAGTGAAAAATGTCTCGTCCTTGGACACGTTCCATGCCAACTCCACCAGAGGAAATTCATGATACTCAACCCAACAATGAGTTCACTCAGGTACAGTCAAGCCAACAAGGCAGTGAATCGGCACTTTCACAAATGTGCCGCCTTTATGAACAGAGTCAGCAACAACATCGCGAGATGATGAACCAAGTCATCAACATGGGGAATCATCATGGACAGTATCAGCAACATTCCAAGTTGTCTGAGCTACAGAAGACACGTCCTCAAACATTTTCTCACACTGACAAGCCTCTTGAAGCCGAGGACTGGCTACGAGATATGGAGAGGAAATTAATTATTGCAAAGTGTTCAGATCTCGAGAAAGTACTATATGCTCCACACTATCTCACAGGAGCAGCCGCATCATGGTGGGAGAATTTTCTGCACATGCATCCCAACGAAAATGACATAACCTGGGATGATTTCAAGGAAGGTTTCCGTGGTGCACATATTCCTAAGAGTATTATGAAAATCAAGAAGAGAGAATTCGATGACCTCAAACAAAGGAACATGACAGTGTCAGATTACAACAGTCAATTTACCCTATTATCCCGCTACGCCAATGAGGAGCGTATGACTGAAATCAAGAAGATGGAGAAATTCCTTGACGGTCTGGCGCCCGCGCTTAAATGCCAACTGGTCGTGCACACTTTTCCTGATTTTAAAACGCTGGTGGACAAGGCCATTACTCTGGAAAATGAGAGACGCGGTCTGGAAGATATCCGCAAGCGAAAAAGGGACCAGACTAATCACACTCGCAATCACCGAAGCAAGATAGATTTTAAAAAGGGTGGGACACCCAAATTCTCATCCAATGTCTCACGCCCAATCAAGAATTTTCATGCAAGGGACAAGGAATTCACCTATCGCCCCGGCGTTACTTGTTACGCTTGTGGAGAAGAAGGGCATTATGCCAAACAGTGCCCCAAGCCAAGGAACTCAACCCCAAAGCCGAACAACGGCGGCAATAATTCAGCGCCCAAGCGAAACAATTTCAATCCCAACAATAACCACAGGAAGGGTCATCTGAACCACGTAACCAAAGAGGAGGTACAAAATGCTCCGGATATCGTACTCGGTACGTTTCCTGTCAACACAATACCTGCAATGGTTTTGTTTGATTCTGGAGCTTCTCACTCTTTCATCTCGAAAAGTTTTGCTTTGCAAAATAATTTTTCGATGCTTCCTTTGGAGAATTCCATAATAATCAAGTCCCCCGGGATTCAGCAAGTTTCTCAGAATTACTGTCAGAATGTGGTTATTGAGTTTGAAGGATTGGAGTTTTACGCAAATCTTATTGTATTGGAAAATAAAGGACTGGATGTCATCCTAGGGTTGGATTGGCTAACCACCAATAAAGGTTTTATCGACTGTTTCAACAGGACCGTGATTCTCACGCACCACCAAGGGAAGACAATAAGAGTATCAGCCAAGGAAGGAAAAAGACCCCGGCAACCGAGATTAAATAAGGTGGACGTTTCTGAGCTAAACAAGGTTCCAGTAGTGTGTGAATTTCCAGATGTATTCCCTGAAGAGCTGCCAGGCATGCCACCAGACCGAGAAATAGAATTCCGCATTGAGCTAGCACCAGGAACCACCCCCATATACAAGAAACCATACAGAATGGCACCATCCGAGTTGATCGAATTGAAGAAGCAAATAAAGGAATTACTGGAAAAAGGATACATTCGAGCCAGCTCCTCACCGTGGGGATCACCAATTTTATTTGCCAAGAAGAAGGATGGAACGCTGAGATTGTGTATCGACTATCGAGCACTTAACATGGTCACAGTCAAAAACAAATACCCGATGCCAAGGATAAACGATTTGTTTGATCAACTTGCTCAGGCCAAGGTATTCTCAAAAATTGACTTAAGGTCAGGATACCATCAATTGAAGGTACGAACGGAAGATATCCCCAAAACAGCCTTCACCTCCAGATATGGACTGTACGAGTTCACAGTGATGCCATTTGGATTAACTAACGCCCCGACATATTTTGTTCACCTCATGAACAAAGTATTTATGAAGTTTATGGACAAATTCGTCGTAGTATTCATCGACGATATTCTGGTATACTCCAAAACACCAGAAGAGCACGCAGAACATCTCAGGATTGTACTAGGAGAGCTAAGGAAACACCAATTGTATGCCAAGTTCAGCAAGTGCAAATTTTGGCTAAGACAAGTAGGTTTCCTAGGCCACGTGCTGACTCAAGACGGTATAGCAGTGGACCCAGAGAAAGTCAAGGCCGTACTTGACTGGAAGTCACCAGCCAGCGTAACAGACATACGAAGTTTCTTGGGAATGGCAGGATATTACCGCAGATTTATTGAAGGATTTTCCACCATATCCAAGCCTATGACATAGTTACTCAAGAAAGATAAGAAGTTTGAGTGGACAGAAGCCTGCGAGAAAAGTTTCCAAGAGCTAAAGCGGAAATTAACAACAGCACCGGTATTAATTGTACCCGATATACACAAGAATTTTGAAGTATTTTGTGACGCATCCAGAAAGGGTCTCGGATGCGTGTTGATGCAAGAAGGCAAGGTTGTCGCCTACGCTTCAAGGCAACTTCGCAAACACGAGGAGAATTATCCCACTCATGATTTAGAAATGGCAGCAGTTATTCATGCACTCAAGGAATGGAGGCATTTCCTACTTGGGAATCGATGTGAGATATATACGGATCACAAAAGCCTCAAATACATTTTTACGCAGCCAGAACTAAATTTACGGCAACGCCGCTGGTTGGAATTGGTAAAGGATTATGATGTTGGTATCCATTACCATCCAGGGAAAGCAAACATAGTGGCTGATGCCCTGAGTCGGAACCCCAGCTCTGACGGGAACTATCTGCACAGCTTGAGGCCCGAATTCCATCAAGAATTTGTCAAGCTCAACTTGATAATGGTAGCAGAAGGCACCATATCAAACTTGGAAATACAACCACACCTTGTGGAGAAAATTAAAAAGGCTCAGTCCGGTCACCCCAGCATTGAAGGAATTAAAAGGAAGTTGAGTATGGGCAAGGCCTCGGAATTCGTCATAGACAATGAAGGAATATTATGGTACGGAGAAAGGCTATGCGTGCCAAACATAGAAGACCTTAAACAGCAAGTTTTAACTGAAGCACACACCACTCCATATTCGATCCACCCTGGAGGAACCAAAATGTATAAGGATATTCAGGAAAGATTTTGGTGGCACGGTATGAAGAGGGACATAGCCGCCTTCATTGCATGTTGCGACTCATGTCAACGCATAAAAGCTGAACATCAGAGACCAGCTGGACTACTGCAACCTAACAAAATACCTGAGTGGAAATGGGATGAAATAGGGATAGATTTTATTGTCGGATTACCTCGGTCACGACACGGGAATGATGCCATATGGGTCATCACTGACAGGTTGACCAAAGTGGCACACTTTATTCCAGTGAAGACAACCTACACCACTCAGAGGCTTGCCAGGATTTATCTTTCCCGCATAGTCTGTCTGCACGGTGTCCCAAAGACTATAATTTCCGACAGAGGCACTCAGTTCGTCTCAAGATTTTGGGAGCATTTACAACAGGCTCTGGGAACCCAACTAGCCTTCAGTACCGCATACCATCCACAGACTGATGGACAAACAGAACGCGTAAACCAGGTTTTAGAAGACATGCTGAGAGCATGTGTCCTCACCTATGGAACCAGTTGGGAGGGCAGCCTGCCATATGCCGAGTTCGCATACAACAACAGTTACCAGGCCAGCCTGCAAATGGCTCCTTTCGAAGCCCTATACGGAAGGAGATGTCGTACCCCGTTAAATTGGTCAGAGACCGGAGACAGCCGCATCTTCGGACCAGATATGCTCAGAGAAGCCGAGGAAAAAGTCAAGCTAATCAGGGACCGACTTAAGACCGCTCAAAGTCGACAGAAAAGTTATTATGATCAGAAACATCGTAGGGTCAGCTTCGAACTCGGTGAATTCGTATACTTGAGAGTATCCCCGATGAGAGGATTGCAACGGTTTAAGATTAAAGGAAAATTAGCACCAAGATTCATTGGACCATTTTGCATAGTGGCACGAAGAGGCACTGTAGCCTACCAGCTAGACTTACCCGAAGACTTGTCCGACATTCACGACGTGTTCCACGTCTCTCAATTAAGGAAGTGCGTAAGCAACCCAGAGAAACAAGTATCCCATGAGAACATTGACGTAAAGCCAGACCTCACTTATCGAGAACGTCCCATAAGAATATTAGAGGAGTCTGAAAGGAGGACCCGACAGAAAACCATCAAGTTTTTCAAAGTCCAGTGGAGCAATCACACCGATAGTGAAGCAACTTGGGAAAGCGAGGATTTTCTTCGGACAGAGCATCCACACTTATTTAAGGATCAGCTGAAATCTCGGGGACGAGATTTTTCCTAAGGGGGTAGGTGTTGTGACACTCCAAAATTTTTATTTGGTTTTTATCAAAAACTTTGTGGTTTTGAGGAGAGACCTTTTTAAAATTTTTCTTTTTCAGAAAAACCTTCCTCTTAAAAACCTCCTTTTGCCTTGGCAAGGATTTTTTTTTTCTTTCAAACTTTGGTGGTTGATCTTTTGCAAGCTTCTTCTCTGTTAGTTCCCTCTAAAAATTTATTTTTTTGGGAGTTTTAATTTGTTTTATTTTTTAAGTGAAGCTCTATGAAAATTTGGGATTTTCTTATCTTTGAAGCCACCCTTGGCTTTGTATTTTTGCCCATGAGATAAAACCCCTCCAGAACCTCCCCTCCCCCTTGTGATCAACCTAAGTTCTCTGTCCCAACTAATCCAAACTGGTTTTGGATTTTATTCTAATTATTTTTCCCCCTCAAATCAATTCTGAAAATTATTTGGAGCCTGAGGGATTTTCAAAGCAAGTACACTTTTTCATTTGAGTTTTGACCTCAAACCAATTCTCCTGGATTGTCCTTTGAACCCACAACCCAGAACCATCTTGATCCACTCCTCCTCTTTTCAAATTTTTCAAAATACAGCCTCTGCAAGTTTGGACTAGATTTGCCAAATTTGGTGAAATTCATATCCACACTGCTCCAAAAATTCCACCAAAAATCATGCAGCCTACTTGAGCAAGGAGAAGCCACTCCACCAAAAATCAGCTCAAGGAAAAATCACCAGAGGCCAATTTCATTCGGTCGAACACCTTGTGGGCACTGTTACTGTTCAAAGTTCAGAAAATTCAGTTTCAGTGTCATCTTCCGTCCGTCAGTTTCAGTCACGCGGCCACAGTGCCCTTGGCACGTTCCTCGCCGCCTCTTCCTCTTGTCCGAAACTTCACACGCGTGCGTGGAGCCTTCCTGGCATCGGTAGCGCGCTGGCCCGCCCTCACCGGCGTCTTCTGCGGCGTCGGGACCTCCCGTGGCGGCCGACAGGAGGCACACCATGGCAGAACGCCGTTCCGCGCCGCCCATCGCTCCCTGGCTCTCCGCGTGGCCTCATGCACGCCAGCGCACGCCCGTAGCACAGCCACCGTGGCCGGCAAGCACGGAACGCACTCTCCGCCGCCGACGGGCCCGCGCCATCCCCGTTCCGTCGAGCTCGCCCTTAACACCCAAACCCCGGCCAGTTTAACACCAAAACGGACCCATTGAACCTCCATGATGACGCTCGACCCCCTAACCACCCCGACCGAGCACTGCGCCACCGTAATCACTCGCCGGTGATCCTCGTTCACGGCAACCGCCTCGGACCGCCTATATAAAGGGGTCCCGAGCTCACTCTCGTGCACGCAGCACCTCCACTACTCACCAACACCCCGCCAGGCCACTAGGGGGACCTCGAGGAGGTCTCCTCCCCAGCTCCGGCCGCCTCGCCCCGCCTCGTCCTCCAGCCCGATTCGTTCTGGTGAGGCCATCTCCGGCGCTCAAACCCCGTTCGTTACCCTCTCTAGCTGCCAGGAGCATAACCCCCTCTTCAATTTAACTTTTGCAGCCCTCTCCGACGAGCCCCCCGACCACCCGAGCCGCCGTCCGCCGGAGCAAAGCTCGCCGTCGACGTGGTGCTCGCCGACCGACTCCACCACCATAAACTGACGCGGAAGGGTGCCCTGAGCACGGAGGACTCTCCGATCTCTCTGCCTCACCGTGGATCGCCGCCGGCGACCACCACGGCTCTCGGGCGCCGGCGAACTCTGCCGCCCCGTTTGAACATTTGAACCTGACAGGTGGGACCCCACCGTCAGCCTCTCTGCTCTCTCTTTTGAATCGTTTTCTGGAAGCGCCTTCGGGCAGAATGCGTTTTCTCTTTGGGCTGGCGTAGTCGCTACCGAAGCGTTTTCTGTTTTTATAAACTAGCCCCTGGAAATCTTCTGTTTCATTACAGATAAGTCCCTGGACAAAAACCCTTATAACTTTTAATCAAAAAAGTATTTTTGATTGATTCTTTTTCTGTTCTCTTTAAAATTTTGTCTAGTTTTTTATCAGATTTATTTGAAAAATATTTGGTTTACCTTCTGTGCACTCCTTGGTATTTATGTTAGCGCATATATTTTCTTTAAACCGTAGATACCGAAGGAGGTGACGGAGCCGCGAACTTCACCGAGCTAGGCTCCGACTACTCTGAACCAGGCAAGCATGTTTGAACTTTTGATATGATGAGTGTCTTGGCATGTTTTGCATTTAGTTAGTTTCATGGCATGTTGGTGAGCATACCGATGAACGTTATTTTATGTGATAATGAGGTAAGTGAGTTCGATGATCCATACGTGGATGAATGTGAATATGAATGGCCATGTGTTGGCATGAGGATGGGTACGATGGCAGTGTTGTAGCATGCCAGTCTTACGCCAGACTATGTGACTTCAGTGTCAAACCATATCGGTCCAGTACCTATCATTTCCTTCCTTGTACTACCACATGTTTTCCGCAAGGAATATGGTTTAGTAAGTTGCAAACCGCTTTCATGGTACACACCAAAGAGGAGAGGCCGTGATGATGGTTCCATGGCCTTGGATTAAAGCCAGTCATCCGGTCAGGGGGCATGGGTGTTTCCGGTTGGGACCGAGAGGGGGGCACCCCTTAGAGCGCGCGTATATAAATTTGATCCCATGCTATTCGAGATTGTGATCTCCCCGTCTCAAAAGTTTTTCTTGGACGATGACTAGGGTGATTCCTAGCATCGAGAGGTAGGATGGGTGTGTACCGGTTAGCTGTGTTTTCTTCCGAAATACCGTAAACGGAACTAGTCCTTCGTGACTACGGAAATCCGTTGGCTGTGGGAAAAATTTTGTACAAACTCTGCAGAGTCATATATTCCTCCAAATCATCTATTCCATGTCGAGTTTCGTTCCATCTTATCCTAATCAATTGTCAGCTTTGATGACAGAGACTCCGGTGAATCGCATGAGTGCTAAGTCCGGTTGAATGATTATCCCTGTGGATGGACTAACCCGTTTATTCTCATGGATTGAATGTTTATTATGAGTATTATTTACTGGTGAATTTAAAGCCCTTTCTGCGATGTCGCTCAGACGTCCGACTGTGGCATTTCTTTTAAAGCCCTTTCTGCGATGTCGCTCAGACGTCCGACTGTGGCATTTCTTTTAAAGCCCTTTCTGCGATGTCGCTCAGACGTCCGACTGTGGCATTTCTTTTAAAGCCCTTTCTGCGATGTCGCTCAGACGTCCGACCGTGGCATTTCTTTTAAAGCCCTTTATGTGGCGTCGCTTAGACACCCGACTATGGTATTTCTTTTAAAGCCCTTTATGTGGCGTCGCTCAGACGCCCGACTGTGGTATTTCTTTTAAAGCCCTTTATGTGGTGTCGCTAAGATGCCCGACTGTGGCATCATTTCCTTATTCTTATTTGTTCACCTTTCGAGGCGTCGCTTCAAACACCCGATCGGTCCTTATTTATGTTCTGTGGGATTTCAGGCGGACTATCGCCGTTTCCCTTTTTACTTACCCGTTATGCCAATTTTATTTATTGTGCCTTAAGGAATTAATCATGTTGCATCCATGCATGCATTTGTTATATCTTACGTCCGAACTGTCTTGCGAGTACTTTCAAAGTACTCACTGGCTTGTTGATTTGGCCAGATGCTGACGAAGGCGATCTCATGGATGAAGAGTTCGATAGCAAGTCCGACACTTAGAGGAGTCCCAGTCAGTCTCGTGCGACCCTGGATTTGGTCACTGTTTTATATCCGCTTCCGCTACCAAATAAATTTATCGAGCCTCACCTCGACGTTCGATGAAATGATATTCTTAGAGTCTTGTATTTCCCTTCCCGCTGTGTTTTTCCACCACCAACCTATCCATGAGTCAGTAGTATGTCTCCACACCACTGTGTCCTGTCCGCCATTATGTATGATTATTGGCGTGCTTGTAATAATTTGGTTGAGCGACCGCAGTTCAACCCTGTAATATATTTTATGCTACTGGCTTATTGTATCAAGAAATTGTCTACCAGTGAGGAGGATTTCTCTCATACTGGACTCAAAAGACTGGTTTATCAATAAATATTTTTATTGGAAAACCGGTCGTGACATTTTGAGCACGAGTGGCCATCTGAAAGCACAACCACAATGCAAAGGCATTAGAATTTCTAGGGAAAATTGGACAACATAACAGCTGTAAATGCTCAGAAGAAGATTTGAGACATCCACAACAGTTTGCAATACCACTCAACATCATCATATCAAGGTTCTGATTCAACTGGAAACATACTAAAAGTAATAGAAACTATACTGAGGTTTGTAACAACAACCCTATAAGCTACTACGGATTAGCGACACGTGAACCTGATAGAAGAGGAGAGCCTAGTCCTTAACCCATGTTGAATGAGAAGAGAATGACTCAGATCAGAAGGCATAAGGTAAAGGAGTAAAAGAGCCTTACGTTCCCTCCCACAATCAATTCCCCTACATATAGCTAAAGCATTTCTAGACTCGACATCGACCAGTTTGGCTCAACGAACCTACAGGCAGTCCGGCTCTGATGCCAACGCTGTTAGGACCCCGATTCCAAGTCACATTGATCTAGCCAGTAACACCTCATATCACATTGCGGCCTCACGCATGGTATTCCCACGGGTGTTGCCTTACCATGGCCCGGGACCGTTTGTGCCTTTTGGCTCACGTATATGATGGTGTCGCTAGCATCCATATGATAGAGAACCCAGGCCGACATGGCTAGTCGTGAACCCAAAGCGGAGCAGACATATGGAGATAGGCATACATGAATCACATCGAGCATGTCGGTCATCAGCAAGTGAATCCGGGCTGTAGCACTGGGCTAACAGGACTCCGGGGAACCCGGGCTGTAGCATGCTAGGCAGGACTCCGGATGTCACCGCGTGACATTTCCCCAAAGGTACAGACTTAGGAGCAAAGTGAAACACATGCCGGCGAGTCATGTGTCCTGGGCAGTAGTGCTGGGCTAGAAGGACTCCGGTGAACCGGGCTGTAGCGGACTACTATGGCTCGACGAACACTAGACTACATTTCCCGATAAGAAAAGCTGCCAAGGATAAAAAACTAGATTGTCGGATCACACTCATACCAAGCATTTCAATCATACACACAATATGCCCGATATGAGTACATACAACATGGCATCACAACAAAACTCTACAACTCAAGTACTTTATTTAAAGGCTCCAGAGAGCCATACATAACATGTTCATATAGGTAGGGGTCACATGACCCGACACTCAAGTCATACAAACATTCAAGCACATGCAGAAGAAAATAGTCTGAGTACAGACACTAGAAAGCAAGAAGGCTTCTCGAAGCCTGTCTATCTACATAGGGCCCTCCATGGCCAGGATCACCATCTGGGTGGCTAGTCACTCGTCGACATCAAGGTCTACATAAAACCCATCGGAGGGGGCGGTGTTGTCGTCTGAAAACAGTAATTAAGCAAACATGAGTACAAAGGTACTCAGCAAGTCTTACATCAGAACCTAATATACATGCTAGTTCTCAAGAAGGTGGTGGAGTTAATGCAGCAAGCCAGCTTTGACTCTTGGCTAAGCTATCCTACGAGACTCCATTAGTAAACAGTTTTTCGCACATGAGTCCACTAATCACCAACACAATACTCTACCGGGGATCCTCCCTCGTCATCCTACGAGAGGGCCATCCTCGGTACTCACACTTATCTTGAGTCTTTTAGTAGTATCCATTAACTTGTCTATGAACTATATAGGCAACCAAGTAGTCCTTTACCGCGGACGCGGCTATTCGAATAGTTTATTACCCTGCAGGGGTGTACTTCTTCATACACACTTTCACCACATATCGCTGTTAACTCGACATGTACTCGGCAACCTTCAAGCGGAAGCCCAACGAGGGTGTCAGCCACGGCCTACCTAAACACTCAAGCCTCTAGTCCAGGTTTATCGCCTATCTAGGTTCCATCCGCAGGGAGTCCGGCCGAGGTTTCCACATACGGCCCGAATGATGTGAACAGTGTTCCCAAGACACCAAACAGGTGACTCGGTACACCGTGCCACGGTGTATCTACCACAACATAGCCCACCCCTAGGGTCAACGCTACGCACGACCGCCAACACATAACCTACAAACACCAGAAACTATTTGCAACTCTTGGACAGAGTACTAGGGTGACTAAGAAGCCGAGAGGGTCAATTAAGGATCCCAATGCATGGTAGTAGCTGATTCTTAAAATCACACATACAGATCTCAGTTCTTAGGGACGGCCTCAATGAAACAACCCACCATGTACTCCTACATGGCCTCTCATCGATACCTTTACCGAAACATGTTCAACACATCCCTCGCATTACCGACATAATCATTTCACTCTAGCCCATCACCCAGATGAACCAGACCTGACACAACTCTAAGCATAGCAGGCATAGCAAGGTAGGAAACACATACATGGCTAAATCAACTCCTACACATGCTAGTGGGTTTCATCTAGTTACTGTGGCAATGACAGGTCATGCAGAGGAAAAGGGTTCAACTACCGTAGCACACAGCAGTTTGAATCGCGTTGTCTTAATGCAGTAAACAAGAGTAGAAGCGAGAACATGGGTTTGTATCAGAATGATCAATGGGTTGCTTGCGTGATGTAGTGGTAGTAGGGTACTGCCCTTCAGACGGATACTCGGGGTTATCCTCGGAGGCAGAACCTACCATGAAAGACACACCGAACATAATCAACACATGACGATATGCAACAATATGATGCATGCTATGACATGGCAAAATGAAAGTGTCTTGGCCTAATGCAGGCTAAAACAGAAAGGAATGGACTCATTTGAATCAAAGATTCAAATGTTAGCTCATTTAACATAGCCTTATTAGTGCATTATCTTATTCTGCTTAAACAACAAGGTTATGTTGTTTTGTCATGCATGAAACCATTACAGATG
Organism: Triticum dicoccoides; assembly: GCF_002162155.2. Taxonomy (NCBI): domain Eukaryota; kingdom Viridiplantae; phylum Streptophyta; class Magnoliopsida; order Poales; family Poaceae; genus Triticum; species Triticum dicoccoides. The sequence continues at coordinate 442,576,412 of NC_041392.1, forward strand.
GATATATTGATTTTTTCTGATCATTTTCATATATAAATTGTTTGATTTGGAGCTATGGTTGATTTTCTATGATTTTTAGAAGTTTTGTCTATTTACTGGAATTTCCTATATAAGAATAATTCCAGTAATTGAATTAATGCGTTATCATGACATAGGTGTGACATCAGCGGGTCAACTGGGTCGGCCAGGTCAAACCTGACTGGTGGGCCCTGTCTGTCAGTGTCTCAGCTAATTAACAGAATTAAGTTAGTGCTCATTAACTGTCAGTGGGGCCTGGGCCCACATGTCAATGACTAAACTAATTAAAATTAGTTAAAACTAATCCTAAACTAATTAGCAGGCCGGCCCCACCTGTCATAGACTCAGGGGGGAAGTCAACCTGGGCCCACACGGGGTCAAACAGAGTCAAACTCGCCGGCGTCTAGCCGCTGGTGAGGCCAGACGCGGCGGAGGGCTCGGGTTTTGCACTCCGGTGACCAAAAGGACGACGGAGACCATCTACATGTTGCGGGGAGTGAGCCGCGTCGAGTGGTGGCAGTAGCCGGAGCTGGGGTGGCTGGAAACGTTGCCGGCGTCGACCTTGGCGGCGGCCGGAGCTCAGGTGAGCTCGGAACCGAGGCTGCAGGGCACGGCGAGGCGCGTGGTAAGGTGTGTTAGACTCCTGGAGACGTGGTGAGGTTAGTGGACTAGGTGTCGTGGCCATGTCATGGCCGGAGCCTCGTCGACGACGAGCTCCACGGCGGCGCATTCGGGCGAACTCGAGGTGGCGCGTACGGTGCATGAGAGCTAGCACGAAGAGGGGGGGGGAGAAGGTCAGTAGCTCACTGCGGTTGCAGGGGAGCGTACGGCGAGCTCGGGGAAGAGCTGGAGCGAGCGGGGCGGCGAGGGGGATCTCCGGCGACCGAGGTTGAAGACGAGCTTGATGCAACGTCTCCGGGGCGAGCGAGCGCTCGGGGATGGGTCGAGGTGAAGCGGTGGACGATGGCGGAGCTTCTTGGCACGGCGAGGCAACGAGTGGATGGCGGTGGCTGCGGTGGAGCTTGTCGGCGGCGACGGCTGCGCTCGGCAGGGAATGGGGGAGAGAGCCAGAGAGTGGGAGAGGCCACGGGGAGAGTGGAGAGAAAGAGAGGGGGACGTGGAGGAGTGTGTGGCACTCGTTGACGCATCCAGGGCGTCGGCGGAAGCAGGAGGTGGCCGGCGTGTGGCCGCGGGCGCCGGCCACGCGCTTCTCGTCCTCCTGGCGAGAGGAGGAGGACGATTGGCAAGAGCCAGTGGACTGGGCCGAGCCGGTGGGCTGGTGGGTTGCGCCAGGTAAGTCCCTGTTCTCTCTCTCCTTTTCTGTTTTTTATTTATTCTATTATTTCTGTAACTTAGGGCTTTATTAAAAATGCCAGGGCATTTCCATAAATCATAAAATTAATCATGGCTACTGCTTAGAATATATCCAGGAGCAAACATTTTAGTTTATGATTATTTGAGCATTTAAAATATTTTATAGCATTTAAATGCCCAAATGCAAATACTATAAGGATTAATCCAGTGACCTTAAGATGTCCTAGAAAAATAAGCACCATTTTTGTCAAGGGTTTTAACCGAAAACGAAAAGGGTGGGCTTTTTAGAAGGGCATTTCAGGTTCATTGAAAATGTTTTTAGTAAACCCTAGTTGTTCCAGGGGGTGCTGGGGGTTCTGTCATCCCCATTTCAAATTTAAGAGAAATTTAAACATGATGCACACTCTAATGCTTGAACTAGCTAGGGTGTGACAGCCCGGGTTCTCTGTCATATGGATGCTAGCGACACTATCATATACGTGAGCCAAAAGGCACAGACGATCCCGGGCCATGGTAAGGCGACACCCGTGGGAATACCGTGCGTGAGGCCGCAAGGTGATATGAGGTGTTACCAGCTAGATCGATGTTGTCGGATTTCGGGTTCCACCAGACCCTTGAGGTTCAAACACTGGGGTGCACGTGGAGATTTCGCCTCCTACCTTCCTGCACCCCTCCGCCACGCTAGGATCAAAGCTATGAAAAGAACAACACAAGGGACACAGGGTTTATACGGGTTCGGGCCACCGTTGTGGTGTAATACCCTACTCCAGTGTGTGGTGTGGTGGATTGCCTCTTGGGCTGATGATGATGGACAGTACAAGGAAGAACAGCCTCGCGAGGGTCTGTTCTTGGCCGGGGCGATGAACTGCTGGGAGGAGTTCAGCCTCCTTTCTCTATCTCTCTCTCTCTCTCTCTCTCTCTCTCTCTGCTCACCACCTCTCTACTTGTCGAGCCCTTGGAGGAGACTGAGCCGACCCCTTTGCTACGTGGGTGGCCGGTCCTATTTATAGTGGCCCTGGTCCTCTCCCCAAATATTGAGCGGGAAGGGAGCCAACAATGGCGGGCTAATTTGAAGGGGGGCGGCAAGTATCAACTATCCTGACAAAAGTAGTCTTCGCCTGCACAAAGCTCTGGTGATGACGCCGTCTTGGGCCCCACGGTGACCTCCGTCTCGTAGTCCTCCTGGTCTTGGTCTCGTTGCACTGAAATGGCACCTTTGCCTGATGCCTCGGTACTCCGCGGCTGCGCTTGCACCCTTTGCACCAAAGATGAAAGGGGGACGATGTGCGGGCTGGCACCCGCCTGGCGCCCTGAGTCATCATGGCTTGCGTCACGGGCACCTCGCGAGGTACCCCGCCTTGATCTCTCCGCCTCCTCGTGAGCCAGCCTGACGAGGCCGTGCCTGAGGAAGCTCCGTGTCGTCCGTCCCGCGAGGCTTGGCCCCTCGCGAGGGTCTTGAGTTTGTGTTGGTGAAGATGGGCCGTGCTGGCCCCCCCTTTGAGCCACGCTGCAGGCCGCAGGCAGGCAAGTCTGGGGACCCCCGTTCCCAGAACACCGACGTAGACCCCGGGCCCAAGGCGCGCCCGGACTTGGCCGTGTAGGGAGGCGGAAGGGCAAGAGCGAAGCGCCGCGAGCCCTAACAGCCTGCGGCCTTAGGCGCCGGGCGGCAGTTGATTGGACGTGGGCGGCACTGTTCCCCCACGCCCTCCTTATCTTGCGCCTTGCTAGGCGGACCCGTAGTCGTACACAGCCATTCCCCTTTTATCACTCGGGCGCTTCCTGTCCTTCCTCCGCTCGAACCCTGGTTTCTATTTTCAATTCAATCTCGAATCCTTCCCCCCCCCCTTTCCTATCGCCATGGCCCCGACGAAGAAGGGAAGAGGGAAGAATCCCATGTCTCCGCCTCGCCCGCCGCCGTTGGCGGCCTCCGCTGAGGGTTTGGGTAAGGTCAGCTTGGCTCTGGCCACCATCTTCAATGAATGTGGGAGAACGACGGCCTGGCCCGCGTCCCACTTCTCCATCGGCAGGATAGTTACCGAGGTCCCATGTTTCGCCGACGCCCAGTGGGCAGGTCTGGTTCCCCCCTTTTCTGATTTCTTCAATGCCGTGCTCTCCCACTATCAGATCCACATGCTGCATCTGAGTCCTGAATCCATCACCCTCCTTTCGGTCTTCGCCTTCGTCTGCGAAGCCATGGTGGGCATCCCTCCTTCGGTTGCCTTGCTGCACCACTTCTTCTCGCCGCATCTTGTCGACCCTACCGAATGCTGGGCGTGCGTAAGCTTCGTTGCCGCGCCAGAGACTGTCGCCTCTAGGATTGACTTCAAGCTCCCCCTGCCCGCGGTTGGGTTCCGCGAGCGGTGGCTGTATGTGGACGCAGGGGTGCCCAGCCCCCTGCTAACGGAGCCGACCTCGCCTGCTGTCCCCAATTCAGGCTGGGGCCAGGTGGCGCTTGAGAGCCCCCGGCTCGTCTTCGTCTGGCGCCGCTTCGCGCTCTTAAGGTCGCTTGGCGTGACAGCGCCCAAGGTGGTGAAAGAGTTCCTGCTATGCCGCGTTGCTCCTCTTCAACGCCACTCTCACCAGATGTGGGCCTTCCGTGGGCGCGAGGATAGCATGAGGCTCCAGGAAGAGGACCTGGCTCCTGAGGTGCTGAAGACGACGCTCTTGACCCTGGCTGGGGACCCCAACCCCGGCAGCGTCCGGCAGGGAGGGGCCTTGCTGTACTGCCAGAGCAGGGTCGACTTTGTGAAGCAGATGCCTGCCTTCGATGAGTGGGGGCTGCGCCCCGCCAGCCTTCAGGGGTCTCGCGAGAATCCAGTGGTGGTGACTGCCCTTCCAGTCGGCCAAGGTGACTCGTCCTCGAGTGGCGGAGCAGGGAGGTACGAGGCGCCAGAGGCCGAGGGGGCTCCCGGCTTGGTGACGGCACCAGGCGAGGCTCATGAGGATGCAGTTATCGGGGCCCGTACCACTGAGGCTGAGGGTGACAAACAGCTGCCCTCTGCGCCTGCGACTGGGGCTCCTGAGGCTCCAGCTACTTCTCTTGGGGAGGCGATTGGCGGCGCACATCAGGCAGGCGCCCCTGACGCTGATCGTCTTGACGCTCCATCTTCGTCGCAGGTCGATCCCTGTGCCCGACTCTTAGGCCGCTTCCGTGTGGACTTTGGGGCTCTCCGGAAGAGACGGGAGGCCCTGGGCGACGGTTACCCTTGTCGCATGCTGAAGCGCAAAAAGTACTTCGCCACTGATGTCAGGACCCCGACTCGATGTCACATCGATCTAGCCGGTAACACCTCATATCACTTTGCGGCCTCACGCACGGTATCCCCACGGGTGTCGCCTTACCTTTGCCCGGGACCGTTTGCGCCTTTTGGCTCACGTATATGATAGTGTCGCTAGCATCCATATGATAAGGAGCCCAGGCTGACATGACTAGTCGTAAACCCAAAGTGGCACAGACTTACAGGGACAAGCATCCATGACCCAGCTTCGAACGTGTCGGTCATCAGCAAATGGGTCCGGGCTGTAGCACTGGGCTAGCAGGACTCCGGTAAACCGGGCTGTAGCGGGCTAACAGGACTCCGGTACTCAATGCGTGACATTTCCCCGAAGGGACAGACACAGGAACGAAGAAGGACACATGCCGGCCAGCCTAAGTGTTCCAGAGCAGTAGCAAGCTACCATGGCTCAGCGGCAACACTAGGAGACATTTCCCGGTAAGAGAGGCTACTAAAGATAAACAACTAGATAGTCAGATCCCACACATACCAAGCATTTCAATCATACACACAATATGCTTGATATGTGCAAATACAACGAAGCATCACAACATGACTCTACGACACAAGTACTTTATTTAAGGCTCAGGGAGCCATACATATCATACACAAAGGTACGGGTCTCACGACCCAACATTCAAGTCATACAGTCATACAAACCAGCAGCGGAAGTAACTTGTCTGAGTACAGACAACTAGTAAAATAAAAGAGGCTTGGAAGGCCTAGCTATACTACGTGGTCCTTCATGGGCTCAAGATCACCACCTGGGCCTTTAGCCTACTCGTTGATGTCAACGTCTACGTAGAACCCATCAGAAGGGGTTGCAGCGCCTTCTGTAAAATGTAAATTATAGCAACATGAGTACAAAGGTACTCAGCAAGACTTACATTAGATCCTACATACATGCATATTATCAAGAAGGGTTGGTGGAGCTATTGCAGCAAGCCAGCTTTGACTCTTGGCTAGACTATCCTACGATACTTCAACTTGAAACGGTTTTGCGCACACGAGTCCACTACCCACCAATTCAATACACTACCGGGGATCCCCCTCCGTCTTCCTACGGAAGAGCCATCCTCGGCACTCACACTTATCTTCAGGCTTTTAGTAGTTTCCATTTACTTGTCTATGAACTGTATAGGCAGCCAAGTAGTCCTTTACCGCGGACGCGGCTATTCGAATAGATCATGATAACCCTGCAGGGGTGTACTTCTTCATACATGTTTCCACCACTTAGCGTCTGCACACGACATGTGCTCGGCAGACTTCAAGCGAAAGCCGACGTGGGTGTAGACCACGACCTACCTAAACACTTAAGCCTCTAGTCCAGGTTTATCGCCTATCCAGGTTCCATCCGCAGGGAGTCCGGCCGAGGTTTCCCATACGGCCCCGAACGATGTGAACAGGGTTCCCGAGATACCTAACGGGTATTCGGTACACCCGGCCACGTACCTACCGCATCACAGCCCACCCCTATGGTCAGCGCTGTCCACGGCCTCCAGTAGGCTACAAACACCAGAAACTACTTGCAACTCCTGGACAGAGAGCTAGGGTGAATAAGAAGTCGAGCGGGGTCATATTTCAGGGCCCAATGCATGGTAGTAGCTGTATCTTAAATCACACATACAGATCTCAGTGCTTAAGGTTGGCTTCAATGAAACAACCCACCATGTACTCCTACATGGCCTCTCATCGATACCTTTACCAAATCGTGTTCACCACACCACTCTCATTACCGACATAATCATTTCACTCTAGCCCATCACCCAGATGAACCAGACCTGACACGACTCTAAGCATAGCAGGCATAGCAAGGTAGGAACAACACATACATATGGCTCAATCAACTCCTACACATGCTAGTGGGTTCCATCTAGTTACTGTGGCAATGACAGGTCATGCAGAGGAAATGGGTTCAACTACCATAGCACACAGCAGTTTGAAACGCGTTGTCTTAATGCAGTAAAAGAGAGCACGAGCGAGAACATGGGATTGTATCGATATGATCAAATGGTTGGTTGCTTGCCTGATGGTTCGATGCACTGATACGGTTCTTCGTTAGGGTAATCACGGTACTCCTCGGAGGCAGATCCTGCCGCAAAGAACACCGATACACAACCATCACCAAACAATGTGCAACAATACGATGCATGCATGAAACATGGCAATATGAGTGTGTTGGGCTAATGCAACTAAGACCAGAAGGGTTTGAACAAATTTGAATCAAAGATTCAATTTTCAAACTCAAACATGGCCCTTTAAAGTGTTTTTCCTTGTTCTGCATTAAACATCAAGTTAACTTGTTTAGTCATGCATGAAAATAGTACAGATGGATAGATTGGATTTTTCTGATCATTTTTCATATATAATTTGTCTGATTTGGAGTTACAGAATAAAAGTTATGAATTTTTGAAGTTTAAATTATATTCTGGAATTTCCTATATTAGAATAATTCCAGAAAATCAATTACTGCGTCAGCCTGACGTCAGTGTGACGTCAGCAGGTCAACGGAACAGGTCTGGGTCAAACCTGACAGTGGGTCCCGCATGTCAGGGTGATTATTTTAATTAAAGTTTAATTAAAACTAAACATGTTTAATTAACAGGGCTAGGCCCCACCTGTCATTGACTCAGGGGAGTCAACCAGGGCCCACCCGTGGTCAAAGTCAAAGCCAGCGACGCCGGCGTTTAGCCGCCGGCGAGCCCGACGCGGCGGCGGGAGTGGTTTTGGCCATTTCGGCCACCAAATGGGCCGCGGAGACCACCGGAGTGGAGCTGAGGGCAAGCCGCAGCTCTTGGTGGAGTCCGTTGGGGTCGGGGTGGCCGGAGTTGGCGCCGGCGACGACTTTGGCGGCCACCGGGGTTCGGCCGAAGATGAACTTGGCGCTAGAGGGGTCGGTGAGGCTCGGGGAGTGGCTAGCTAGGTGCTGCGGGACTCGGTGAGTAAGATGGACACCATCTTGTGGCCGGAGTGTGGCCGGAAGCACGTCGGCGACGAGATCCGCGGCGGTGCGGGCGTGTGATCCTCGTGCGGTGGCTACACGGCTCGGGAATGAGAGAGAGAGGGTCGGAGGAGTAGCTAGGCTCACAGCGCTCCCGTAGAGGCCACCGGCGAGGTCAGGGACGAGCTGAGGCGGCGACGGCGTTGAAGGGGATCTCCGGCGACGGCGAGCTCGGGCGAGGTTGGTGCGGTGGTCTCGGACCGCACGAGCACACGGGGCTCGGCTAGCTCGATGAAGTAGACGGCGGCGGAGCTCCTGGACAGAGTGGCACGGGTGGGGTGGACGGAGGGCGTGGCTACGGTGAGGAGGTGGCGGCAATGGCGTCGGCCATGGCTGGGGCGTGCAAGGGGGAGGA
>NC_041392.1:442587334-442594281 GCF_002162155.2 Triticum dicoccoides
GGGTTAACAGCAATACCTTTACCAGATATTACATGACCCAGATAGGTCACTTCTGACAACCAGAATTCACATTTAGAAAATTTGGCATAAAGGCGATGCTCTCGAAGTTTCTTCAACACTAGCCTTAGATGTTCGGCATGTTCTTCCTCGTTCTTGGAGTAGATGAGTATATCATCGAGGTAAACCACGACGAATTTATCCAAATACTCCATGAAGATTGAGTTCATTAACCGAGAAAAGGTGGCTGGAGCGTTGGTTAAACCGAAGGACATGACGGTGTACTCGTATTGGCCATAACGAGTAACAAAGGCCGTTTTAGGAATGTCCCCGTTTCTGATTTTGATTTGATGGTAGCCCAACCTCAAATCCATCTTGGAGAAGACTGAGGATCCAGCGAGCTGATCATACAGGTCGTTGATCCTGGGGAGCGGATATTTGTTCTTGATTGTGACCAAATTGACAGGTCGATAATCTACAATCATCCGGTCTGTACCATCCTTCTTCTTGACGAAGAGGACGGGGCAAGCCCATGGAGATGAACTAGGTCGGATGAAACCCTTCTTCAAGGACTCACTGAGTTGTTTCTTAAGCTCGGCTAGTTCTAGTGGTGCCATCTTATAGTGTCTTCTAGCAATCGGAACGGTTCCTGGAATGAGGTCTATTACGAACTCAACATCCCTGTCAGGTGGAACACCTAGCAATTCCTCTGGGAAGACATCCGGGAAGTCACGGACTACCGGAACGTCCTCAAGGTCTGGCAAAGGGCTGGCGTTAAGAGAATATAATTGTCGCTTGGCTAATCGGGTTAAGACATTGACTTTCTTGCCCGAAGGGTGAGTGAGTTGAACAGTCCTAGAGAAGCAATCAATTTTGGCATGATGAGCTGACATCCAGTCCATACCCAAAATGATATTAATATCTGAAAATTTAAGGGCTATCAACGATGCAAGGAAAACAAGTCTGTCGACTTGGATTTCATTTCCATAACTTACCCTAGAGGTCTGCCATCTAGAACCAGGAGTAGAAATTTCCATGGTGGATGGCATGTCACAGAATGCGGTGTTATGAAAACGAGCATAGTTCTCGGATATAAATGAATGAGAGGCTCCTGTATCGAAAAGAACAGATGCCGGGTGGCAATTAACAAGGAGCGTACCGAGAACGACGTTGGGATCTTCTTGAGCTTCTTCAGCAGAGATACAGTTGACATGGCCACGTGTAGCGGTGGCCGGCTTGGCGTGGAACACTTTCCCTGTCGGTTTGCCACGGCCAACAGCTTTAGCAGACTGGTTGGGGTTGGTCTGGGGACACTCACGCATATAGTGACCAGATTCCCCACACTTGAAACAGGTCACGGAACTGGTACGTGGGGGAGCATTGTTGGTTGGACCCCCATAGGGCTTGGCTGGTGCAGACTGTTGAACAGGGCGAGGCGCCTGGAAAGACGGCCTCGGTGTGAACCTGGGTGGCAGGGCGGTGTTGGGTACCCACACGCGGCGCTTCTGAGGACCAGCACCGGATGAGGAACCCATGTCACGGCCATGCTTGCGTGTTGCGTCATAATCAGTCTGACCAGTTTTAGCACTGATGGCCTTGTTAACAAGTTTCTGAAAAGATGTGCACTCATGCAGACGGAGGTCGCGGCGAAGCTCAGGACTAAGGCCCTTACGGAACCTTGCTTGCTTCTTGGCATCAGTAGAAACTTCCTCAGTTGCATAACGTGCGAGGTTACCAAACTCCCTGCTATAAGCATCCACAGAGAGTCGGCCTTGGGTGAAATTGCAAAATTCCTCACGTTTACGGTCCATGAGACCCTCCGGAATGTGATGTTCACGGAAACCCTCGCTGAATTCAGCCCAAGTAGTGACATGGCCCGCTGGGCGCATAGCTCCATAATTCTCCCACCATAGACTGGCGGGGCCTTCAAGATGATATGCAGCAAAGGTGACCTTGTCAGCCTCCGCTACCAGCGCAGAACGCAGTTTGTGAGAGATACTGCGAAGCCAGTCATCAGCGTCGAGAGGCTCGACGGAGTGGTGGAACGTGGGTGGATGTAATTTGATAAAATCACTGAGTGACACCACGTTAGACCTCTGATGGTGTGCTGTGTTCTGTTCGATACGCTCCAGCAAACGGTTGGTCTCCCACTTGTTTCTCTCAGCTTCCATCATAACCTCGGCTAGGGAAGGAGGATGAGGCAGATTTGCATCCCTGACTTCACTGCCTTCGGCCTGCTCTTGAGGAGCAGGGTTAGTGCGCGTGTTGACCATCCTAGGTAAACAAGACAATGATTTAGTCAGGATGATAAATTCCGACATAGGATACAAAATGTAAAGGATAACTCGAAATGCAAGATGATCATCCGTATGACATGGTAGACACAGAAACTGCTTCTTTATTCCATCATCATACACACCATACAGGGTTTAGTACAAGACCAAACAAAGTACTATTACGGTGAAAAGAGGATTACATCTCATCGGAGGCATTCCAAGCTCCTATACATTATTTTTCTACATCTCCGAAAAGAGTACAAACTAGGTCATATCCCACGAGTCACGCAGGACGATAGACGACACAGCTAACACGAACTAGTGATACTACCACTAACTCAGACCGATCCGTAGTAGTCCTCGTAGAAGTCACCTCCATAGCCTGGAAGCTCAACATGATCATCCGGAAACAGACGATCTCGCGGAGCTTGTGGACCATAGGGGCTAGGATGAGGTCTTGGACCAACAGACGGTGGTCTGCGGGGACCGCGAGGTGGGGTGATGCCTCCTACATCACGCCAACCCATCATGTCTGGCAGAGCAGATCTCACAGGATAGAGATCGCGCATATCCGAATATCCAGCTTGCACCGCCGGTGCGAACCGAGTCAATGTGGCCCAGTGGTCAGCACGGGTATTGAAGAGCTCTAACCTCAAGGCCCTATTTTCACGGTCCTTATCCTCGAGCATCTCAGCAGTGGTGCGAGTCCGTGAATCCTCCTGGGTGGGGTCAGCATAGATAGCCTGGAGATACCCTTGTGCTCCCGGAAGTGATCCTGGCATATACCGGAAATCAGAGTCCCGAAATAGACCAGATCTGACTCGCATGATGGTCATCATAGAGTAGGCGGCGTCCTGCACAGCCATCTCAATAGTAACCCCGAGTCCATAGGAGCAGTGAAGGGGCTCGGTGGACCCAGGATAAGATGGAAATATCCTGACAGTGCAGAGATACTGGCTTTGATTGAAGTCCCGAAATTGCTCTTCGACCGTGTACTCAGGATACCAACGGTATCCTGCCTCAGTCATTACCCTGACCAACATGGCAGTATGGCCGGGTACATCTAGGCATCGAGTCAGGCGAACCACTTGATTGAGGTCGCGAGTGGCCATCTGAAAGCACAATCATAATGCAAAGGCATTAGAATTTCTAGCAAAATTTCGGCAGCATAACAGCTGTAAATGCTCAAGAAGGATTTTGAGACATTTGACAAAGGATTTCATACACACTCAACATCATCATATCAAAGTTCTGAGACCATCCTAACAACATAACGTGGTAGTAGAATTGAACTAGGCTTGTATCCATCAAACCTATAAGGTACTACTGATTAGTAACACGTGATCCTGATAGAGAGAATAGATCCTAATTCCTTAACCCCCGGTGGAAGAATAGACTGACTCAGATCAGAATGTTATAAGATAAAGGAGTAAAAAGAGCCTTACGTTCCAACCCACAAACAATTCCCCTACATATAACTAAAGAATTTCTAGACTCAACATCAACCAGTTTGGCTTGGAGAACCTACAGGCAGTCCGGCTCTGATGCCAACGCTGTCAGGACCCCGACTCGATGTCACATCGATCTAGCCGGTAACACCTCATATCACTTTGCGGCCTCATGCACGGTATCCCCACGGGTGTCGCCTTACCTTTTCCCGGGACCGTTTGCGCCTTTTGGCTCACGTATATGATAGTGTCGCTAGCATCCATATGATAAGGAGCCCGGGCTGACATGACTAGTCGTAAACCCAAAGTGGCACAGACTTACAGGGACAGGCATCCATGACCCAGCTTCGAACGTGTCGGTCATCAGCAAATGGGTCCGGGCTGTAGCACTGGGCTAGCAGGACTCCGGTAAACCGGGCTGTAGCGGGCTAACAGGACTCCGGTACTCAATGCGTGACATTTCCCCGAAGGGACAGACACAGGAACGAAGAAGGACACATGCCGGCCAGCCTAAGTGTTCCAGAGCAGTAGCAAGCTACCATGGCTCAGCCGCAACACTAGGAGACATTTCCCGGTAAGAGAGGCTACTAAAGATAAACAACTAGATAGTCAGATCCCACACATACCAAGCATTTCAATCATACACACAATATGCTCGATATGTGTAAATACAAAAAAGCATCACAACATGACTCTACGACACAAGTACTTTATTTAAGGCTCAGGGAGCCATACATATCATACACAAAGGTACGGGTCTCATGACCCAACATTCAAGTCATACAGTCATACAAACCAGCAGCGGAAGTAACTTGTCTGAGTACAGACAACTAGTAAAATAAAAGAGGCTTGGAAGGCCTAGCTATACTACGTGGTCCTTCATGGGCTCAAGATCACCACCTGGGCCTTTAGCCTACTCGTTGATGTCAACGTCTACGTAGAACCCATCAGAAGGGGTTGCGGCGTCTTCTGTAAAATGTAAATTATAGCAACATGAGTACAAAGGTACTCAGCAAGACTTACATCAGATCCTACATACATGCATATTATCAAGAAGGGTTGGTGGAGCTATTGCAGCAAGCCAGCTTTGACTCTTGGCTAGACTATCCTACGATACTTCAACTTGAAACGGTTTTGCGCACACGAGTCCACTACCCACCAATTCAATACACTACCGGGGATCCCCCTCCGTCTTCCTACGGAAGAGCCATCCTCGGCACTCACACTTATCTTGAGGCTTTTAGTAGTTTCCATTTACTTGTCTATGAACTGTATAGGCAACCAAGTAGTCCTTTACCGCGGACACGGCTATTCGAATAGATCATGATAACCCTGCAGGGGTGTACTTCTTCATACATGTTTCCACCACTTAGCGTCTGCACACGACATGTGCTCGGCAGACTTCAAGCGAAAGCCGACGTGGGTGTAGACCACGACCTACCTAAACACTTAAGCCTCTAGTCCAGGTTTATCGCCTATCCAGGTTCCATCCGCAGGGAGTCCGGCCGAGGTTTCCCATACGGCCCCGAACGATGTGAACAGGGTTCCCGAGATACCTAACGGGTATTCGGTACACCCGGCCACGTACCTACCGCATCACAGCCCACCCCTATGGTCAGTGCTGTCCACGGCCTCCAGTAGGCTACAAACACCAGAAACTACTTGCAACTCCTGGACAGAGAGCTAGGGTGAATAAGAAGTCGAGCGGGGTCATATTTCAGGGCCCAATGCATGGTAGTAGTTGTATCTTAAATCACACATACAGATCTCAGTGCTTAAGGTCGGCTTCAATGAAACAACCCACCATGTACTCCTACATGGCCTCTCATCGATACCTTTACCAAATCGTGTTCACCACACCACTCTCATTACCGACATAATCATTTCACTCTAGCCCATCACCCAGATGAACCAAACCTGACACGACTCTAAGCATAGCAGGCATAGCAAGGTAGGAACAACACATACATATGGCTCAATCAACTCCTACACATGCTTGTGGGTTCCATCTAGTTACTGTGGCAATGACAGGTCATGCAGAGGAAATGGGTTCAACTACCGTAGCACACAGCAGTTTGAAACGCGTTGTCTTAATGCAGTAAAAGAGAGCAGGAGCGAGAACATGGGATTGTATCGATATGATCAAATGGTTGGTTGCTTGCCTGATGGTTCGATGCACTGATACGGTTCTTCGTTAGGGTAATCATGGTACTCCTCGGAGGCAGATCCTGCCGCAAAGAACACCGATACACAACCATCACCAAACAATGTGCAACAATACGATGCATGCATGAAACATGGCAATATGAGTGTGTTGGGCTAATGCAACTAAGACCAGAAGGGTTTGAACAAATTTGAATCAAAGATTCAATTTTCAAACTCAAACATGGCCCTTTAAAGTGTTTTTCCTTGTTCTGCATTAAACATCAAGTTAACTTGTTTAGTCATGCATGAAAATAGTACAGATGGATAGATTGGATTTTTCTGATCATTTTTCATATATAATTTGTCTGATTTGGAGTTACAGAATAAAAGTTATGAATTTTTGAAGTTTAAATTATATTCTGGAATTTCCTATATTAGAATAATTCCAGAAAATCAATTACTGCGTCAGCCTGACGTCAGTGTGACGTCAGCAGGTCAACGGAACAGGTCTGGGTCAAACCTGACAGTGGGTCCCGCATGTCAGGGTGATTATTTTAATTAAAGTTTAATTAAAACTAAACATGTTTAATTAACAGGGCTTGGCCCCACCTGTCATTGACTCAGGGGAGTCAACCAGGGCCCACCCGTGGTCAAAGTCAAAGCCAGCGACGCCGGCGTTTAGCCGCCGGCGAGCCCGACGCGGCGGCGGGAGTGGTTTTGGCCATTTCGGCCACCAAATGGGCCGCGGAGACCACCGGAGTGGAGCTGAGGGCAAGCCGCAGCTCTTGGTGGAGTCCGTTGGGGTCGGGGTGGCCGGAGTTGGCGCCGGCGACGACTTTGGCGGCCACCGGGGTTCGGCCGAAGATGAACTTGGCGCTAGAGGGGTCGGTGAGGCTCGGGGAGTGGCTAGCTAGGTGCTGCGGGACTCGGTGAGTAAGATGGACACCATCTTGTGGCCGGAGTGTGGCCGGAAGCACGTCGGCGACGAGATCCGCGGCGGTGCGGGCGTGTGATCCTCGTGCGGTGGCTACACGGCTCGGGAATGAGAGAGAGAGGGTCGGAGGAGTAGCTAGGCTCACAG
>NC_041392.1:442594786-442705253 GCF_002162155.2 Triticum dicoccoides
CTCGATGAAGTAGACGGCGGCGGAGCTCCTGGACAGAGTGGCACGGCGTGGGGTGGACGGAGGGCGTGGCTACGGCGAGGAGGTGGCGGCGATGGCGTCGGCCATGGCTGGGGCGTGCAAGGGGGAGGAGCTGGAGAGGAGAGGGGGTGTCTGGGAGGTTCGGGGGAGAGAGGGAAGCCGATCCACGGCGTTAGCTGGGCGAGGGAGGCGGCGAGGCGGCGAGCAGGTGCGTGGCACCCATGCGGTGCTCGCCGTCGAGCACCTGCCTGCCTGCCTGGCCGGAAGCAGCTCGCTGGCGCGGTGCTGGGCTGGGCCGGCAGGTGGGCCGGTGCTGGGCGACAGGTAAGTTTCTTCCATTTTCTTCTGTTTTCTGTTTTTTAATACTTCTGCAACTTTGTTGAATTTAATAAAATACCTAGACAACACCAAAAATCACCAAACTACTCCTGGTCCATAGTTGGATTATTTCCAACATGAAACATTTTAGTTTGGAGTTATTTGAGCATTTAAATATTTTATATAATTTTAAATGCCCAAATTCAAATATTTATGATTTAATCCAAAAACCCTAGGATGGCCTAGGAAAATGTGCACCACTTTTGGCAGAGGTTCTGAACCAAGACAAAAATGATGGGCATTTTAGAAGGGCATTTCAGGTTCATTGAAAATTATTTTTAGTAACCCTAGTTGGTTTCAGGGGGGACTGGGGGTTCTGTCATCCCCATTTCAAGTTTCTGATGAAAGAGTAAACATGATGCAACACTCTAATGCATGACTAGCTAGGGTGTGACAACTGATGAGTAAGCCTTCTCCTTTCCCTGCTCCTGATCCTTCCATTGCTCTTACTGACCCTTGCTCCGGAGGCCCCTTCCAGCCGAGCTTGCTGAGACGGCTGAGGAGCCGTCCCCTTTGGCTTTGCCCCCTCCATCGTCCTCGAGCACGCCAAGCAGCGGAGCCCTTGTGGCGAGGGAGATCGAAGAGGCGAACCATCTCGAGGCGTATCGTGGCCCCATGCACCTCGCGATCCTCCTTCGCGAGCCTTCTCATGGCATAGCCAACCTGCCATGGGCTTCTCGCCTGGTCGTGGACTGCGATTGGCTGAGGCGCTTCCTGCGCTCTTCTCCTGAGGTCGGGCTGGCCCCAGGCCGGGCTTCTGAAGCAACATGCCCGGTCGTCGCGAGGGTGCCAGCCCCCAGCCCCCAGCCCGGAGGGGGAGCGCTGACCTGCAGCTCCCGGCGTTTGCTTGGGGCAGATGATGGTGTGGAAGACGTGCTTGAGCGCGCTCGGGAGCGTCACGCTCTCTGCCAAGGATTCCTTCGAAGGGCGACTGACGCAGTGAGCCTGCTTGGTGAGGAGCTTGCTGATGAAGACGCGTGCCTTGAGGCCGAGGGCCTGCGCCTGGCTGCAAAGAGGCGCGAGCTGGAGGGCGCCATCGCCCTTGCGCGCCGTCAGCATGACCTTGATGAAGCAGAGGCCAAGGCGTCGTTGGTGGCCTCTCGGGAGTTCCTGTCTCGGGCTGCTGAGGAAGCTCGGGAGGCTGACCGGCTGCGAACGGCTGTGGAGGAGCGGGCTCGGGAGCTCCTGGCCTGGTGCCACTCGCTGGAGGAGCAGGTGGAGCTGCGTGAGGCAGCCCTCGCGTCGATGAGGGTGGCCTCCGGCGAATCGGCGGAGCTCCAAAAGCATGAGGAGGCACTGATGCTAGAAGCCGCCGAACGTACCCGTGAGTACGAGCATCTGGAGATGAGGGAGCGCTTGGTGACGCAGGCGGAGGACGATGTCGCTGCACAGGAAGCCCGTGTCCTGGAGGAGGTCGCACGTCGGGTGGCGATGGCGCATTTGAACCCCGAGCACGAGTTCAAGGAGAAGCTGGGGTTGATCCGGGCCGAAGCCGAAGGCAGGACTGCTGCCCTGAGGGCCAAGCTGGAGGAGGTGACGCGGCGGGCCGATGCTTCCTGGGCTGCCCTTGAGGTGGCGCAAGGTGGGCTAACCACCTCCCAGGCTGAGGTGCTCCTTCTTCGCCAGCGGGTGGAGGAGGCGGAGGCCGTCGCACGCCAGAACGCGGACGAGATACGTCAGCGGCGGCTCCTGGAGCATGAGCACGGCTCCATGCTGACCACGCTCCGGGAGAGGGCCAACGCGGCCTTGGGCAACATCTACGAGGAGACCGTCGGCGAGCCACACGCGGTTAACTACGCGGGCAATCTTCAATTCTTTATTGATGTGGTGACGCAGCTGGAGGCGCGGTCGATCAGGGCGGACAGGTTGGTGGAGGAGAGGAGCCGCGCCCTGCTCAGGCGCGCCTTTTCTCGTGTCTTCAGCCATCTCCGGAGCATGGATCCCCACTTCGATTTCGACGCCGCCATCGCCCCAGTCCCCCAGGCCGTCCGAGGTGAGCTGGCGCACTGGGTGGAAGACCATGTGGAGGCTCTTATCAGGGCCTTCGCCTCGGACAACGACGACGCGATCGTGGCGGCTGGCGAGGGCGGCATGACGGGCGGCCCTGACGCCGCTGGTGGCAACGCGGGTAGTGGTGGCGAGTTCAGCGATGCTAGCAACGGCCCCGATGGCGCTCCTGAGGACGCATTGGGAGATTCATCCGACTGATTGTGCACCGTTCCTGCTTACCCTGTATGAATAGAACTCAGGTTTTGGCCTGATAGCTGTGAGAGCATTTTGGAGGGGGAGCCCCTCATGTAAAACTTGTGTTTATCGTATCAGTAGGAGCTACATTGCCCATGCGCCCGCGCCAAGTGGTTGGCTTAAGCGACGCGCTGGTCGGCTAATTTACCTTTGTCTCATGCTGGCCCTGGGGCAGCCCACAGGAGGCTGTGGAGCCCGGAGTGTTTCCTGATTGAATCCGTTGGACCTGCAGTAAGACGCCCTCCTGAGAGGACGCGGCGGCGGCAGTCTGAGCTGTGCGCAAGCTAGGCCTGACCCGGCTCGCGAGGGGCTCACGAGGGGAGGTAGCTGAGGCGAAGCGGTAACCAAAACGCGAGAAATTGCTCGAACGGGACTAAGCACCCCTTCCCCGAACACACGCAAATCTCAAATTCGAATCCAACTTAAATCGAGCGGGGGAAAGTGGCAACCAAAGGGAAGAGCAACAAAAGCAAACAAAAGGTCGCGTCCGGCACGTAGTCTAGTCTTGGACATCTTCTCACCAGCGCGGAGCTAAGTGCTGCCACTGGGCATGGGAGGGAGCCCCAGGGCCTGAGGCCGGCACCCCTGAGACTCCGGGGCATGTACAGCCCCACTCATTATTACGTGAGAGTGTCACGGGGCGGCGAGCTTCACATGCACTGGGCCTTCTTCACAGGTACTGGCCTTGCTTCATATCGCCAGATGAGGGCCCCGCCTTGCGCCACACTCTAGTGCCATCAGCAACGACCGGAAACCAGGACGCCGCCCGATGGGGTAGAGCGGTCGCCAGCGGTTCCCCCGACGACCATGGCTCCTCCGCCGGGGGCAGGCCCTAGGGCACCTCCCCAGTGGAGGGCCTACCTCCTAAGAACGCCTTGCTCCGAACGCCCCGGTGGCGATGTCGGATCCCTGCCTCTCTCCTGCAGCCCCCTGCGCCCTCCTCCCGAGGGGTAGGAGACTGTGGGAGCGGGGCAGCTGCTCGCTGCGGCGACCTGCACCTCCTGCGATCCATGGTTAGCGTATACCTGCTCCTGAAGAATTAGCGGTAGCCGATAATCGTTGCCTCCAGCATGGCCAGTGGGACCATCCCGGGGCTCCTGGAAAGGCTCAGCTTCTAGTGCCTCGTCCCCCAGCTTGGGCTGAGGAGCGAGCATTGGTCCATCATGAGGGGCACGTATTCCTCTGGCGCCGTCATCTCGAATGCCATGCCGTAATGCCCCGCATGCCACGCAGTCCTGCCTGACGCGCCCACCGTGGGGTGGTAGCGCGGCCGCCCACTGGGGCCACGGGTCGCGTTAGTCCTTCTTCTTCGCGGACCGGGAGCGGGGCAGCGCCGCCGCCGGTCCGGCGCTGACAGCTTCGCTAGCGTCGGAGTAGCCTTAGAGCCCGCGGGCGCGCGCGTGACCCCCGCGTGGGTCGCCCTGGGCTTGAGATGGGAGCTGGGTGGAGAAGGGGTGAGCCCCCGAGGCGGCGAAGCCCAGGAGCTCTGCCACTCGCTCCAGCAGCACGTTGTGGCCGCCCTCCAGAAGCCTGCACTACAGCAGCTCTCAGGCAACCGTGAGTGCGGCTCTCGAGTTCGCCTGCTCCCGGCGGGTGTACGGTGTCGTGGTCGCGGCGTGATTGGAGGCCCTTGCTGCCGACCGCGCCTACCGCGGTGTAAGAGTTGTCGAAGCCTGTTCGCGTCGCCCGCGGCCCGCAGCGCCCTGCGGACCGTGAGCTGCCTGGGGCACGGGGTCGCCCGAGGCGAGCGGTTCTGCGCGGGCGGGCCATGCAGCCCATGGGTCTGGGTTGCCCTCCTGGTCGCTGGGCATGGTGTTGATGACGCGACGGGGTACGGAGCAGTGGAAGACGAATTCCGGCGCACCCCTACCTGGCGCGCCAAATGTCGGATTTCGGGTTCCGGCAGACCCTTGAGGTTCGAACACTGGGGTGCGCGCGGAGATTTCGCCTCCTACCTTCCTGCACCCCTGCGCCACGCTAGGATCAAAGCTATGAAAAGAACAACACAAGGGACACAGGGTTTATACTGGTTCGGGCCACCGTTGTGGTGTAATACCCTACTCCAGTGTGTGGTGTGGTGGATTGCCTCTTGGGCTGATGATGATGGACAGTACAAGGAAGAACAGCCTCGCGAGGGTCTGTTCTTGGCTGGGGCGATGAACTGCTGGGAGGAGTTCAACCTCCTTTCTCGATCTCTCTCTCTCTGTCTGCTCACCACCTCTCTACTTGTCGAGCCGTTGGAGGAGACTGAGCCGACCCCTTTTCTACATGGGTGGCCGGTCCTATTTATAGTGGCACTGGTCCTCTCCCCAAATATTGAGCGGGAAGGGAGCCAACAATGGCGGGCTAATTTGAAGGGGGACAGCAAGTATCAACTATCCTGACAAAAGTAGTCTTCGCCTGCGCAAAGCTCTGGTGATGACGCCGTCTTGGGCCCCACGGTGACCTCCATCTCGTAGTCCTCCTGGTCTTGGTCTCGTTGCACTGAAATGGCAACCTTTGCCTGACGCCTCGGTACTCCGCGGCTGCGCTTGCCCCCTTTGCACCAAAGAGGAAAGGGGGATGCTGCGCGGGCTGGCACCCGCCTGGCGCCCTGAGTCGTCATGGCTTGCGTCACGGGCACCTCGCGAGGTACCCCGCCTTGATCTCTCCGCCTCCTCGTGAGCCAGCCTGACGAGGCCGTGCCTGAGGAAGCTCCATGTCGTCCGCCCCGTGAGGCTTGGCCCCTCGCGAGGGTCTTGAGTTTGTGTTGGTGAAGATGGGCTGTGCTGGCCCCCCCTTTGAGCCACGCCGCAGGCTGCAGGCAGGCAAGTCTGGGTACCCCCGTTCCCAGAACACCGACATAGCCCCCGGGCCCAAGGCGCGCCCGGACTTGGCCGTGTAGGGAGGCGGAAGGGCAAGAGCGAAGCGCCGCGAGCCCTAACAGCCTGCGGCCTTAGGCGTCGCGCGGTAGTTGATTGGACGTGGGCGGCACTGTTCCCCCACGCCCTCCTTATCTTGCGCCTTGCTAGGCGGACCCGTAGTCGTACACAGCCATTCCCCTTTTATCGCTCGGGCGCTTCCTGTCCTTCCTCCGCTCGAACCCTAGTTTCTATTTTCAATTCAATCTCGAATCCTCCCCCCCCCCCTTTCCTATCGCCATGGCCCCGACGAAGAAGGGAAGAGGGAAGAATCCCGTGTCTCCGCCTCGCCCGCCGCCGTTGGCGGCCTCCGCTGAGGGTTTGGGTAAGGTCAGCTTGGCTCTGGCCACCATCTTCAATGAATGTGGGAGAACGACGGCCTGGCCCGCGTCCCACTTCTCCATCGGCAGGATAGTTACCGAGGTCCCATATTTCGCCGACGCCCAGTGGGCAGGTCTGGTTCCCCCCTTTTCTGATTTCTTCAATGCCGTGCTCTCCCACTATCAGATCCACATGCTGCATCTGAGTCCTGAATCCATCACCCTCCTTTCGGTCTTCGCCTTCGTCTGCGAAGCCATGGTGGGCATCCCTCCTTCGGTTGCCTTGCTGTGCCACTTCTTCTCGCCACATCTTGTCGACCCTACCGAATGCTGGGCGTGCGTAAGCTTCGTTGCCGCGCCAGAGACTGCCGCCTCTAGGATTGACTTCAAGCGCCCCCTGCCCGCGATTGGGTTCCGCGAGCGGTGGCTGTATGTGGACGCAGGGGTGCCCAGCCCCCTGCTAACGGAGCCGACCTCGCCTGATGTCCCCAATTCGGGCTGGGGCCAGGTGGCGCTTGAGAGCCCCCGACTCGTCTTCGTCTGGCGCCGCTTCGCGCTCTTAAGGTCGCTTGGCGTGACAGCGCCCAAGGTGGTGAAAGAGTTCCTGCTATGCCGCGTTGCTCCTCTTCAACGCCACTCTCACCGGATGTGGGCCTTCCGTGGGCGCGAGGATAGCATGAGGCTCCAGGAAGAGGACCTGGCTCCTGAGGTGCTGAAGACGACGCTCTTGACCCTGGCTGGGGACCCCAACCCCGGCAGCGTCCGGCAGGGAGGGGCCTTGCTGTACTGCCAGAGCAGGGTCGACTTTGTGAAGCAGATGCCTGCCTTCGATGAGTGGGGGCTGCGCCCCGCCGGCCTTCAGGGGTCTCGCGAGAATCCGGTGGTGGTGACTGCCCTTCCAGTCGGGCAAGGTGACTCATCCTCGAGTGGCGGAGCAGGGAGGTATGAGGCGCCAGAGGCCGAGGGGGCTCCCGGCGTGGTGACGGCACCGGGCGAGGCTCATGAGGATGCAGTTATCGGGGCCCGTACCACTGAGGCTGAGGGTGACAAATAGCTGCCCTCTGCGCCTGCGATTGGGGCCCCTGAGGCTCCAGCTGCTTCTCTTGGGGAGGCGATTGGCGGCGCATATCAGGCAGGCACCCCTGACGCTGATCGTCTTGACACTCCATCTTCGTCGCAGGTCGATCCCTGCGCCCGACTCTTAGGCCGCTTCCGCGTGGACTTTGGGGCTCTCCGGAAGAGACGGGAGGCCCTGGGCGACGGTTACCCTTGTCGCATGCTGAAGCGCAAAAAGTTCTTCGCCACTGATGAGTAAGCCTTCTCCTTTCCCTGCTCCTAATCCTTCCATTGCTCTTACTGACCCTTGCTCCGCAGGCCCCTTCCAGCCGAGCTTGCTGAGACGGCTGAGGAGCCGTCCCCTTTGGCTTTGCCCCCTCCATCGTCCTCGAGCGCGCCAAGCAGCGGAGCCCTTGTGGCGAGGGCGATTGAAGAGGCGAACCATCCCAAGGCGTATCGTGGCCCCGCGCACCTTGCGATCCTCCTTCGCGAGCCTTCTCGTGGCATAGCCAACCTGCCATGGGCTTCTCGCCTGGTCGTGGACTGCGATTGGCTGAGGCGCTTCCTGCGCTCTTCTCCTGAGGTCGGGCTGGCCCAGGCCGGGCTTCTGACGCGACGTGCCCGGCCGTCGCGAGGGTGCCAGCCCCCAGCCCCCAGCCCGGAGGGGGAGCGCTGACCTGCAGCTCCCGGCATTTGCTCGGGGCAGATGATGGTGTGGAAGACGTGCTTGAGCACGCTCGGGAGCGTCGCGCTCTCCGCCAAGGATTCCTTCGAAGGGCGACTGACGCAGTGAGCCTGCTTGGTGAGGAGCTTGCTGATGAAGACGCGCGCCTTGAGGCCGAGGGCCTGCGCCTGGCTGCAAAGAGGCGCGAGCTGGAGAGCGCCATCTCCCTTGCGCGCCGTCAGCGCGACCTTGATGAAGCAGAGGCCAAGGCGTCGTTGGTGGCCTCTCGGGAGGCCCGGTCTCGGGCTGCTGAGGAAGCTCGGGAGGCTGACCGGCGGCGAACGGCTGCAGAGGAGCGGGCTCGGGAGCTCCTGGCCTGGTGCCACTCGCTGGAGGAGCAGGTGGAGCTGCGTGAGGCAGCCCTTGCGTCGTTGAGGGTGGCCTCCGGCGACTCGGCGGAGCTCCAAAAGCGTGAGGAGGAACTGATGCTGGAAGCCGCCGAACGTACCCGCGAGTACGACCGTCTGGAGACGAGGGAGCGCTTGGTGACGCAGGCGGAGGACGATGTCGCTGCACAGGAAGCCCATGTCCTGGAGGAGGTCACACGTCGGGTGGCGATGGCGCATTTGAACCCCGTGCACGAGTTCAAGGAGAAGCTGGGGTTGATCCGGGCCGAAGCCGAAGGCAGGACTGCTGCCCTCAGGGCCAAGCTGGAGGAGGTGACGCGGCGGGCCGATGCTTCCCGGGCTGCCCTTGAGGTGGCGCAAGGTGGGCTAAACACCTCCTAGGCTGAGGTGCTCCTTCTTCGCCAGCGAGTGGAGGAGGCTGAGGCCGTCGCGCGCCAGAACACGGACGAGATACGTCAGCGGCAGCTCCTGGAGCATGAGCACGGCTCCATGCTGACCACGCTCCGGGAGAGGGCCAACGCAGCCTTGGGCAACATCTGCGAGGAGACCGTCGGCGAGCCACACACGGTTAACTAAGCAGGCAATCTTCAATTCTTTATTGACGTGGTGACGCAGCTGGAGGCGCGGTCGATCAGTGCGGACAGGTTGGTGGAGGAGAGGAGCCGCGCCCTGCTCAGGCGCGCCTTTTCTCGTGTCTTCAGCCATCTCCGGAGCATGGATCCCCACTTCGATTTCGACGCCGCCATCGCCCCAGTCCCCCAGGCTGTCCGAGGTGAGCTGGCGCACTGGGTGGAAGACCATGTGGAGGCTTTTATCAGGGCCTTCGCCTTGGACAACGACGACGCAATCGTGGCGGCTGGCGAGGGCGGCGTGACGGGCGGCCCTGACGCCGCTGGTGGCAACGCAGGTAGTGGTGGCGAGTTCAGCGACGCAAGCAACGGCCCCGATGGCGCTCCTGAGGACGCATTAGGAGATTCATCCGACTGATTGTGCACCGTTCCTGCTTACCCTGTATGAATAGAACTCAGGTTTTGGCCTGATAGCTATGAGAGCATTTTGGAGGGGGAGCCCCTCATGTAAAACTTGTGTTTATCGTATCAGTAGGAGCTACATTGCCCATGCGCCCGCGCCAAGTGGTTGGCTTAAGAGACACGCTGGTCGGCTAATTTACCTTTGTCTCGTGCTGGCCCTGGGGCAGCCCACAGGAGGCTGTGGAGCCTGGAGTGTTTCCTGATTGAATCCGTTGGACCTGCAGTAAGACGCCCTCCTGAGAGGACGCGGCAGCGGCAGTCTGGGCTGCGCGCAAGCTAGGCCTGACCCGGCTCGCGAGGGGCTCACGAGGGGAGGTAGCTGAGGCAAAGCGGTAACCGAAACGCGAGAAATTGCTCGAACGGGACTAAGCAGCCCTTCCCCGAACACACGCAAATCTCAAATTCGAATCCAACTTAAATCCAGCGGGGGAAAGCGGCAACCAAAGGGAAGAGCAACAAAAGCAAACAAAAGGCCGCGTCCGGCACGTAGTCTAGTCTTGGACATCTTCTCACCAGCGCGGAGCTAAGTGCTGCCACTGGGCATGGGAGGAAACCCCAGGGCCTGAGGCCGGCACCCCTGAGACTCCGGGGCGTGTACAGCCCCACTCATTATTACGTGAGAGTGTCACGGGGCGGCGAGCTTCACATGCACTGGGCCTTCTTCACAGGTACTGGCCTTGCTTCATATCGCTAGATGAGGGCCCCGCCTTGCGCCACACTCTAGTGCCATCAGCAACGACCGGAAACCAGGACGCCGCCCGATGGGGTAGAGCGGTCGCCAGCGGTTCCCCCGACGACCACGGGTCCTCCACCGGGGGCAGGCCCTAGGGCACCTCCCCAGTGGAGGGCCTACCTCCTAAGAACGCCTTGCTCCGAACGCCATGGTGGCGATGTCGGATCCCTGCCTCTCTCCTGCAGCCCCCTGCCCCCTCCTCCCGAGGGGTAGGAGACTGTGGGAGCGGGGCAGCTGCTCGCTGCGGCGACCTGCACCTCCTGCGATCCATGGTTAGTGTATACCTGCTCCTGAAGAATTAGCGGTAGCCGATAATCGTTGCCTCCAGCGTGGCCAGTGGGACCGTCCCGGGGCTCCTGGAAAGGCTCAGCTTCTAGTGCCTCGTCACCCCAGCTTGGGCTGAGGAGCGAGCCTTGGTCCATCATGAGGGGCACGTATTCCTCCGGCGCCGTCATCTCGAATGCCATGCCGTAATGCCCCGCATGCCACGCGGTCCTGCCTGACGCACCCACCGTGGGGTGGCAGCGCGGCCGCCCACTGGGGCCACGGGTCACGTTGAGTCCTTCTTCTTCGCGGACCGGCGGCGGGGGCAGCGCCTCCGCCGGTCCGGCGCTGACAGCTTCGCTGGCGTCGGAGTAGCCTTAGAGGCCGCGGGCGCGCGCGGGACCCCCGCGTGGGTCGCCCTGGGCTTGAGATGGGAGCTGGGTGGAGAAGGGGTGAGCCCCCGAGGCGGCGAAGCCCAGGAGCTCTGCCACTCGCTCCAGCAGCACGTCGTGGCCGCCCTCCAGCAGCCTGCACAGCAGCAGCTCTCGGGCCACCGTTAGTGCGGCTCTCGAGTTCGCCTGCTCCCGGCGGGTGTACGGTGTCGTGGTCGCGGAGTGATTGGAGGCCCTTGCTGCCGACCGCGCCTACCGCGGTGTAAGAGTTGTCGAAGCCTGTTCGCGTCGCCCGCGGCCCACAGCGCCCTGCGGACCGTGAGCTGCCTGGGGCACGGGGTCGCCCGAGGCAAGCGGTTCTGCGCGGGCGGGCCACGCAGCCCATGGGTCTGGGTTGCCCTCCTGGTCGCCGGGCATGGTGTTGACGACGCGACGGGGTACGGAGCAGTGGAAGACGAATTCCGGCGCACCCCTACCTGGCGCGCCAAATGTCGGATTTCGGGTTCCGGCAGACCCTTGAGGTTCGAACACTGGGGTGCGCCCGGAGATTTCGCCTCCTACCTTCCTGCACCCCTCCACCACGCTAGGATCAAAGCTATGAAAAGAACAACACAAGGGACACATGGTTTATACTGGTTCGGGCCACCGTTGTGGTGTAATACCCTACTCCAGTGTGTGGTGTGGTGGATTGCCTCTTGGGCTGATGATGATGGACAGTACAAGGAAGAACAGCCTCGCGAGGGTCTGTTCTTGGCTGGGGCAATGAACTGCTAGGAGGAGTTCAGCCTCCTTTCTCTATCTCTCTCTCTCTCTCTCTCTGCTCACCACCTCTCTACTTGTCGAGCCCTTGGAGGAGATTGAGCCGACCCCTTTTCTACATGGGTGGCCGGTCCTATTTATAGTGGCCCTGGTCCTCTCCCCAAATATTGAGCGGGAAGGGAGCCAACAATGGCGGGCTAATTTGAAGGGGGACAGCAAGTATCAACTATCCTGACAAAAGTAGTCTTCGCCTGCGCAAAGCTCTGGTGATGACGCTGTCTTGGGCCCCACGGTGACCTCCGTCTCGTAGTCCTCCTGGTCTTGGTCTCGTTGCACCGAAATGACAACCTTTCCCTGACGCCTCGTTACTCCGCGGCTGCGCTTGCCCCCTTTGCACCAAAGAGGAAAGGGGGATGCTGCACGGGCTGGCACCCGCCTGGCGCCCTGAGTCGTCATGGCTTGCGTCACGGGCACCTCGCGAGGTACCCCGCCTTGATCTCTCCGCCTCCTCGTGAGCCAGCCTGACGAGGCCATGCCTGAGGAAGCTCCGTGTCGTCTGCCCCGCGAGGCTTGGCCCCTCGCGAGGGTCTTGAGTTTGTGTTGGTGAAGATGGGCCGTGCTGGCCCCCCTTTGAGCCACGCCGCAGGCCACAAGCAGGCAAGTCTGGGGACCCCCGTTCCCAGAATGCCGACAGATGTGACTTGGGATCGGGGTCCTGACACCCCAGGCCGCTCGGGTCCATCCCGTCGGCATGTATCGTTCTCGCATCTATCTAAGCTAGCCGGTTCCCATGCATGAGTTATTTATAGTCATCACCTGCTTGATTTCCACCCACCACGGTAGCCGCGCGCCGATCGTTTTTCTTTAGGATCCTTCGCATGAGAAGACTAGGCACGACACCTGTGCTCGGGTCCGTCCCTGCAGTGTCGATAAACCCAATGGCTGAGCTCTATCTGGCGGGCCGGCCCCGTTCACGTCACCTCCTGGGGTCGTTGGTGCTTGGCCTCCTCATGCGATAGCCTCAGGAGATCTGCTCGGCGCAGGTTGCCTAGCCATCTCACAGGACCACCACAGCCATCAAGAGCCAAGATCAGGCGCAACCCACCTTGAGGTAGGGCCTCGTGAGTCCCGCGCTGGCTCACGAGTGCCCAGACACACCTGTCTAGCCCTGCCGTGCAAGCCACGTGTTAGGGCGGGGTTGTATATGCCCCGGGGGCTCCACTCAGAGGGAGCCCTCACCCACGCACCAGTGGAAGCACCATGCTCCGCGCTGGCAGTCGACACTGCCGAGGAGCGGCTATGCCCGTGCAAGTGCGGAAGCGCTATGCTCCGCGTTGGTGATAAACAACTAAGGGTGGCCTCATGGCCATATCAACCTCAGGGACCCTCCAAGCTTAGTGTCTGGCCTCATCGCAACAACTCCCCTCGGGAGAGTCGCGTGAGGGGGCTGGGCACAGGGGCTGCGCTCGGGTCACGCCCGAGCGTACGCCACCCTGCCAGGTCCCTCGGACCTGGTCGTCGCATGCCATCCCAAGCAGAGCCAAGGTATGAAGGTCGTTTGGACGTCAAGGGGGACTCCTGAGCATCGCGACTTAGGAGCCTAACTGGCCACGTAGCCCCTCACTCCTTGGTCCGCCCTGGTGATCAGGACGGTCCAATGGCGGCTGAGGTATGCGCAGGGTCGGTCCCTGCCGATGTAGAACACTAGGCCTACTCTCGCATCTCCTTTCTATAAGCTGTTTGCGCATCAAGGGGGACTACTGAGCATCGCGACTCAGGAGCCTAACTGGCCACATAGCCCGTCACTCCTTGGTTCGTCCTGGTGATCCGGACGGCCCAATGGCAGCTGAGGTATGCGCGGGGTCAGGCCTGCCGACGCAAAACACCAAAGCAAACGGAAAGGAAATCACGGAATTTCAAACAAATATTACAAGACATACTATTTCTCAAATACCAAGCACAAGTATAAACACCTCCACGAGGCATGGTTCATGCTGCAGAAGCAAAGCAGGAAAACGAGCCGCCGACATGTCATCCCATTATCCCCTGATGCCGCCATCACTTGCAAAGGGCATCCCTTCGACGGTGATGCCGCCCTCACCTATGCCACCAGCCGGAGTTGCAGGTTCAGCAGCGTCACCAGTTGGGGGTGCAGGGTCGAAGGCGCAGAACTTCTTCAGCAAAGCATCCACCTGGCCCTTCATGGCTTTGGCAGCGGCTATGCAGCGCTCGTCGCACAAGTATAGGGGATCGCAATAGTTTTCGAGGGTAGAGTATTCAACCCAAATTTATTGATTCAACACAAGGGGAGCCAAAAAATATTCTCAAGTATTAGCAGCTGAGTTGTCAATTCAACCACATCTGGAAACTTAATATCTGCAACAAGGTATTTAGTAGCAAAGTAATATGATAGTAATGGTAACGGTAGCAAAAGTAATATTTTTGGTGTTTTATAGTGATGATAACAATAGCAACGGAAAAGTAAATAAGCGAAGAACAATATATGGAAAGCTCGTAGGCAATGGATCGGTGATAGAGAATTATGCCGGATGCGGTTCATCATGTAACAGTCATAACCTAGGGTGACACAGAACTAGCTCCAGTTCATCAATGTAATGTAGGCATGTATTCCGAATATAGTCATACGTGCTTATGGAAAAGAACTTGCATGACATCTTTTGTCCTACCCTCCC
Organism: Triticum dicoccoides; assembly: GCF_002162155.2. NCBI lineage: Eukaryota > Viridiplantae > Streptophyta > Magnoliopsida > Poales > Poaceae > Triticum > Triticum dicoccoides. Next base: position 442,608,646 of record NC_041392.1, read on the forward strand.
GTGGCAGCGGGGTCCTATTGGAAACTAAGGGATATTAAAGCCTCATTTTAATAGAGTACCAGACCAAAGCATTAATACATAGTGAATACATGAACTCCTCAAACTACAGTCATCACCGGTAAGTATCCCAATTATTGTCACTTAGGGGTTAACGGATCATAACACATAATAGGTGACTATAGACTTGCAAGATAGGACCAAGAACTCTCATATATTGATGAAAACATAATAGGTTCAGATCTGAAATCATGGCACTCGGGCCCTAGTGACAAGCATTAAGCATAGCAAAGTCATAGCAACATTAATCTCAGAACATAGTGGATACTAGGGATCAAACCCTAACAAAAGTAACTCGATTACATGATAAATCTCATCCAACCCATCACCATCCAGCAAGCCTACGGGGAATTACTCACGCACGGCGGTGAGCATCATGAAATTGGTGATGGAGGATGGTTGATGATGACGATGGCGACGGATTTCCCTCTTTGGAGCCCCGAACGGACTCCAGATCAGCCCTCCTGAGAGATTTTCGGGCTTGGCGGCGGCTCCGTATCATGAAACGCGATGAATCCTTCTCCCTGGGTTTTTTCTCCTCGAAAGTGAATATATGGAGTAAAGGTTGAGGTCAGTGGAGCATCAGGGGGCCCAAGAGGTAGGGGGGCGCGCCCAGGGGGTAGGGCGTGCCCCCACCCTCGTGGACAGGTGGAGAGCCCCCTGACGTGGATCTTCCTTCCAGTATTTATTATATATTCCAAAATAATTCTCTATTGATTTTCAGGTCATTTCGAGAACTTTTATTTCTGCAAAAAATAACACCATGACAATTCTGCTGAAAACAGCATCAGTCCGGGTTAGTTCCATTCAAATCATTCAAGTTAGAGTCCAAAACAAGGGCAAAAGTGTTTGGAAAAGTATATACGATGGAAAAGTGTTTGGAAAAATATCCACATGGCTCGCGGTGATGATCTACATGCCATCAAGTACCTCCTACTAAAACTCAAAGGACCAGCTCGGCATTGGGTGAATAGCTTGCCAGCAAACTCCGTCGGCATGTGGGAGGATTTGGAAGACGCATTGCTTGACAACTTCCAAGGCACTTATGTGCGACCACCGGATGTTGATGACTTGAGCCATATAACTCAGCAGCTAGGGGAATCAGATAGGCAATTCTGGACACGGTTCCTAACTAAGAAAAACCAAATTATCGACTGTCCAGATGCGGAGGCCTTAGCGGCATTCAAGCATAACATCTGTGATGAGTGGCTTGCCCGGCACCTCGGCCAGGAGAAGCCTAAGTCTATGGCAGACCTCAAAACACTCATGACCCGCTTTTGCATGGGCAAGGATAGCTGGCTGGCTCGCAACAACAACACATCAAGGAATCTAGGCACTCCAGATACCAAAGATGCCAACTGCAGACCACGTCGTAACTGACAAAAGCGCCACAACAACGACGATAACACCAATGATACGACAGTCAATGCCAGATTTAGAGGCTCTAGATCCGGTCAGCGGAAAAAGCCATTCAAAAGAAGTAATCCGGGCCCGGCCAGTTTGGATCGCGTACTGGATCGCTCGTGTCAAATCCACGGCACGCCCGATAAGCCAACCAATCACACCAACAGAGAATGCTGGGTGTTCAAACTGGCCGGCAAGTTAAATGCCGAAAAAAAGGACAAGGGGCTGCATAGTGATGACGAGGAGGAGCCCCCACCGCCGAACACGGGAGGACAGAAGAGGTTCCCCCCACAAGTGAAAACGGTGAACATGATATACGCAACCCACATTCCCAAGAGGGAACGAAAGCATGCACTAAGGGATGTCTATGCGATGGAGCCCGTCGCCCGAAAGTTGAACCCATGGTCCGCTTGTCCGATCACCTTTGATCACAGGGACCATCCCACTAGTATCCGTCATGGCAGATCCGTCACACTGGTCCTAGACCCATCGACGGATTTCACCTCACTCGAGTCCCTATGGACGGCGGCAGCAGCCTGAACCTGCTCCATCAGGATACAGTGCACAAAATGGGTATAGATCCCTCGAGGATCAAACCCACCAAAACCACCTTTAAGGGCGTCATCCTAGGTGTAGAAGCCCATTGCACGGGCTCAATCACACTGGAAGTGGTCTTCGGATCTCCGGACAACTTCTGAAGCGAGGAGTTAATCTTCGATATCGTGTCATTCCGCAGTGGCTATCATGCACTGCTCGGGCGAACCGCATTTGCAAAATTCAATGCAGTACAACATTACGCATACCTCAAGCTCAAGATGCGAGGACCTAGGGGGGGTCATAACAGTCACTGGAAACACAGAACGCTCGCTCCGCATGGAAGAGCACACTGCGACCCTCGCAGCAGAAGCACAAAGCAGCCTTTTAAGGCAAACCACCAATTCGGCGATACAGCCCCCGGACACCGTCAAGCGAGTCCGGAGTAAACAGCAACAGGATCGCCTGGCACGTTCAGAGCTCGCCAAGCAATTCGGCCCCCGTCCTAGTCCAAGTCAAGTGACGAAATCCGTGCGGCGCGTACATAATTATGCACTGAAAATACCATGGGCATAGGCGGGGGCACGATCAGGGCACGTCCCGCAATGCAGCTTAACCGCCCTAGGGGCTGTATACCTTTATCACTTTCTCTCTTTCAGGACCTAACTCTCTAAAAGCCCTTTCCGACAGTACGATTGCCGGACACATTACGGGAAGGAACAACCAAGGAGGCAAGAAGCTAAGATGTACACGGGAACCCCCAAGTGGTCTCTAATAATAATCGATATACCCGCTTTCTACTATCCATACGCAGCTTGCCCTTGGATAGGACATGTCAAATAATCCTATTTTCTGCTTATTGCACTACTTGTATAAGTACACTTCGATGTATTATTTAAATAACAATGCATAGCATTAGTCTATTATTGCATTATTCATCCCTTTTTTCTTATATGTTCATTTACGACAACATGCACCTGTACATTCTAGTACGGTCAGTACGCCAGGGGCTTTCTTTTACCCCATAATACGGTGTGAGAAGTCTGAACAGTTTCGACAGTGCGGCACCCCGAACTTATAGCATTATATGCATCAGCTCCAAATCATGTATTGGGTCAATAGTTGGGTTTGCCCGACTCCCATGCTTTGGTACATTACGTTCCGCTATATCGGCTAAGGTAGCGCGGGGAGAACTACTGCGATTGTGTCCCGGTTCTTCCGGACGAGCACCTCAGTAGAGAAAGCCAAAAACTGACTGTCATGATAAGGCGAGAGCTGGTCGCTGTTCGAGAGGTCTCAAGTCCTTAAAGACTTTTTCCGCTTCGGGCGAGGAGTCGGCCTTGCCCAACTTAGGCGTGTATAGCGCCCCAAATTCGGCCTTCCGAATACTAGGGGCTTCGCCGAAATTTAAAATTGTAGACTTCTATGGCTAAGTGAGAGTGATAAAGCCTTATAGTCCGATTGCCTGGTTCATTGTGCTGAACACCTCCCTCGAAGGACCCAAAACTGGGATAAAGAGTGCTCAGGTTTATCCCGAACACCCTAGTACTAGTTACATGGGGGCAAAAGACGACGACTGGCCAACTCTCAGATTTTATAAACGGCCGCACAGAAGGTAATATTTTAAATTAAAAAAAGAGTTGCATAGCGCAAATGAACTTGTTTCATATTATAGGATCACATGAGCATGTTCACTAAAAAATTACATCTCTCGCACATTCATCCGACACAAGGCGGGAACCCTTCAGGACACTGTCATAATACATTTCCCGGCAACGATGCTCCTTACCCTCCGGCGGCCCCTCCTTCACCAGCTTCACAGCGTCCAGCTTCGCCCACTGCACCTTCGCCCGGGAAAAAGCCCATGCGCGCACCCTCGATGCAGACGGACCGCTTTATGACTTCAAGCCGTGGGCAGGCATCCACAAGCCGCCTCACCAGACCGAAGTAGCTGCCGGACAGGGGCTCGCCAGGCCACATCCGGACTATCAGACCCTTCATGGCATGTTCGGCCGCCTTGTGAAGCTCGACCAATTGCTTCAGCTAGTCGCTCAAGGGCACTGGGTGTTCGGTCCCAGTATACTGAGACCAGAACAACTTTTCCGTCAAGATCCCCTCCTCAGCTCGGTAAAACTTCGCGGCATCTAGTACACTGCGGGGAAGATCTGCGAATGCTCCTTGAGAGCTCCGAACTCGGGTAAGTAAAATGAAAGTTTCCTTCACATGCTTGCTTTGCAAAATGAATGCCTTACCCGCTGCTATCTTCTGCACCGCATCAATCTCCTGGAGGGCCTTGTGGGCTTCAGCCTTGGCGCTCCGGGTGCTTCCGAGCGCCTTCGCAAGCTCGGACTCTCGCGTCTTAGAGTCAAGATCCAAGGATGCGTATTTTTTGGTGAGAGCCTCGAGCTCTTGCCGCACCTCGCCTACCCGGGCTTTTTTATTTTCCCTCTCAATGCGCTCCTTGGCTGCTTTGTCTTCGGCCTCGGACATCGCCTTCTCCAGGGTTGCCACTTCGGTCGTGGCCCCTGGCAAATTCATGATGATCCTATTACTTTACACCCGAACCTATTTTTAAATATATAGACAAGGTATTGCTTACCTCTGCTCTCCTCGAGCTGCCTCTTGGTAAGGCCGAGCTCGGCCTCGGACCGCTCTAGGTCCTGCTTTAGTGCACAGACCTCCGCAGTACGTGTGGCAGCGGCCAGCAGTGAAGCCTGCACATACACATAGACATATTCTGATTAGACTCCCGAGTCATCATTTGATCCTCTATTCGGCCTTTCTTCGCGAACGCCGAACAGAGCATCAGGGGCTACTGTCTATGCGGTAATATTTTCTTATATTTTGATTGCTTACCTCAAAGCCTGTTAAGAGGCTGGCGCAAGCTTCGGTCAGTCCATTTTTGGCAGACCGAACTTTCTCGATAACCGCACTCATGATAGTGCGGTGCTCTTTGTCGATGGAAGTGCCGCAAAGCGCTTCCAGCAAGTAGTCCGGTGCCTCTAGATGGACTGAGGACACCGGCACATGCAGCTTGCCCCCCTTAACGGGGGATCGCCTGCCGGAGTCCGGAACCACCGAAGGTTCCGAGGCAGTATTCGGCTAGGGGCCGAACTTGGAGCCCGTGGGAGTCTTGCTCCCTTTGCGCCTAGGGTCCAGAAGGTCGCCTCCAGGCGCCCCCAGGACTACCTCCCCTCGGCTCGGTGCCTTTCGGGACAACACCTCGACGTTGTCCGTATGGCAAGGGGTGGAGGCGGTCGGTGGTGAATCGCTATTCATATCCGACGAGTCCAATGAACCGTCCGACGAATCTACGTCGAGATGAGCTCGGGATGGACTGCATAATCATATGCGGCGCAATGAGAAACAGTGCAATAAAACATACCATGAATTACTATGGTGTCCGGATACTTACGACTTCGCCAGGGGCTTCTCCCTGGGTAACCACTCGTCGCCGCTGTAGGCGGCCGTCGTGGAGCAGTCCGGAAGAAGGGTCCTTCCCTTCTTGGACCCTTCGGCCTCCCTGGTTGGGTCGGCCTTCCTTTTCTTGTCTCCCCCGGGGGGGGGGGGAGAACTTTCCTCCTCCTCCTCCTCCTCCTCCTCCTCCTCGTTTTCGTGGGAGGAGTGCGCGTCGGAGTCATCGGACGATGAGTCCGATATAATCTTGCGCCGGAGACCCTTTCAGGTCCCCATGGCCTTCTTCTTGGTCTTCTTCACCGGCACCTCGTAAGGTTCCGGAGCTAGCCTCTCCGTTAGGAGAGCATCCACATGATCTTCAGGTAGGGGGCTGGGCAATCGAGCTGCTCCGCTATCTTTACCCAGTCATGTTAATGGTGTGGAAGCTTAGATCCCACACATGATTAAACTGGGGAAAATAAATATCCTATGAGATATGAAAACTTATCGGATTGGCATGGCGCTTCGCGCTGAGTCCACGGTCCTCAGTAAGGGGAGGATGTACCTCGGCGCCCTTGAACAACACCTTCCAGATGTCCTTGTGCGTCGTGTCCGAGAGCTCTCGCAGCGTCTGGTGCTTGGCCGGGTCGAACTCCCATAGATTGAACGCCCGTCGTTGACATGGGAGGATCTGGCGGAAGAGAATGACCTGGACCATGTTGACGAGCTTGATTTTCTTGCTCATCATGTTCCGGATATAGGTCTGGAGTCCGGTCAGCTCTACCGGGGAACCCCAGGACAGGACTTTCTCTTTCCAGGAAGTGAGCCGCATGAGGATTCCGGATCAAAATTTGGGGGCCGCCACCCAGTTGGTGTCACGCGGCTTGGTGATGTAGAACCACCCCGATTGCCACCCCTTTATGGTCTCCACATAGGAGCCTTAGAGCCAGGTGACGTTAGGCGTTTTTCCCACCATGGCGCCTCCACACTCTGCTTGCTGGCCGACCACCACCTTCGGTTTGACATTGAAGGTCTTCAGCCACAGGCCGAAGTGGGGCCTGATGCGGAGGAAGGCCTCGCACACGACGATAAACGTCGAGATGTTGAGGATGAAATTGGGGGCCAGATCATGAAAATCCAGCCCATAGTAGAACATGAGCCCGCGGACAAACGGGTGGAGTGGAAATCCCAGTCGGCAGACGAAGTGGGTAAGAAAAACTACCCTCTCATGGGGTTCCGGCATAGGGATGATCTGCCCCACATCTGGCAGCCGGTGCGCGATATCCGCGGCCAGATATCCGGCTTCCCGTAACTTTGCGATGTGCTCCTCTGTGACGGAGGAGACCATCCACTTGCCTCTAGCTCCGGACATGCTTGGAGTGGTTTGAGAAGGAAGACGCAAACTTGGGCGCTGGAGCTCGAGTGCATGAGAATGGATAAGCGAGGAGGAAGAAGGCGTGGGTAGAAAGGAGGAATCTTTGTCCCTTTATAAGGGCGGAAGAGGCGATGCGCCTCCCCACTTGCCTGGTAAAATTGCTTATTTCCCAAGCACCGTAATTGATGGCGCGGTTGGGTTACCCACGTCCGTATTGATGAGAATCCTGTAATAAGGGGGACATGATCTCTGCTTTGACAAGACATGTCAAGAAAACCACCTCGCGATATGTGCGGTGCTGGTTGTGAAAAACGGTTCGAATAATGACCGGGCCATGGCATGATGTCATGATGTCAAACGTGTCAGCAGATTGGATTTGTGGAAATATTATTCTCTCTAGGGTGGTATGTGGAACTTGTTTTGCAGCGCCGGACACTATCCTTGTGTTCAAAATCTTCTATGGAGTATTCGGAGGAGAAACCCGCCTTGCAATGCCGAAGACAAAACTGCGCGCCGGACTCATCGTCATTGAAGCCTGGTTCAGGGGCTAATGAGGGAGTCCTGGATTAGGGGGTCTCCGGACAGCCGGACTATATCCTTTGGCCGGACTGTTGGACTATGAAGATACAATATTGAAGACTTCGTCCCGTGTCCGGATTGGACTTTCCTTGGCGTGGAAGGCAAGGTTGGCAATACGAATATGTAGATCTCCTCCCTTGTAACCGACTCTGTGTAACCTTAGCCCCCTCCGGTGTCTATATAAACCGGAGGGTTTAGTCCGTAGGACAAGATACAATCATACCATAGGCTAGCTTCTAGGGTTTAGCCTCTACGATCTCGTGGTAGATCAATTCTTGTAATACTCATATCATCAAGATCAATCAAGCAGGACGTAGGGTTTTACCTCCATCGAGAGGGCCCGAACCTGGGTAAACATCGTGTCCCCTGCCTCCTATTACCATCCGCCTTAGACGCACAGTTCGGGACCCCCTACCCGAGATCCGCCGGTTTTGACACTGACAATAGGGGATCACAACAGTTTTCGAGGGTAGAGTATTCAACCCAAATTTATTGATTCAACACAAGGGGAGCCGAAGAATATTCTCAAGTATTAGCAGCTGAGTTGTCAATTCAACCACACCTGGAAACTTAATATCTGCAGCAAGCTATTTAGTAGCAAAGTAATATGATAGTAATGGTAACGGTGGTAAAAGGTAACGGTAGCAAAAGTAACATTTTTGGTGTTTTATAGTGATGATAACAATAGCAACGGAAAACTAAATAAGCGAAGAACAATATATGGAAAGCTCGTAGGCAATCGATCGGTGATAGAGAATTATGCCGGATGTGGTTCATCATGTAGCAGTCATAACCTAGGGTGACACAGAACTAGCTCCAGTTCATTAATGTAATGTAGGCATGTATTCCGAATATAGTCATACATGCTTATGGAAAAGAACTTGCATGACATCTTTTGTCCTACACTCCCGTCGCAGCGGTATCCTATTGGAAACTAAGGGATATTAAGGCCTCCTTTTAATAGAGTACCAGACCAAAGCATTAACACATAGTGAATGCATGAACTCCTCAAACTAGGGTCATCACCGGTAAGTATCCCGATTATTGTCACTTCGGGGTTAACGGATCATAACACATAATAGGTGACTATAGACTTGCAAGATAGGATCAAGGACTCTCATATATTGATGAAACATAATAGGTTCAGATCTGAAATCATGGCACTCGGGCACTAGTGACAAGCATTAAGCATAGCAAAGTCATAGCAACATCAATCTCAGAACATAGTGGATACTAGGGATCAAACCCTAACAAAACTAACTCGATTACATGATAAATCTCATCCAACCCATCACCGTCCAGCAAGCCTACGATGGAATTACTCACGCACGACGGTGAGCATCATGAAATTAGTGATGGAGGATGGTTGATGATGACGATGGCCACGGATTCCCCTCTCCGGAGCCCCGAACGGACTCCAGATCAGCCCTCCCAAGAGAGTTTAGGGCTTGGCGGTGGCTCCATATCGTAAAACGTGATGAATCCTTCTCCCTGGTTTTTTTCTCCCCTAAAGTGAATATATGGAGTCAAGGTTGAGGTCGGTGGAGCGTAAGGGAGCCCACGAGGCAGGGGGGTGTGCCCCCACCCTCGTGGACAGGTGGATGCCCCCCTGATGTGGATCTTCCTTCCATTATTTATTATATTCCAAAATAATTCTCCGTTGATTTTTAGGTCATTCCGAGAACTTTTATTTCTGCACAAAAATAACACCATGGCAATTCTGCTGAAAACTGCGTCAGTCCGGGTTAGTTCCATTCAAATCATGCAAGTTAGAGTCCAAAACAAGGGCAAAAGTGTTTGGAAAAGTAAATACAACGGAGACGTATCACTCGTCGAGGTTGGCGGCAGGATCATGAAGATAGAGGTGGCTGAAGACGCGTGTTAGCGCGGCCGAGGAAAGTGTGAGGGCTTCTCCTTCTACTAAGGGGCCGATTCCGCCCACGACCTCCTCAAGCGCCCCGACCAGATGAGGAAGCAGCTGGGTGGGGCCCTCATCGGTGATGGTTAGCGGATCCTCCAAGCCCTTCTCGTAGAGTCCTGCAGCGCCACGCGGGACCTCTCCTCGAGGGACTTGAAGGCCGCGCGGTCCTCGGCCAGGACCTTCGCCTTGGTGTCAAGCTCGGCTTTCTCTGCTTCCATCTTCTGCTTCAGCTTCTCCAGCCGGCTGCACTTCGTGGCCCGCGCCTTCCCCAACTACTCCAGCTTGGCGTCGCGACCCCTGACGGCGTCCTCCCGGGCCTTCATCTTCTCCTCCCCGCCTTGCGGCCTCGCGCCTCGGCCGCACGTTCATTGCGCATTGTCTCCAGCTCAGCCTCTAGTGACTGACAGCGATCCTGGGCGGCCCCAGCATCTTTTAGCGCCACCTCGCGAGCGGCCGCGGCCTGGGCGGCGGCCTACTTGTCCTTCTTGGAGGTTGCTGCCGCCTGGCTCAGCGCCGCCCGAACGGGAACGTCTGAGTGAAGCCAGCCAGAGACCAGCTCCAGGCGCCCGGCTACCAGGTAGGGGTCGGTGCCTTGAATATCTTCTCGCAACAGGGTCATCGTAGAAAGAGCGTGCTCCAGGACACTAGGGGAGGCAGAAGGATCTGATGTTAGCAGTGCGACAAGAGGAGGAGTTAGCGTCGCCACCATGGCCTGGGAGGCTAGGGGCTCTTGAGCCTTGGGGACCCCAGCAACCGAGTTGGGCATTAGCACCTCCGGAGTCAGTGGGGCAGCAGGGGCCACCTCCTCTTGAGGACGCTCCCCCAAGCCTCGCGAGGACGATTGGGCCAGAGAAACGCGAGCACTGTCACTGCCCTTCTCCACGAAGAGGGGAGCAGCCACCGCAGGCGATGGGGTCCCGAGCAATACCACCGCTTCCTCCTTACTCCTCTTCACCGCGGGTGTAGGCCTGTGGCGCAAGAGAGAAGCATTATGAGTCAACAGCAGAAGCAGAAACAAGACAGGACAAGACTACTTATTGGTCCACCACAGTGTAATCTCTCTGCTTCCTAAGCTTGAAGCCTGAAAGCTTTGCGGCCTGAGGCGCGGGCGCGCAAGCACCGGGAACAGAAGAAGAAGAAGCAGCAGGTGGGTTGGAAGCAGCTCCGGGAAGCATCAGAACAGGGGCTTAGTCTCGGGAAATCAGCGTCGACCTCCCTCTCGTCGGAATCGCAGTCGAGAAGCTCCTCCGAGGACTGGTCTTGGACCTCAAGTAGCCACCGGCCGCATGCAGCTCCCTACTTTCCAGGAGGACATCGGCCTCGTCATCGTCATCATGCAGGGTGCGGAGGATGTCGGCCTTGTGCAAAGGGGAGGTCTCCCCCGCCCCTTTGCGGGCCGCCTCCGAGTCGCGCTCCTCCTCCTCCCATTCTTCCTACTCTTCCTCAGCCCGAGACTCATTGGAAGACACGTCCACCGGAGTCATCATCATCGGGGCGTTCGAGGGCGCAGGCGGCACGAGCCCATGCCCGTCGAAGACAGACAGAGCGGCGACAACCTTCTCCCCATCCGGACAGCGGTACAAGGGAACGAAGGAGTCCGGCGGGTACCCTTGGTCGTCCCCGTCCAAGGAGTGGAGGGCCAAGCGCAGCTCCTCGTTAGAAAGGGCCTCCGGGCGCAGGCAGAGGTCGTCCCCCTCGTCTCCAAGCTTCCACAAGGGGCGCAGGCGCGACTGGAGGGGAGCCACGCGTTGCTTCATGAATTCTTTGACAATCATGGCTCCCGTCAACTTCGCCTTCCTTGAATCACCAGGACTCAAGTCGGCGGTCATCCTCTCCAACACCCGCGCCGCCCAGGAGTTGGTGAGATTCGTGTGAAGCCACCCCTCATGGGAAACATGCATCTCCGTCGGTAGCACCAGCCGGGGGTGAGCGCGCTTGGCGTCCATCAAGACCCACTTGCCCCTGAAGCCCTCGGCCTTCTTCCCGGCCTTCGAGATGGCGTTGGTCTTGTTGGCTGCGATGAAGCTAATGCACCCAAAGCAGTGGCCCTCTTTGATCTGGAGGAGGAAGAAGTGGCGCAGCAGCGCCACAGACGGCATCACCCTGACATATGCCTCGCAGTAGAAGGCGAAGATCGACAGGAGGAGGATGGAGTTGGGATGAAGATGGAGAAGGTGGATCTTGTAATGTCAAAGGACGAAGTAGAAGAAGTTGGAGAAGGGGCGGACCAGTCCGGCGATGATGCTGCTCATGAAGAAGGCGTCGAAGGTGCTTCCTGAGGCCTCCGGCTTGTCGGAGCCAGCCCGGTGCACAGTCTTCCTCTTCTTATCACCCTCCGCTGTCATCAGGAGCACGACGGTAAGGTTCTTCTCCGAAACGCTCGGCGCATCAAGCGCCGGCTCGTACCAAGACGACAAGGGAGTGACCCGAGATTTCTTGGGTGCCATTGGCGGCAGGCTTGAAGGAGGATCCGGGTGGATCTGGAGTTTCCAGAAGCAAGAAGCAAGAAAGGGGATCTGGAGCAAGACGAAGGAAGCCAATGAAGGCAAATACAGCCTGCCCCAGTCTTTTGTCAGTCGGGCAGTTGCCAAGGCAGCAAGGGGGAGCAGAGACCCCCACGTCCCATCAATCGCCACACGTCAACCAAGGCCGCAGGCTGTTGGGGCCCGCGACGCTCTGCACTTGCCCCTTGGCTTCGCCTCGAAGCCAAGTCCGAGTGCGCCTTGGGCCCAAGGGCTACTGTCGGCGTCCTGGGAACGGGGGTCCCCAGACTTGCCTGCCTGTGGCCCACGGCGTGGCTCCACCAGCAGCCCCGTACGACCCATCTTCACCAGCAGACACTCAAGACCCTCGCGAGGGGCCGAGCCTCGCGAGGCGGACAATGCAAGACCTCCTCGGGGGCGGCCTCACTAGGCTGGCTCGCGAGGGGCGGAGAGATCAAGGCAAGGGGCACCTCGCGAGGTTCCTGTGACGCAATCCATGACGACCAAGGTCAGGCGGGCACCAGGCGGGCGCCAGCATGCACAGTGTCCTCATTTCCTCTTTGGTGCTAAAGAGGCAAGCACAGACAAGGAGTCCTGAGGTATCAGGCAAAGGTTTCCATATCAGTGCAACGAGACCAAGACCAGCAGGACGGAGGTCACCGTGGAGCCCAGGACGGCGTCACCACCAGAGCCTTTGGCAGGCGAAGACCACCTTTAGTCAGGATAACTTGTACTAGTTGCCCCCCTTCAAATTTGGCCGTTGTGGCATCCCTTCTGGCCAGCATTTGGGAAGAGGACCAGGGCCTCTATAAATAGGGCTAGCCACCACCGTAGGGAGGCATCTCATCCTCAAGGGATTAGAGGCCATTTAGATCATCCCCATCCACAAAAAATCACCAAGCACAAGAGCACCTCTCCTCAGGAGGCTATTCTTCCCTTGTAACTGTTCATCCTCAGCCCAAGAGGCAATCCACCACACCACACTAGAGTAGGGTATTACACCACATCGGTGGCCCGAAACGGTATAAATCTTGTGTCCCTTTGTTCTGCGAGTTTGACGCACTAGCTCTGAGATCGCGGTGAGAGTGTGCGTTAGGGGGGAGAGATCTTTGTGCGCACCCCAGTGTTCGAACCTCAAGGGTTTTGCCGGAACTCGAAATCCGATAGCAAGGACGAGTGAATAAACACTCATCATGAGAATAACCCGCTTAGCATGGAAGATACTGACCGCCCCTTGTCACTCCAAGAGTGGTCCATGCATACAAAACAGATGTTCATTTGAAATTTTAGATGTGGCACATGCAAATTTACTTCGAACGGTGGGGTAATACCGCATATAGGTAGATATAGTGGACTCATCTGGAATAACTTTGGTTTAAAGATTTTGATGCACAAGTAGTATTCCACTTAGTACAGGCGAAGCCTAGCAAAATAGGTTGAGAAGCGGCCAGCTAGAGAGCGGAAACTGTCATGAACATGCATTATAAATAATCAGCATTGAATACTAGCATGAGTAGGATATAGAAACCATGAACATAAATATCGTGAAGGCTATGTTGGTTTTGATTCAACTACATGCGTGAACATGTGCCAAGTCAAGCCACTTGAAACATTCAGAGGAGGATACCATATCATCATACTACATCACAATCATTCTAATGGATGTCGACACCCAAGATAAATCATTATCCACTCCTAGCTACTTAAGCATGGCATGAGCAACTATAATCTCTAATTGGCATTGCAAACATGTTTAATCATAATATGCTGAATCATGGATACTGAGTTAAACATATTTACAAAAACAAAAACAAGCTGAGTTCATACCCGCTTTCCTCTGCCACAATCACTTAATGAAATATCATCATTATTGCCTTTCACTTGCACGACCGAATGATATGAAAATAATAATAGTGCAAGAGTGTCGTGGACTAAGATGGAATCTGCAACATTTTATTCAGAGGAGAAGACAAAATAATATGGGCTAACATCATGGGTATCCTCGCTGAATACCAAGTAATAACGAATGTTGTTAAAAGAATCAGCAGCATCAGTAAACTGGTGAGCCACCATCACCTAGTGATCTAGATAAACTCGGGGCAACCGATAGTCATGTTGGCATATCTGAACATTAAAGTGACTCACTAAGCGAGTGTCATAAATACCACCATGGATTTTGCCCTTAGTTCTGTTGAGGTGCAGAAGACATGCAACAATAGCCCCTAGACTAAAGGTCTGATCATTGTGTAGTGCACGGCGTAAAATGGCGAGGTCGGGAGCACTAAGTGCACCAGCCTTATCCTATCAGTTAAACACTTCGCATAGAATAAAGCAAAGTAGTGCACAAAAGGAAACTACAAACTAGTAGCGGTGGCTTTCGACACGCTTCTTTCCTCACCCGCTGTCAAATTGAGAATGAAGTCCTCAAACTTTGCCGGTCTAGGCTCTCTTAATTCCCCATCAGAGGGAATCAAACATATCCCACAAAATTCAGTGTGCGGTATCTGACGGGTTTCAGAATATAAATTGAACCGCACCTCGGGAGGTTCATGCCTATTTAGAAAATTATTTTTTTGCACAAAGGTGTTCGTGAGGATGTGATGTTCGTCACACTCATTTGTGAGGAAGTTAGTCCGCCCAGCATTTGCAATAAATTGGGCCAACTCTTGATGGAACTCGGCCTCGTCCATGAAGGCATTATGTGGCCATTCGCACAGCCGCACCTCCATCGTTCTCGTAGTGTTGAGGTCATTGTTTGATGATTCCCCAATGATTCCATTGTCATTCTTTTTGGAGGAAAACTTCTGGAAGATACTCATCTTTTCCTATGAATAAAATTCTGAACATTTTGGCCATAAAATTTTTGTCAACAAAACTTCACGAGATTGATAGCAGCTACTCATATGGGTGCATAGAGGCTATATTAAGCATTCAAACTACTTAGAAATCTAAAAATTCAACATGCAAGCCCTTCTATAGCAGCACCAAGAGTAGCTAAATACTCAAAAATTAAACCACAAAAACAAAAACTAATTGGAGCAATGGAGGAGTCACATACCAAGTAGCAATCCTCCAAAACAGTTTCGGAAATGGAGCCTTGAGCAAAGAGATCGAAATCCATGGGTTTGAGATCAAGAACATGAGAGAGGGAGAGCAAGAGTGATTTTTTTCTGGAGGTAGGAGATAACATGGGCTAAAGATATAAGTGAGGGGGCACATGGGGCCCACCACCCACCAGGGCATGCCTGCGGTAGCTGGCGTGCCCTGGTGTCTTGTGGGCACCAGGAGCACCCCCTCATGATGTTATTTGTGCCTGAAATTCTCAAATATTTAGAAAAGAATTTGATAAAATTTTAGGTCAATCTCAGCACTGTTATTTTTGTCCACTTTTTTATTGCGCGGAAATTCAGAAAACAGGGTAAACATGGCATTTTTATTTTATTTAACTAAGATTAACAAAAAAACAAAAGGTAGGGATAGAAGGTTGTGCTTACTAAATTAATCGACCACATGTCTCTTGAAAACAATCCATTAATAAGGTTGATAAAGTCTTATTAACAATCACTTTCGATTAACATGAACCCGAAGAATCTTCGTGAAACACTAAATTACCTCAACAGGGATATGTATATCTCCAACGATAAATGTTTCATATTCCTTTTTGGCAGTAGGTAAAGGGAGTTGAAAACTTCCAATAGTGATTGTCAGAGATTTTTCAATAACATTAATACCATTCACTTGAAATTGTTTCTTTGGAAAGTGCACCGTATGCTCATTACCATTGATACGAAAAGTGACTTTGCTTTTATTGCAATCAATAACATCCCATATGGTATTCAAAAAGGGTCTACCGAGGATAATCAACATGTTGAAGTCCTCGGGCATCTCAAGTATAACAAAGTCTGTTAAGATGGTAACATTTGCAACAACAACGGGCACATCTCACAAATACTGATAGGTATGGCAGTTGATTTGTCAGCCATTTGTAATGATATCTCAGTAGGTGTGAGTTTATTCAAATGAAGTCTTTTATATAAAGAAAAAGGCATAACATTGACACACAGCTCCTAAATCACATAAAGCACTTTTGACATAATCTCTTTTAATATAGCAAGTTATAGTTGGTATTCCTAGATCTCCATGTTTTTTAGGTACTCCATCCTTAAAAGTATAATTAGTAAGCATGGTGGAGATTTCAGCTTCAGGTATTTTTCTTTTATTAGTGACAATTTCTTTCACGTATTTAGCATAAGGGGCCATCTTTAAAATATCCGTCAAATGGGTATGCAAAAAGACTGGCCTAAGCATTTCAGTGAAGTGTTCAAATTCTTCATCATCTTTTTTCTTAGATGGTTTAGGTGGAAAGGGCATGGGTGTTTGAACCCATGGTTCTCTTTGCTTACCATGTTTTCTAGCAACAAAGTCTCTCTTATCATATCGTTTATTTTTGGGTTGTGGGTTATCAAGATTAATATCAGGTTCTATCTCAACATCATTATCTGGTTCTTTATCATTGTCCGGTTGAGTATCTTCATGAACATCATCATTATCATTTTCATTATCACTAGGTGAATGTTAATTACCAGATTGAGTTTCAGCATTAGAGATAGAGACATCATTATTATCTTCAGGAGGTTTCTCAATCTTAGGTTCACTAGAGGTATGCAAAGTCCTATCATTTTTATTTTTCTTATTCTTTTTAGAAGGACTAGGTGCATCAGTGCTAATTCTCTGAGAGTCTTGTTCAATTCTTTTGGGCTATCCCTCAGGATAAAGTGGTTCTTGAGTCATTTTGCCTCCTCTAGTTGCTACTCTAACAACATAATCATTCATATTATTGTTCATTTCACTAAATAGTTCTCTTTGAGATTTAGCAACTTGTTCTAACTGGGTTTGAACCATAGAGGCATGTTTCCCTACACCTGTGACATCATTAGTGATTCTAAATAACAAGTCACTCAAGCGAGCAATCGTATTAGAATTTTGCTTCATAACATTTGCATTGAAGTAATCTTGCTTCATAACATAATTATCAAATTCATATAGGCATTGCCTAGGATGTTTATTATAAGGGATGTCACCTTCATCAAACTTTAATAAATAATTTACCTCTACCACCTATGGTGGTGGTGTGTCAAGTCCATGTATTTCTTCAATAGGTGGTAAATTCTTAACATCTTTAGCTTTAATACCTTTTTCCTTCATACATTTCTTTGCCTCTTGCATATCCTGTAGACTGAGAAAATAAGATACCCCTGTTCTTCGGAGTGCGTTTAGGCAGTGGTTCAGGAAGTGTCCAATCATCATAATTCTTCAATATGTTATTCAATAATTCCCGAGCTTGTTCAACAGTTTGTTCCCTGAAAACACAACCAACACAACTATTTAGGAAGTCCCTAGAAGCATCAGTTAGTCCATTATAGAAGATATCAAGTATTTCTTCTTTCTTAAGAGGATGATCAGGCAAAGCATGAAGTAATTGGAGAAGCCTCCCCTAAGATTCTGGGAGACTCTCTTCTTCAATTTGGACAAAGTTAAATATTTCCTGTAAGCCAGCTTGTTTCTTATGAGCAGGAAAATATTTTTCACAGAAGTAATAAATCATATCCTGGGGACTACGCACACAACTAGGAGCAAAAGTATTATTCCATATCTTAGCATCACCCTTTAATGAGAACGGAAATAACATGAGAACATAGTAGTAGCAAATTTTCTCATCTTGAGCAAAAATGGTGGCTATATCAGTTAGTTTAGTAAGATGTGCCACTACAGCTTTAGTTTCATAGCCATGGAAAGGATCATATTCAACCAAAGAAATTAACTCTGGGTCGACAGAGAATTCATAATCCTTATTAGTAACAAAGATAGGTGAAGTAGAAAACTTAGGATCACATTTCATCCAAGCATTCAAAGTTTTTTCTTTCAACTTGGTGATACATCTCCATCGTATCTACTTTTACAAACACTTTTGCCCTTGTTTGGACTCTAACTTGCATGATATGAATGGAACTAACCCAGACTGACGCTATTTTCAGCAGAATTACCATGGTGTTATTTATGTGCAGAAACAAACGTTCTCGGAATGACCTGAAACTTCACAGAGCAACTTATTGGAAAATATAAAAAATACCTGCAAAAGATGAAGGCCAGGGGGCCCACCACCTGTCCACGAGGGTGGGGGGCGTGCCTGCCCCCTAGGGCGCGCCCCCTACCTCGTGGGCCCCCTAGAGCTCCTCTGACTCCAACTCCAACTCTATATATTGTGTTTCGGGGAGAAAAAAACCAGAGAGAAGGATTCATCATGTTTTACGATACGGAGCCGCCACCAAGCCCTAAAACCTCTCAAGAGGGCTGATCTGGAGTCCGTTCGGGGCTCCGGAGAGGCGAATCCGTCGCCATCGTCATCATCAACCATCCTCCATCACAAATTTCATGATGATCACCGTTGTGCGTGAGTAATTCCATTGTAGGCTTGCTGGACGGTGATGGGTTGGATGGGATCTATCATGTAATCGAGTTAGTTTTGTTAGGGTTTGATCCCTAGTATCCACTATGTTCTGAGATTGATGTTGCTATGACTTTGCTATGCTTAATGCTTGTCACTACGGCCCGAGTGCCATGATTTCAGATCTGAACCTATTATGTTTTCATCAATATATGAGAGTTCTTGATACTATCTTGCAAGTCTATAGTGACCTATTATGTGTTATGATCCGTTAACCCCGAAGTGATAATAATTGGGATACTTACCGGTGATGACCATAGTTTGAGGAGTTCATGTATTCACTATGTGTTAATGCTTTGTTCCGGTACTCTATTAAAAGGAGGCCGTAATATACCTTAGTTTCCGTAAGGACCCCGCTGCCACGGGAGGGCAGGACAAAAGATGTCATGCAAGTTATTTTCCATAAGCATGTATGACTATATTCGGAATACATGCCTACATTACATTTATGAACTGGAGCTAGTTCTGTGTCACCCTAGGTTATGACTGTCACATGATGAACCACATCCGGCATAATTCTCTATCACCGATCCATTGCCTACGAGCTTTCCATATAATGTTCTTCCCTTATTTACTTTCCCGTTGCTATTGCTATCATCACTACAAAATACCAAAAACATCACTTTTACTATTGTTACCTTTTGCTACTGTTACCACTACTATCATATTACTTTGCTACTAAATACTTTGCTGCAGATATTAAGTTTCCAGGTGTGGTTGAATTGACAACTCAGCTGCTAATACTTGAGAGTATTCTTTGGCTCCCCTTGTGTCGAATCAATAAATTTGGGTTGAATACTTTACCCTCGAAAACTGTTGCGATCCCGTATACTTGTGGGTTATCAAGACTATTTTCTGGCGCTGTTGCCGGGGAGCATAGCTCTATTCTTTGAGTTACTTGGGATTTATATCTTCTTATCATTATGAAGAACTTGAAAGATCCAAGAACCAAGATTTATCCCTCAACTACGAGGGGAGGTAAGGAACTGCCATCTAGCTCTGCACTTGATTCGCCTTCTGTTTTGAGTAAGCTTGCGACACCTAAACCTGCTTCTGCTATTCATTCTGATATGTCGCATGTTATTGATGATGACACTTCTGCTATACATGATACTTATGATGAAACTACTTCTATGCTTGATACTACTGTGCCACTTGGTGAATTTCTTGATGAACAACTTGCTAGGACTAGAGAGATTGAATATATTGAATCTGATAATACTGATGAAATTGATGATGAAGAATTGCCTGTTATTCCTGAGGGTTATTTTTTGATAAAGAAGCTTCTTTAGCTATTTTAGCTTGCAAAGATAGATATGAACTTAAGAGGTTATTAGCTAAATGGAGTAAGAAATCTCTAAATGCTAGGATGAAACCTGACCCTGCTTTTGCTACTTCACCTATCTGTGTTACTGATGAGGATTATGAATTCTCTGTTGATCCTGATATAATTACTTTGGTTCAATCTGATCCTTTTCATGGCTATGAATTTTAAACTGTTGTGGCACATGTTACTAAATTAAATGATATAGCCACCATGTTCACTACTAATGAGAGAACTCGTTACTTTTATATCCTTAAAATATTTCTATTCTCATTAAAGGGTGATGCTAAGATATGGTTTAATTCTCTTGATCCTGGTTGTGTGCGTAGTCCCCAGGATATGATTTATTACTTCTCTGCTAAATATTTCCCTGCTCATAAGAAACAAGCTGCTTTAAGGGATACATATAATTTTATGTAAATTGAAGAAGAGAGTCTCCCACAAGCTTGGGGGAGGCTTCTCCAATTACTTAATGCTTTGCCTGATCATCCTCTTAAGAAAAATGAAATACTTGATATCTTTTATAATGGACTAACCGATGCCTCCAGAGATTACCTGGATAGTTGTGCTGGTTCTATTTTCAGGGAAAGAACACCGGATGAAGCTGAAATTCTATTGAATAATATGTTGACAAATGAAAATAATTGGACACCTCCAGAGCCAATTCCTAAACCAACTCCGAAGAAGAGGGGTATTCCATTTCTCAGTCCTGAAGATATGCAAGAGGCAAAGAAGTCCATGAAAGAAAAAGGTATTAAAGTTGAAGATGTTAAGAATTTACCTCCTATTGAAGAAAAAACATGGTCTTAATTTACCGCCCGTTGAAGAAACATATGATCTTAATCCTTTACCTATTGAAGAAACTCATGGTCTTGATAACCCGACACAGGTAGTAAAGGTAAATTCTCTCCATAGATATGATAAAGTTGAAATCCCATTTACTAAGTTTGCTAGCCCATGCTTAGATGAGTTTGATAAATTTATGGCTAAGCAAGAAGACTTTAATGCTTATTTTGGAAGACAATTGAAATACAATTCAAATATGCTTGAACACTTGGGTGATTATATGACTAATGTCAAAGGTGAACTTAAACTTATTAGTAAACATGCTTCTATGGTTACCACTCAAGTAGAACAAGTACTCAAAACTCAAAATGATTTGCTCAATGAATTGAATAGTAAGAATAATGATAATGATGTTAGAGTTATGACTAGAGGTGGTAAAATGACTTAGGACCATTTTTATCCTGAATGCCACCCTAGGATAATTGAGCAAGATTCTCACAGAAATAATGTGGATGCACCTAGTCCTTCTAAAAAGAAGAAAAAGAAAAATGACAGGACTTTGCATGCTTCTAGTGAACCTATTACTGAAACACCTGATAATCCAAATGATATCTCTATTTATGATGCTGAAACACAATCTGGTAATGAACCTAAAACTAGTGATAATGTTAATAATAATTTTCATAATGATGCTCAACCTAGTAATGATAATGATATAGAAATTGAACCTGTTGTTGATCTTGATAACCCACAATCAAAGAATCAACGATATGATAAGAAAGACTTTGTTGCTAGGAAACACGGTAAAGAAAGAGAACCATGGGTTCAGAAACCTATGCCTTTTCCTCCCAAACCATCCAAGAAAAAGGATGATGAGGATTTTGAGCGCTTTGCTGAAATGATTAGACCTATCTTTTTGCGTATGCGATTAACTGATATGCTCAAAATGAATCCTTATGCTAAGTATATGAAATATATTGTTACAAATAAGAGATAGATACCGGAAGCTAAAATTTCCACCATGCTTGCTAATTATACTTTTAAGGGTGGAATACCAAACAAACTTGGAGATCCCGGTGTACCAACTATACCATGCTCCATTAAAAGAAACTATGTTAAAACTGCTTTATGTGATCTTGGAGCCGGTGTTAGTGTTATGCCTCTCTCTTTATATCATACACTTGATTTAAATAAGTTGACACCTACTGAAATATCTTTGCAAATGGCTGATAAATCAACTGCTATACATGTCGGTATTTGTGAGGATGTGCCTGTTGTAGTTGCAAACATTACTATTTTAACGGACTTTGTTATTCTTGATATTCCCGAGGACGATAGTATGTCTATTATTCTTGGAAGACCCTTTTTGAATACTGCAGGGGCTGTTATTGATTGCACTAAAGGCAATGTCACTTTTCATGTTAATGGTAATGAGAATACGGTACACTTTCCGAGGAAACAACCTCAAGTTCATAGTATCAACTCTATTAGAAAAATTCCATCGATTATATTTGGAGGTTTTGAATTTCCTCTTCCTACTGCCAAGAAGAAATATGATATTCTTATTATTGGGGATGTGCATATCCCTGTTGAGGTAACATAATGTTATTCGAAATTTCTCCGGTTCCATGTTATTCGGAATGAGTTCGTTAACAAGACTTGGTCAACCTTGTTAGTGGATTCCTTTTGGTGATCAAGAGATGGATGAAACTAGAAGGCACAACCTGCTGTACCCTCCTTTTACTTTCTGTCATTTATATTAAATAAAATAAAAATAGTATTTTTTCTGTCTGTTATCTGATTATCCGTGCAATATAAAAATACCCCGAAAATAAAAGTTCTCCAAATGTCCTGAAATTTAAATATGATTTTTTCTGGAATATTTGAGAATATTTGGCACTGAGAACACAACAGGGGGGTCAACCACCTGCCCACGAGGGTGAGGGTGCGCCCTACCCCCTAGGCGCGCCCCCTGCCTCGTGGGCCCACGGTGGCCCTCATCCACTTATCCTTTCACCCACACACTCCTTCTTCCTCCCACAAACACGAATAACCAGCTCAAACCCGAGTCCAAGCTCGTTTTGCTACCATTTTCGATCTCCTTGCTCAAAGCACCTCTCACAAAACTGCTTGGGGAGATTGTTCCTTGGTATGTGACTCCTCCATTGGTCCAATTAGTTTTTGTTCTAGTGCTTTATTCATTGCAATTTTTTGCTGCTTAGGTGACCCTGTTCTTGAGCTTGCATGTCAAATTTATATGGTCAAAAGTAGTTTCGATGCATGATATAGGCCCTAGGCACTTGTAGGAGTAGTTGTTATCAATATTATTGAGTTTGGTTTACTTTTATTTTGACGTTACTAAAAATTTCAGAATTTTTCAGAAAATGATGAAGAGACTTTTGAGGGGATCATCGAGCCGAAGCTCGAAGGAAAAGGCACCGAAGCCTAAGTATAATCTGCCTCGCACCGCGGAGGTTCGGTCGTGTGAATGGCCTTCCGATGATTTCTTGATAGCAGCCGGGATTTATGAAGATTTTCATGAATTGGCTAAGAATGCAGGCCTCACCGCTTTCCTCCATGACCAACGCGATCAGTATCTCTTACTCACAAATATCTTTGTGCAAAACTTTCATTTCCATTCTAGGAGCTCACCACCTAAGGTGGAGTTTCATTTATATGATGAGCATAAGGAGATGTCACTTTATGATTTTTTTCGGGTTTGTTTAGTCCCTTTCAAGTGCAAGAAAGAGGAACCACATCGCGAGGATGTGGATGGGTTTATTGATACTATCACTTTAGGGGAAACAAGGAAGGTTTCCGATGTAGGAATCACTAGCATACATTTTCCTGTTTTACGCTATTTTGCATTATTTGCTAGGTGTTGTTTAATTGGTCGTGGAAACTGTGGAAAGCTTAGTGTCCCTAATATTATTATTTTGCTCCACGGTTTATACGGTGATAACTCTGTTAGTATGGGCGGCATTATTGCTAAATGGTTAAGTCTGAACCATACCAAGGGCCCCATCTTTGGAGGCATCTATGCTTCACACCTAGCTGCACATTTTAAGATACCTTTTAGGCATTATGAGAAGGAAGAAAAGGTGCTGCCTCGTGTTTATTTAGATTATAAAAGTATGGTGGCACATGCTTTTATTGCTAAGAATAGGGAAGGAGAGCTTAAATACAAATCGTTCTTTGATAAACATCATCCTGAGACTATTATCCTGCCTGCTCCTTCTTTGTTTGACTTATCTGCAGGCCAATACCTTGTTCCGTTAGAGGCTATTCACGCCTACCGGAACCCTGCACCAGCCATGGAGCCAGAGCCGGAACCACAAGTTGATCCTTCACGATAGTCCAATTACCAGTGGGATCCGGAGATGATTGCCAGCCAGTGGCAATCGGAGTCTTCTTCTTCTTCAGTAGTACGACCCCAACTATTATTATGGATACCCGTCAGGACAGCCGTGGCCATAGACCAACTTACGCCAAAAGCCTAAGCTTGGGGGAGTACGTATTTCCCACCGACATTACATTTATGTTCACACACTCATTGCTAGATGTCGGTGCTCATACCTTTTCATTGTATCATCCATGCTAGTTTATTTCCTTCTTATGCTTTCTTCTTGTGTGTTTAATAAACCTTAAGAAAAACCAAAAACATTAGTTGTAGCTTTTAATTAGTTTACTTTCCATGCTTGTAGTAGTAATAAAAAAGAAAACCCAAAAATATTTCATGTTCTTCTTTTGCTTGTTGGGAGCTTTCCCGTGTAAATAGTTTTATTTCTTTTCTTTTCTTTGGGGGTCGATAGGAGAAGACCATGATTAAATTGATGAAGTGGCTCTTATATGCATAATTGTTGATCTGACAAAAGAGCCCATATTGCCTTGTCTTCTCCTGTTTATTGAATGCTTGCAGACTCCAGCTTAGTCCAATGCGCATGCACTATTATTATTATTCACACTATTCGGTCGTGCAAGTGAAAGGCAATTATGACGATATATGATGGACTGACTGAGATGAGAAAAGCTGGTATGAACTCGACCACTTTTGTTTTTGTGAATATGATTAGTTCATCATTCCTGATTCGGCGTGTTATGAATAAACATGTTTGCAATGACAACTAGAGATCATAGTTCTTATGCCATGCTTGATTAGCTATGAGTTATAATGGTTTACCTTGGGTGCCAACATGCTATTGAAATGGTTATGATGTGGTATGATAGGGTGGTATCCTCATCTGAATGATTTAAGTGACTTGACTTGGCACATGTTCACGCATGTAGTTGAAACAAAATCCACATAGCCTTCACGATATTTATGTTCGTGGTGGATTATATCCTACTCATGCTTGCATTTGGTGTTGATTAATTTTAATGCATGTTTATGACTGTTGTCGCTCTCTAGTTGGTCGCTTCCCAGTCTTTTGCTAGCCTTCACCTGTACTAAGCGGGAATACTGCTTGTGCATCCAATCCCTTAAACCCCAAAGTTATTCCACATGAGTCCACTATACCTACCTATATACGGTATCTACCTGCCATTCCAAGTAAATTTGTATGTGTCAAACTCTAAACCTTCAAATAAATATCCTCTTTTGTATGCTCGAATAGCTAATGTATCAACTAGGGCTGTCCTTATCTTCCATGTTAGGCGGGTTATTCTGAAGAGGAGTGGACTCCGCTCCTCACTCACGAGAAAATGGCTGGTCACCGGGATGCCCAGTCCCATGCTTTATGCAAACTAAATCAAAATAATTGCAAACAAAACTCCCCATGGGACTCTTGTTAGTTGGAGGCACTCGTTGTTTCGAGCAAGCCATGGATTGATGCTTGTTGGTGGAAGGGGGAGTATAAACTTTACCATTCTGTTTGGGAACCGCCTATAATGTGTGTAGCATGGAAGATACCGCCATCTCTTGGTTGTTATGTTGACAATGAAAGTATACCGCTCAAAATATTATTCATCTCTATTGCAAAACCGAGCTCTGACACCTCTACAAATCCCTGCTTCCCTCTGCGAAGGGCCCATCTATTTACTTTATGCTGAGTCTGAAGGAAATATGCCCTAGAGGCAATAATAAAGTTATTATTTATTTCCTTATATCATGATAAATGTTTATTATTCATGCTAGAATTGTATTAACCGGAAACATAATAAATGTGTGAATACATAGACAAACAGAGTGTCACTAGTATGCCTCTACTTGACTAGCTCGTTGACCAAAGATGGTTATGTTTCCTAACCATAGACATGAGTTGTCTTTTGATTAACGGGATCACATCATTAGGAGAATGATGTGATTGACTTGACCCATTCCGTTAGCATAGCAATTGATCATTTAGTTTGTTGCTATTGCTTTCTTCATGACTTATACATGTTCCTATGACTATGAGATTATGCAACTCCCATTTACGGAGGAACACTTTTTGTGCCACCAAACATCACAACGTAACTGGGTGATTATAAAGGTGCTCTACAGGTGTCTCCGAAGGTACTTGTTGGGTTGGCGTATTTCGAGATTAGGATTTGTCACTCCGATTGTCGGAGAGGTATCTCTGGGCCCTCTCGGTAATGCACATCACTTAAGCCTTGCAAGCATTGCAACTAATGAGTTAGTTGCGGATGATGTATTACGGAATGAGTAAAGAGACTTGCCAGTAACGAGATTGAACTAGGTATTGAGATACCGACGATCGAATCTCGGGCAAGTAACATACCGATGACAAAGGGAACAACGTATGTTGTCATGCGGTCTGACCAATAAAGATCTTCGTAGAATATGTGGGAACCAATATGAGCATTCAGGTTCCGCTATTGGTTATTGACCGGAGACGTGTCTCGGTCATGTCTACATTGTTCTCGAACCCATAGGGTCCGCACACTTAAGGTCTCGATGACAGTTATATTATGAGTTTATGAGTTTTGATGTACCGAAGGAGTTCTGAGTCCCGGATGAGATCGGGGACATGACGAGGAGTCTCGAAATGGTCGAGACATAAAGATCGATATATTGGACGACTATATTCGGACATCGGAAAGGTTCCGAGTGATTCGGGTATTTTTCGGAGTACCGGAGAGTTACGGGAATACGTATTGGGACTTATTGGGCCATACGGGAAAGAAGGAAAAGGGCCTCAAGGGTGGCCGCACCCCTCCCCTTGGTCTGGTCCGAATTGTACTAGGGAAGGGGGGTGCCCGCTTCCTTCCTTCTCCTTTTCCCTTCCTCTTTTCCTATTCCACATGGGAGGTGGAATCCTACTAGGACTAGGGAGTCCTAGTAGGACTCCACACTTGGCGCGCCCCCTCCTAGGGCCGGCCTCCTCCTCCCTTGCTCCTTTATATACGGGTGCAGGGGGGCACCCCAAAGACACAACAATTGATCATTGATCTCTTAGCCGTGTGCGGTGCCCCCTTCCACCATAATCCTCGATAATATTGTAGCGGTGCTTAGGCGAAGCCCTGCGACGGTAGAACATCAAGAACGTCACCACGCCGTCGTGCTGACGGAACTCTTTCCTGACATTTTGCTGGATCGGAGTATGGGGATCGTCATCGAGCTGAACATGTGCTAGAACTTGGAGGTGCCGTAGTTTCGGTGCTTGATCGGTCGGGCCGTGAAGACGTATGACTACATCAACCGCGTTGTGCTAATGCTTCCGCTTTCGGTCTACGAGGGTACGTAGACAACACTCTCCTCTCTCGTTGGTATGCATCACCATGATCTTGCGTGTGCGTAGGACAATTTTGAAATTACTATGTTCCCCATCAGTGGCATCCGAGCCTAGGTTTTATGCGTTGATGTTATGAACGAGTAGAACACAAGTGAGTTGTGGGCGATATAAGTCATACTGCTTACGAGCATGTCATACTTTGGTTTGGCGGTATTGTTGGATGAAGCGGCCCTGAGCGACATTACGTGTACGCTTACGCGAGACTAGTTCTACCGACGTGCTTTGCACACAGGTGGCTGGCGGGTGTCTGTTTCTCCAACTTTAGTTGAACCGAGTGTGGCTACGCCCGGTCCTTGCGAAGGTTAAAACAACACCAACTTGACAAAGTACGTTGTGGTTTTGGTGCGTAGGTAAGAACTGTTCTTGCTAAGCCCGTAGCAACCACGTAAAACTTGCAACAACAAAGTAGAGGACGTCTAACTTGTTTTTGTAGGGCATCTTGTGATGTGATATGGTCAAGACATGATGCTAAATTTTATTGTATGAGATGATCATGTTTTGTAACTGAGTTATCGGCAACTGGCAGGAGCCATATGGTTGTCACTTTATTGTATGCAATGCAATCGCGCTGTAATGCTTTACTTTATCACTAAGCGGTAGCGATAGTCGTGGAAGCATAAGATTGGAGAGACGACAATGATGCTACGATGGAGATCAAGGTGTCACGCCGGTGATGATGGTGATCATGACGGTACTTCGGAGATGGAGATCACAAGTACAAGATGATGATGGCCATATCATATCACTTATATTGATTGCATGTGATGTTTATCTTTTATGCATCTTATCTTGCTTTGATTGACGGTAGCACTATAAGATGACCCCTCACTAAATTATCAAAGTATAAGTGTTCTCCCTGAGTATGCACCGTTGCAAAAGTTCTTCGTGCTGAGACACCACGTGATGATCGGGTGTGATAGGCTCTACGTTCAAATACAATGGGTGAAAAACAGTTGCACACGCGGAATACTCAGGTTAAACTTGACGAGCCTAGCATATAACTGATATGGCCTCGGAACACGGAGACCGAAACGTCGAGCGTGAATCATATAGTAGATATGATCAACATAGTGATGTTCACCATTGAAACTACTCCGTCTCACGTGATGATCGGACATGGTTTAGTTGATTTGGATCACGTGATCACTTAGAGAATTAGAGGGATGTCTATCTAAGTGGGAGTTCTTAAGTAATATGATTAATTGAACTTTAATTTATCATGAACTTAGTCCTGGTAGTATTAGCATATCTATGTTGTAGATCAATAGCTCGTGTTTAGCTCCCTGTTTTATTTTTGATATGTTCCTAGAGAAAACTAAGTTGTAAGATGTTAGTATCAATGATGCGGATTGGATCCGTGATTTGAGGTTTATCCTCATTGCTGCATAGAAGAATTATGTCTTTGATGCACCGCTAGGTGACAAACCTATTGCGGAGCAGATGCAGATGTTATGAACATTTGGCTAGCTCAATATGATGACTACTTGATAGTTTAGTGCACCATGCTTAAATAGCTTATAATCGGGACTTCAAAGACGTTTTGAACGTCATGGACCATATGAGATGTTCCGGGAGTTGAAGTTAATATTTCAAGCAAATATCCGAGTTGAGAGATATGAAGTCTCCAACAAGTTCTATAGCTAAAAGATGGAGGAGAATAGCTCAAGCAGTGAGCATGTGCTCAGATTGTCTGGGTACTACAATCGCTTGAATCAAGTGGGAGTTAATCTTCTAGATAAAATAGTGATTGACAGAATTCTCTAGTCACCATCACCAAGTTAGTAGAACTTCGTGATGAACTATGATATGCAAGGGATAACGGAAATGATTCCCAAGCTCTTCGTAATGCTGAAATCAACGAAGGTAGAAATCAAGAAAAATATCAAGTGTTGATGGTAGACAAGCCCACTAGTTTCAAGAAAAGGGCAAAGGGTAGAACAGGAACTTCAAGAAGAACGACAAGCAAGTTGCTGCTCAAGTGAAGAAGCCCAAGTCTGGTCCTAAGCCTGAGACTAAGTGCTTCTACTGCAAAGGGACTGGTCACTGGAAGCGGAACTGTCCCAAGTATTTGGTGGATAAGAAGGATGGCAAAGTGAACAAAGGTATATTTGATATACAGATTATTGATGTGTATTTTACTAGTGTTTGTAGCAACCCCTCGGTATTTGGTACTTGTTCAGTTGCTAAGAGTAGTAACTCGAAACGGGAGTTGCAGAATGAACATAGACTAGTTAAGGGTGAAGTGACAATGTGTGTTGGAAGTGGTTCCAAGATTGATATGATCATCATCGCACACTCCCTATACTTTTGGGATTAGTGTTGAACCTAAATAAGTGTTATTTGGTGTTTGCGTTGAGCATGAATATGATTTGATCATGTTTATTGCAATATGGTTATTCATTTAAGTAAGAGAATAAATTGTTGTTCTGTTTACATGAATAAAACCTTATATGGTTACACACCCAATGAAAATGGTTCGTTGGATCTTGATCGTAGTGATACACATATTCATAATATTGAAACCAAAAGATGCAAAGTTAATAATGATGGTGCAATTTATTTGTGGCACTGCCGTTTAGGTCATATTGGTGTAAAGCGCATGAAGAAAATCCATGCTGATGGGCTTTTGGAATCACTTGATTATGAATCAGTTGATGCTTGCGAACCATGCCTCATGGGCAAGATGACTAAGACTCCGTTCTCCGGAACAATGGAGCGAGCAACAGATTTTTTGGAAACCATACATACTGATGTATGTACTCCGATGAATATTGAGGCTCGTGGCAGGTATCATTCTTTTCTGATCTTCACAGATGATTTGAGCAGTTATGAGTATATCTACTTGATGAAACACAAGTCTGAAACATTTCAAAAAGTTCAAAGAATTTCAGAGTGAAGTGGAGAATCATCGTAACAAAAATAAAAGTTTCTACGATATGATCGCAGAAGTAAAATATTTGAGTTACGAGTTTGGCCTTCCGTTAAAAACAATGTGAAATAGTTTCACTACTCACGCCACCTGGAACACCACAGCATAATGGTGTGTCCGAACATCATAACCGTACTTTATTAGATATGGTGCGATCTATGATGTCTCTTACCGATCTACCACTATCGTTTTGGGGTTATGCATTAGAGACAGCTGCATTCACGTTAAATAGGGCACCATCTAAATTCGTTGAGACGACACCGTATGAACTATGGTTTGGCAAGAAACCTAATCTGTCGTTTCTTAAAGTTTGAGGTTGCAATGCTTATGTGAAAAAGTTTCAACCTGATAAGCTCTAACCCAAATCGGAGAAGTGCGTCTTCATAGGATAGCCAAAAGAAAATGTTGGGTACACCTTCTATCACAGATCCGAAGGCAATATATTCGTTGCTTTGAATGGATCCTTTCTAGAAAAGGAGTTTCTCTCAAAAGAAGTGAGTGGGAGGAAAGTAGAACTTGATGAGGTAACTGTACCTGCTCCCTTATTGGAAAGTAGTTCATCACAGAAATTTGTTCCTGTGACTACTACACCGATTAGTGAGGAAGCTAATGATGATGATCATGTAACTTCAGGTCAAGTTACTACCGAACCTCGTAGGTAAACCAGAGTGAGATCTGCACCAGAGTGGTATGGTAATCCTGTTTTGGAGGTCATGTTACTTGACCATGACGAGCCTACGAACTATGAGGAAGCGATGATGAGCCCAGATTCCGCGAAATGGCTTGAGGCCATGAAATCTGAGATGAGATCCATGTATGAGAACAAAGTATGGACTTTGATTGACTTGCCCAATGATCGGCGAGCCATTGAGATTAAATGGATCTTCAAGAGGAAGATGGACGTTGATAGTAGTGTTACTATCTGCAAAGCTAGAATTGTCGCAAAAAGGTTTTCGACAAGTTCAAGGTGTTGACTATGATGAGAGTTTCTCACTCGTATCTATGCTTAAGTCTGTCTGAATCATGTTAGCATATGCCGCATTTTATGAAATGTGGCAAATGGATAAACAAAACTGCATTCCTTAATGGATTTATTAAAGAAGAGTTGTATATGATGCAACTAGAAGGTTTTGTCAATCCTAAAGGTACTAACAAAATATGCAAGCTCCAACGATCCATCTATGGACTGGTGCAAGCATCTCGGAGTTGGAATATACGCTTTGATAAGTTGATCAAAGCATATAGTTTTATACAGACTTGTGGTGAAGCATGTATTTACAAGAAAGTGAGTGGGAGCACTACAGCATTTCTGATAAGTATATGTGAAAGACATATTGTTGATTGGAGATAATGTAGAATGATTCTGCAAAGCATAAAGGAATGTTTGAAAGAAGTTTTTCAAAGAAAGACCTCGGTAAAGTTGCTTACATATTGATCATCAAGATCTATAGAGATAGATCAATACGCTTGATAAGTTTTTTCAATGAGTACATACCTTGACAAGATTTTGAAGTAGTTCAAAATGGAACAGTCAAAAAGGAGTTCTTGCCTGTGTTACAAGGTGTGAAATTGAGTAAGACTCAAAACCCGACCACGGCAGAAGATAGAGAGAGAATGAAAGTCATTCCCTATGCCTCAGCCATAGGTTCTATAAAGTATGCCATGCTATGTACCAGACCTATTGTATACCATGCCCCGAGTTTGGCAAAGGAGTACAATAGTGATCTAGGAGTAGATCACTGGACATTGGTCAAAATTATCCTTAGTGGAATAAGGATATGTTTCTCGATTATGGAGGTGACAAAAGGTTCGTCGTAAAGGGTTACGTCGATGAAAGTTTTGACACTGATCCAGATGACTCTAAGTCTCAATCTGGATACATATTGAAAGCGGGAGCAATTAGCTAGAGTAGCTCCATGCAGAGCATTGTTGACATAGAAATTTGCAAAATACTTACGGATCTGAATGTGGCAGACCCGTTGACTAAACTTCTCTCACAAGCAAAACATGATCACACCTCAGTACTCTTTGGGTGTTAATCACATAGCGATGTGAACTAGATTATTGACTCTAGTAAACCCTTTGGGTGTTGGTCACATGTCGATGTGAACTATGGGTGTTAATCACATGGTGATGTGAACTATTGATGTTAAATCACATGGCGATGTGAACTAGATTATTGACTCTAGTGCAAGTGGGAGACTGAAGGAAATATGCCCTAGAGGCAATAATAAAGTTATTATTTATTTCCTTATATCATGATAAAAATTTTATTATTCATGCTAGAATTGTATTAACCGGAAACATAATACATGTGTGAATACATAGACAAACAGAGTGTCACTAGTATGCCTCTACTTGACTAGCTCGTTGATCAAACATGGTTATGTTTCCTAACCATAGACATGAGTTGTCATTTGATTAACGGGATCACATCATTAGGAGAATGATGTGATTGACTTGACCCATTCCGTTAGCATAGTAATTGATCGTTTAGTTTGTTGCTATTGCTTTCTCCATGACTTATACATGTTCCTATGCCTATGAGATTATGCAACTCCCGTTTACCGGAGGAACACTTTGTGTGCCACCAAACGTCACAACGTAACTGGGTGATTATAAAGGTGCTCTACAGGTGTCTCCGAAGGTACTTGTTGGGTTGGCGTATTTCGAGATTAGGATTTGTCACTCCGATTGTCGGAGAGGTAGCTCTGGGCCCTCTCGGTAATGCACATCACTTAAGCCTTGCAAGCATTGCAACTAATGAGTTAGTTGCAGGATGATGTATTATGGAACGAGTAAAGAGACTTCCCGGTAACGAGATTGAACTAGGTATTGAGATACCGACGATCGAATCTCGGGCAAGTAACATACCGATGACAAAGGGAACAATGTATGTTGTTATGCGGTCTGACCGATAAAGATCTTCATAGAATATGTGGGAGCCAATATGAGCATTCAGGTTCCGCTATTGGTTATTGACCGGAGACGTGTCTCGGTCATGTCTACATTGTTCTCGAACCCGTGGGGTCCGCACGCTTAAGGTTTCGATGACAGTTATATTATGAGTTTATGATATTTAATGTACCGAAGGAGTTCGGAGTCCCGGATGAGATCGGGGACATGACTAGGAGTCTCGAAATGGTCGAGACGTAAAGATCGATATATTGGACGACTATATTCGGACATCAGAAAGGTTCTGAGTGATTCGGGTATTTTTCGGAGTACCGGAGAGTTACGGGAATACGTATTGGGACTTATTGGGCCATACGGGAAAGAAGGAAAATGGCCTCAAGGGTGGCCGCACCCCTCCCCTTGGTCTGGTCCGAATTGGACTAGGGAAGGGGGCCGCCCCCTTCCTTCCTTCTCCTTTTCCCTTCCTCTTTTCCTATTCCATATGGGAGGTGGAATCCTACTAGGACTAGGGAGTCCTAGTAGGACTCCACACTTGGCGCCCCCCCCTCCTAGGGCCGGCCTCCTCCTCCCTTGCTCCTTTATATACGGGTGCAGGGGGGCACCCCAAAGACACAACAATTGATCATTGATCTCTTAGCCGTGTGGGGTGCCCCCTTCCACCATAATCCTCGATAATATTGTAGTGGTGCTTAGGCGAAGCCCTGCGACGGTAGAACATCAAGATCGTCACCACGCCGTCGTGCTGACGGAACTCTTTCCTGACATTCTGCTGGATCGGAGTCCGGGGATCGTCATCGAGCTTAATGTGTGCTAGAACTCGGAGGTGGCGTAGTTTCGGTGCTTGATCGGTCGGGCCGTGAAGCCGTACGACTACATCAACCGCGTTGTGCTGACGCTTCCGCTTTCGGTCTACGAGGGTACGTAGACAACACTGTCCTCTCTCATTGCTATGCATCACCATGATCTTGCGTGTGCGTAGGAAAATTTTGAAATTACTACGTTCCTCATCAGAGTCATTATCCTCTTATTAAAAAGCACCAGTTGGAGAGCACCGCTGTCATTTGCATTCATTTTTGTTAGTTTACATTGAGTATGACTTGACTGGATCTCTTTTACCATGAATTACAATGTCTAGTCAGTCGTTGGTTTTGAAGGTGCTCTGCATTTATGTTTTGTGGTCTCAGAAAGGGCTAGCGAGATACCATCTTGTTATATCATATTATGATTGTTTTGAGAAAGTGTTGTCATCCGAGATTTATTATTATTGCTCGCTAGTTGATTATGCTATTGATATGAGTAAACTTGAGACCTAAGAGTTATTGCGAATGTGGTTAGT
Source organism: Triticum dicoccoides (assembly GCF_002162155.2). NCBI lineage: Eukaryota > Viridiplantae > Streptophyta > Magnoliopsida > Poales > Poaceae > Triticum > Triticum dicoccoides. The sequence goes on from NC_041392.1 coordinate 442,642,925, forward strand.
TATAATCTTTGCTAAAAACATAAATGCTGGCATTACATATTTACAACAACAAGAGCAAACAGAGTTTGTAAAAGTTTTTCTTTATCACTTTCAGTTTGTCAACTGAATTGCTTGAGGACAAGCAAAGGTTTAAGCTTGGGGGAGTTGATACGTCTCCGTCGTATCTACTTTTCAAAACACTTTTGCCCTTGTTTTGGACTCTAACTTGCATGATTTGAATGGAACTAACCCGGAATGACACTGTTTTCAGCAGAATTACCATGGTGTTATTTATGTGCAGAAACAAACATTCTCGGAATGACCTGAAACTTCACGGGGCAACTTTTTGGAAAATATAAAAAATACCTGCAAAAGATGAAGGCCAGGGGGCTCACCACCTGTACACGAGGGTGGGGGCATGCCCCCTACCTCGTGGGCCCCCAGGAGCTCCTCCGACTCCAACTCCAACTCTATATATTGTGTTTCGGGGAGAAAAAACCCAGAGAGAAGGATTCATCATGTTTTACGATACGGAGCCGCCGCCAAGCCCTAAAACCTCTCGGGAGGGCTGATCTGGAGTCCGTTCGGGGCGCTGGAGAGGGGAATCCGTCGCCATCGTCATCATCAACCATCCTCCATCACCAATTTCATGATGCTCACCGTCGTGCGTGAGTAATTCCATCATAGGCTTGCTGGACGGTAATGGGTTGGATGGGATCTATCATGTAATCGAGTTAGTTTTGTTAGGGTTTGATCCCTAGTATCCACTATGTTCTGAGATTGATGTTGCTATGACTTTGCTATGCTTAATGCTTGTCACTACGGCCCGAGTGCCATGATTTCAGATCTGAACCTATTATGTTTTCATCAATATATGAGAGTTTTTGATCCTATCTTTCAAGTCTATAGTCACCTATTATGTGTTATGATCCGTTAACCCCGAAGTGACAATAATCGGGATACTTATGGGTGATGACCGTAGTTTGAGGAGTTCATGTATTCACTATGTGTTAATGCTTTGTTCCGGTACTCTATTAAAAGGAGGCTATCCCTTAGTTTCCGTAAGGACCCCGCTGCCACGGGAGGGTAGGATAAAAGATATCATGCAAGTTCTTTTCTATAAGCACATATGACTATATTCGGAATAGATGCCTACATTACATTGATGAACTGGAGCTAGTTCTGTGTCACCCTAGGTTATGACTGTTACATGATGAACCGCATCCAGCATAATTCTCTATCACCGATCCCATTGCCTACGAGCTTTCCATATATTGTTCTTTGCTTATTTACTTTCCCGTTGCTATTGCTATCATCACTACAAAATACCAAAAACATCACTTTTACTACTGTTACCTTTCGCTACCGTTACCACTACTATCATATTACTTTGCTACTAAATACTTTGCTGCATATATTAAGTTTCCAGGTGTGGTTGAATTGACAACTCAACTGCTAATATTTATCATATCAATAAATTTGGGTTGAATACTTTACCCTCGAAAACTGTTGCGATCCCCTATACTTGTGGGTTATCACTTGGCTAGTAGTTTCTTTAGATCATCTCTATCCTTACAAGCAAGAAAATCTCTAGGTACCTCTTCATCCATAACATAACCCCTAGGTATCTTAGGCATTTCAAATCTAGGAGATCTAGGTCTAATAGGTGTTTCATACTTTTCAGTTTCAAAGACTTCATCAGTTTCAGTAATTTCATTAGTTTCAGCATTCTCGATATTTTTAGCTCTAGAAAGTTGTTCATCAAGAAATTCACCTAGTGTCACATTATCATCAAGCAAGGTACTAGCATCATCACAAGCATCATTCATAGCGGAAGAAACATCATCAATAACTTGCGACATATCAGGATTAATAGCATGTGGTGGTGTTGCAAGTTTATTCAAAACCGAAGGTGAATCAAGTACATAGCTAGATGGCAGTTCCTTACCTCCCCTCGTCTTAGAGGGAAAAATCTTGGTTCTGGTATCTTTCAGATTCTTCATAGTATAAATAGATATAAATCCCAAGTGAGTCAACAAATATAGCTATGCTCCCTGGCAACACCACCAGAAAAAGGTCTTGATAACCCACATGTATAGGGGATCATAATAGTTTTTGAGGGTAGAGTATTCAACCCAAATTTATAGATTCGACATAGGGGGAGTCAAAGAATATTTGTAAGTATTAGCAGTTGAGTTGTCAATTCAACCACACCTGGAGATTAAATATCTGCAGAAAGTGATCAGTAGCACATTAATATGATAGTGTGATAGTAGTGGTAACGATAGCAGTGGTAACGGTAACAGCGGTAACCGTTTTGTAGCAGTTGTAACAGTAGCAATAGCAATAGTAACACAGCAAGGACAATATGTGAAAAAAATCGTAGGCATTAGATTGGTAACTTCATTGGATGATATTCATCATATATCAGTCATAACCTAGGGCGACACAGAACTAGCTCCAGTTCTTAATATAATGTAGGCATGTATTCCGTAAATAGTCATACGTGCTTATGGAAAAGAACTTGCATGGCATTCTTTGTCCTACCCTCCCGTGGAAGCGGGGTCCATAAGGAAATTAAGGGATACTAAGGCCTCCTTTTAATAGAGAACCGAAACAAAGCATTAACACATAGTGAATACATGAACTCCTCAAACTACGGTCATCACCGGAAATTATCCCAATTATTGTCAACTTGGGGTTTATGGATCGTAACGCATAATAGGTGCATATGGATTGCAAGATCGGATCTTGAAGATACATATAATGGTGAAAACCTAAACGGTTCAGATCTAAAATCATGGCACTCGGTCCCTAGTGACAAGCATTAAGCATAACAAAGTCATAGCAGCATCAATCTCAGAACATAGTGGATACTAGGGATCAAGCCCTAACAAAACTAACTCAATTACATGATGAATCTCATCCAAGTCCTCACCGACCAGCGAATCTACGAAGGAATTACTCACTCCCAGTGGTGAGCATGATGAAATTTGTGATGGAGGATGGTTGGTGATGACAAGGCCAAAGATCGCCCTCTCCGGAGCCCCGAACAGGCTCCAGATCTGGCCTCCCGATGAAGAACAGGAGGTGGCGGCGGATCCATATCGTAAAACGCGATGAAAGTTCCTCTCCTATATTTCCTGGAAAAATAGGATTTTATAGCATTGGAATTAGGGCCAGTGGGGCCTCGAGGGCCCCACCACCCACCAAGGTGTGCAAGAGGGGGGTGGCGCTCCCTGGTGTCTTGTGGGCAGCCAGCCCCCTCAAGTGGGTCTTGGTTCCAGTGTTTTTATTTATTGCAAAATAATTTTCCAAAAAGTTTCGTCCAAATCCGAGAACTTTTATTTCTGCACAAAAACAACACCATGGTAATTTTGTTGAAAACAACTTCAGTCCAGGTTAGTTTCATTCAAATCATGAAAATTAGAGTCCAAAACAAGAGCAAAAGTGTTAGGAAAAGTAGATACGATGGATACGTATCGCGTTGTCGTGGCACGAATTATAGCTCCTCGTCTTGCGCCAAGTACCCCTTCTCCTCGCCGGGGTCCTCCGTGTACGTTTGCCACCTCATATGTAACATTTAGGCTATCTCTACGATATTTACATTAACATGGCAATCTCGTGGCTCCAGCCATCATGCAATGCCGCGCAGGCCACTTAACATTACAACATATAACTATCTCATACATGAACTCATTATCATGACGAAGGCTAGCTATACCACATCATATGCATACCCAACAAAACCAAGTTAGATGTCCTCTAATCGGTTCTAGCAAAAAATTACTTACACGGTAAACAATTTTTAAGAAATAATACTAGCTACCTACGTCCACAATTTAGGTGATGATTCTTGATGCTATTTTATGTTTCGGGATGTGTGAAAAAAGAGACTTAATTAAAAGTCTCTAGCCCCACACTAAATTTCGTCAAATACGCATCATCCATCTTCGGCACCCTCTTGTGTACGCAAGGTTCACTATTCTCAGCTATGGTGAAGGCCAAGGAACTGTTAGCAGATCGTCAACAGCTAGAGCGGATCGATTGTCAGAACCTTGTGAAGAGCGACACCATGTCGTTGATGAATTGAACCAAAGCAACACTAGAGGGAAGCATAGAAAGAACATCAACCCTTACAATAACATGTGATCTAGACCACAACATGCACCTATTCATATAACTGCTCGTGATACAACTATTGGCAAACGTGATAGAAAACAAAAATATTCACGCCTACACATACCCAAGATCAATGTGAAGATGCATTATGAGTTGGGATCAAGATTGCTACCGTCGCCGAGTTCCGGCGGGAGAAGAACGTGTCGGTGTAGATTGTAATTGCAGTCCCTCAAACAGTTGATGAACGATCCTACGAAACACCCACGAACAGTCCCTCGAACCAAAGACCGAAAGCATGACCTCTCTACTTTGTTGCAAGTGTCCAGCCTTCACCATCCGGTAGCGCTTTGCCGTCCAGAGCTAATTGTCGATAGAGAATTAGAGGGAGGAGATTATAACCACATAGGGATTCTAATTATGAGGACTAGAGGATTAGTATAGCTCTAATTATTCAACTAGGACCAACTAGAACAAGAACTAGAAGAACTAGAGGAGGCTCCAAAACTTTTATATATCGAAAGAGCACAAATCCTCATGTATATACATGATAGAGGGGAGAGGAAGGGCTGCCACAAAGGGGAAAAGAGTCCCCCTTGGTGCGCCGGCCTAAGGAGGGTAGGAGGAATCCTCCCCCACCTCCAATTCGTCCTCCTTCTTTAGGGAAGGAAGGGCCTCACCCACTTGGGCCTTTGCGGCCCAAGTTCCCTTCACCTCTTGGCCTTTTTAGGCCCGTTGATATTAAATTAAATATAAAATTGTTCTAAATACTTTTAGACCATTTTATATACAATTTAACATCCTCGAAAACATTTTCCACCTATATATAATTATCGGTAATACCCGGTATTCACTGAAACCCGCTGGTGACCCCGAAATGCTTCCAGATCCTCTCGGATCTATTCTGAATATTAATGAAAAAAATTACACAAAGATATTCTCTCACTCCCATCCTACTAACACTCAGCAGATCATGATTTCCTTAAGCTTGTGACCCTGTAGGTTCGGTAACTCATGGATGCCACTTCTTGAGCTTGCGTTGGTTTTTCCCTTGAAGAGGAAAGGGTGATGCTGCAAAGTAGAGATAAGTATTTCCCTTAGTTTGAGAACCAAGGTATCAATATAGTAGGAGGTACACGCAAGTCTCCAATCTATGCACCTGCACAAACAATCAAACACTTGCAACCAACGTGATAAAGGGGTTGTCAATCCCTTCGCGGTCACTTGCAAGGATGAGATTTGATAGAGATAGATATAAAAGATAAATAAAAGAGCAAAATAAAGTAAATCTAAATAAATTGCAGCAAGGTATTTTTGGGGTTTTTGGTTTATATATCTGAAAATATATGATGGAAAATAGATCCGACGGCCATAGGTTTCACTAGAGGCTTCTCTCTTGAAAGAAAACATACGGTGGATGAACAAATTACCGTCGAGCAATTGATAGAAAAGCGCATAGTTATGACGATATCCAAGGCAATGATTATGAATATAGGCATCACGTCTGTGTTAAGTAGAGAGACTCCTGCCTGCATCTACTACTATTACTCCACACATCGACCACTATCCAGCATGCATCTAGAGTATTAAGTTCATAAGAACGGAGTAACGCCTTAAGTAAGATGACATGATCTAGAGGGATAAACTCAAGCAATATGATTAAAACCCCATCTTTTACTATTGATGGCAATAATACAATACGTGCCTCGCTACCCCTACTTCGACACTGGGTGAGGACACCGCAAGATTGAACCCAAAAATTAAGCACCTATCCCATTGCAAGAAGAACCAATCTAGTTGGCCAAACCAAACCGGTAATTCAAGGAGAAATATAAAGATATCAAATCATGCATATAAGAATTCAGAAGAGACTCAAATAATATTCATAGATAATCTGATCATAAATCCACAATTCATCGCATCTTGACAAACACACCGCAAAAGAATATTACATCGGATAGAACTCCAAGAACATCGAGGAGAACATTGTATTCAAGATCAAAGAGAGATAAGAAGTCGTCTAGCTACTAGCTATGGACCCATAGGTCTATCATAAACTACTCATGCTTCATCAGAAGGGTAATAGGGTTGATGTAGAGGCACTCCATGATCGAATCCCCCCCGGCAGGGTGCCGGAAAAGGCCCCAAGATGGGTTCTCGCGGGAATAGAGGCTTGCTGCGGCAGAAAAATATTTTGGTGGACGCTTCTATTGGTTTGGGAATACTTTAGGATTTATAGAGCTGAGTTGGAGGCCGGTGGACTCCTGAGGGGCCCACAAGCCAGGGGGCGTGCCACCCCTAGGGCGCGCCTTGAGGGCTTGTGGATCCCTCGGGACTCTTCCGGCCCTCTCCCAAGTCTTCCGGGCGTCTTCTGGTCCAAGAAAAATCACCGCGAAAGTTTTATTCCATTTGGACTTCGTTTGATATTCCTTTTCTGTAAAATGCGAAAACAAGGAAAAAACAAAAACTTGCACTAGGCTCTAGGTTAATAGGTTAGTCCCAAAACAATATAAAATAGCATATTAATTCATATCTTCCAAAACATATAATATAATAGCATGGAACAATAAAAAATTATAGATACATTAGAGATGTGTCAATGGACATGATTGGAACTGTCCGTTCAATGACCGATAGTGGGATCATGGACATCCATATTGATCCCTATGAGCACACGAATGATATTTGCGTGAACCTATGGTTATCATGTGATGTTCCCTTTGCTTCCCGATACTTCACAAAACCCAGGATGCATCAGTATCCTCGTGAGTCATCACTATGCTCACTATACCAAAATCCTCGTTACCGATTTTGTTCTTCTTTCTCGTTGTTGTGTTCTCGCATCCTTGTGATGAAGTGACCCATGTCTGACCAGACGATGATGGACGCCATCACACCGAGAGGGCCCTAAGAATTTCTCTCCATCGTCAGAGGAGCAAATCCCACTCTTGAGCTATCCAGCCACTTGTCAAACTTTCCAATGAACCTGTAAGTTGTCGTTATGATCACCGTGTTACGGGTGACATTTGGGGAACCCCAAAGCCCACCGTACGGTCAGAAGTGACCATGATGCTCTCATGGTCTAAGGAGCAAAATCACACGTTAACACTCCCTTTTATTACAATTGATTACCGAGAATATTAACTCAATTCATATCAGACAAGATTGGGTCTATTCAATATGATTGTTCTTCTAACGTCGTAATCTCAATGTTGTTTTAGGATTATCGTTACACTTAACAATATCCTAATATTCGAAAAACATGATCACCGAAAACACTTGAGCTAGTTCCAGAGGCAAGATTAGGAACCTTCTATTTAACAGTTTATCATTCCACACGTGCATATGAGTTTTCCCCTAAATCTCATATTCTAGGATCATACCAGTTATATCATAGGATATAAACTCTATAATTTTGAATATGGAGATATAATAATACAAATATTATTGCCTCCAAGGCATATTTCCAACACTGATGTAGTAGCCGTACAATTTGTGTTGCATCATTTACATTGCATATGTTTGTATGGATTTGAGGTTTGCTAATTGATGTGTCTGGTTGTGCGAAAGAAAATTTGAAGTGTGATTGGTCACTGTCCGCGAATGCGCCCATGCGTGTCCATGGGTGTTTGAGTGTCCAGTTTGGTGTCTGTGGTTGTATATGACCATTTTAAATGTCAAGGATATCATGGACACTTGTGGCCTACTTTGGGGTCTTAGATGTAGTAGTGACTTGTGTGTCATTGAGCAATACCATAACTACAAAAGTGATTGATCACTGCTCCCTAGTTGAGCATGTTCATGAGATGCAATCACTTGCCAAGGAACTTGAGCATTTTTAGTGTGTGTTACCAAAAAAAGTTTATTGTCGAGGCATTATTACCAATCTTCCTCCCTGGTGGAAGAATTTTGCCACTTCTCTGGAAAATAAGAAACACTTCATTTTCTGTAGGGAATCTCATTGGGACTCTTGATATGCATAAAAGGTTAGGACAAAAGGCGCACGCCCTTGAGTCAATGAAGGAAACTCTAGTACTAACTTGGTAGAAACGAAGGAACTTCGAGTCCCACAAGTTAAAGAACAAGAACTAGTATGAGGGCAAAGGGAAGTTTAAAGGCAAGAATAAGGCCTCATAGTTTGCCAACTTTAAGATGGGGACTTATAAGAGAAAGTGACTATGCCTAGTCTGTGGTGATCGTAGACAATGGGCTACAGACTGCAAGGACTATTTTGACAAGCGCCTGAGTGTTGGAAATATTCCCTAGAGGCAATAATATGGTATTATTATATTTCCGGTTTCATAATTAAGACTTTATATTTCATGCTATAACTGCTATGATCCTGGAATATGCGATTCATTAGAAAATTCATATGCAGGTGCGAAATCATAAACGGTAAAATATAGGTTTCCGGTCTTGCCTCTAAGACCGGATAAGTGTTGTTGGTGATCATTTTTTCTGTATCTCAGGATATTGTTAAGTGTAATGATAGTCCTAAAACAACATTGAGAGTATGACGTTAGAAGAACGATCATATTGAATCGACCCAAATTTGTTTGTTATACTTTAAGATAATGTCTTCTCAAATCAATTGTCATAACATGAAGTGTTAGCATGTGTTTTAGTTCCTAAGACCATGAGAGTATCTTAGTCACTTCCTACGATATGATGGACTTTGGGGTTTTTCAAACGTCATGTGTAACTAGGTGATCATAACGACAACTTACGGGTTCATCGGAAAGTTTGTGAAGGGACTAGATAGATTGAGAGTGGAATTTGCTCCTTATTAGGGCCCTCTCAGTGTGACAACATCCATCATCGTCTGGCCAGACACAGCTGACTATGTCACGGGGATGCTAGAACACTTCAATGGGAAAGAAGAACAAAACCAGTAACGGGATCAACGGTATAGTGAGCATGTGCGTGACTCAGGAGGATACTGATGCACCACGGGTTCTGTAATTTATCGCGAAGCAAAGGGAACATCACATAATAAAAAAGGTACATTCGAATGTCATTCGTGTAATCATAGGGATCGATATGGACGTCCATGGTTCCACTATCAGTCATTGAACAAAGGGATTTCATTCAGGTCTATGATTTACCAAACCTATGAGGTCACAATCTTAAGGTAATAATGATCTGTTGAGTGTTAGTAGGATGAGAGTATTGAAGATTTATTTATGGAATTGTTTCATTAATATTCAGAATAGTTTCGAGAGGAACCGGAAGGGTTTTGGAGTTTATTGTGCAATACTGGGTATTCCCGATAATTAATATATAGGTGGAAGATGTCTCCGGTGATGTTAAATTATATATAAAATGATCTAGTGATTATTAGAAGGCTTTTGTATTTAATTAAATATCAACGGGCCTTAAAAGTCCAAGAGGTGGAAGGTAACTTGGGCCACAAAGGCCCAAGTGGAATTGGCACCCCCCTTTCCTTGTGGGGGAGTGTTACGTCTCCAACATATCTATAATTTATGAAGTATTCATGCCATGTTTGCAATAATTTTATATAGTTTTGGTGCACTTTTATATGATTTTCATGGACTAACATATTAACCTAGTGCCCAGTGCGAGTTGCTATATTCTACTTGTTTTTGGTTTTCCAAAAAACCCAAACCAAACAAAGTTGAAACATGACGAAACTTTTTGATGATTTTTTGGGAACATAAGAGACCCCCGGAGCTTCGTGCGAGGACCAGAAGACCGACGAGGCAGTGACAAGGAAACACCACATGCCTTGGGGGTATGGAGGGGCGTTGTTGCCATGTGGGCCCCTGATAACTCCTTTTGGCATGAAATCAGCACTGAAAATTCTTATAAATAAAGAAACCCCGAGAAATAAACTGAGAACTTCGACTCTGCTGCCGTAAGCCTTTGTTCTGAAGAGATCCCATCTGGAGGCCTTTTTCGGCACCTTACCCAAGGGGGAAATTATCACCGTAGGCCATCTTCATCATCCCGGTGGTCTCCATGTGATGAGGAGGGAGTAGTTCACCCTCGAGGCTGAGGATATGTACGAGTAGCTATGTGTTTGATCTCTCTCTCCCTTTCTCTCTTTCTCTCTCTATCTCTCGTGATCTTGATAGGACACGATCTTGATGTACCATGGGCTTTGTTAATACAGTTGGATCATATTGTGTTTTTCCCTCTCTATCTTTGTTTTGAGGAATTTAGTCTTGCTCTTTGAGGTTTCATTGTTATCAGATTTAATATTTGGATTTGAGATCACTTGATGTATGTGTTGCATGTGGATACTCGTTGTGACAATGGGGTATTCTATTTAGTCACTTGATGTATGTTTTCGTAATCAACTTGCGTATTCGCGAGTGACATTTGGGTAATCTAGGAACATAGGTTGATACACGTTTTCATCCTACTTTCTCCGATATGAACTTTGGAGTGATTCTTTGTCGCACGTTGACGGATTGTTATATGATTCAATTATGTTAGCACTGTTGAGAGATTTCACTAGTGAAAGTACGAACCGTAGGCCTTGTTTCCAAGCATTGCAATACCATTTGTACTCACTTTTGTTACTTGCTACATTGCTGTTTTATTATTTCAGATTACAAAAACCTATATCTACTATCCATACTACACTTGTATCATCATCTCTTCGCCAAACTAGTGAACCTATATAACTGACAACTGTATTTGGTGTGTTGGGGACACAATAGATTCCTTGTATTTGATTACATGGTTGTTTGAGAGAGACCCTCTTCATCCTACGCCTCCCATGGATTGATAAACCTTAGGTCATTCACTTGAGGGAAATTTGCTGCTGTCCTACATAACTCTACGCTTGGAGGCCCAACAGAGTCTACAACAGTAAAAGTTGCATAGTAGACATGAAGCTATTTATGGCGCCGTTGCCGGGGAGGTGAGTGCTTGAAGGTCTTTAGATCTTTGAATTGAATCTTCTAGTTTCTTGTTTCTTCACTAGTTTGATTTTATAAAAGAAACAAAAAATGGAAGTGAGGTTCCCTCAAATTCTTCACCTTCATAAAGTGTTTCTTGAAAATGATGGATCAGAAAATTGTGCCAAAGTGTTACAAGAAGAATTCAATAAAATGTTTGGCATAAATTCTTTGAATGATAGGCATGATTGCAATGAGATTAATATGCATTGTTTTGAATATCCATGATGCTAAGACATAAGCTTCTGGATGCTATGTTTGATGAAGATGGTCTTTTTTGTCCCCCTAGTTTTTATGAGCAAATTTATTATGATGATATCATGCCTCCTATTTATGATGATTACAATGATGAAAGTGGGTTTGGAAGAGTGTCAACTCTAGTAAGTAATGATCCCACTATTTTGGAGGGTGTTGAATCTTATTGGAGTAATGATAAAAGTGGATTTGGAGAGGTCATGACTTTATTTAGTGACGAATCCACTACCTTGGAACATGTTTCAATTGACTATGATAACAAAGTTGCTATTTGTGATGATTATTGTGATGACATGTATGCTATAAAGAATAATGATAACCGTGAAACTTGTCATCATGATTTTAATTTTCAATTGGATTATGCCAATCAAGTATCACAGGACAGTTATTTTGTTTAGCTTGCTCACACTATTATGAATGAGAAGAAACTAGCACATATGCCCGTGTGTTGCAACGGGAGATAATATTTTTGCAACAAGCAGCAGGATAGATAATTGATCTGTTCATCAAAAATGGTCTCCACGGCGGTGGGTGATAGAGCAAGGACACTACAAAAAAAGACACATTCGTGACATTTTGGGCAGAACGAATTTTTTTGTCATTCTTATGACACTTCTATGATGATAATTGTGACAAAACCCAATATCATCATAGTTGTGGTGGGCTCCTACTTCTATGCCAAAAAATCTTGACAGAAAATGGGCTTTTCATCCTAGGCGGGTCGGAGACGCAGCTGCATGACATTCTTTGGGCCATCCATGACGGAAAAACCATGGTAGAAGTGAGGGCGAGGAAAATATCAGGGAGTTCCCGGTTACGGTGGGTGGTCGGGGCCGAGCGATGCGTGTTTCTCTCGTACAGTACGTGCGTAGGTGCGAGGCGTTGGGCTCTAACTGAACCCGAGCGAGGCGTTCGCCTACTGAACCCGAGTGATTGCACTGTAGGCTACACGTTACTGAACCCGAGCGATCGATCGATCCCTGGCTATTAACTGAACCCGATTGAGCGATTCCTTCGCTATTGCTGCTAACTGAAGCGGATCGAACCTGCTGCCTCTTGATGAACAATGAGCGTTGTTGGGGGTTGGATGAACAGTTCCCTGTGGGGGTTGGATGAACAGGACCCCATGGTAGTAGAGGCCATTACTGCTGGATGAACAGGACCCCGATCGAGCCGGTTGGGGGTGGATGAACAGGACCCCATGGAGGGCTGGATGAACAACAGCCAGTGGAGGGCTAGTTGAATAGTGGCCGATGCAGGGCTGGATGAACAGTAGCCCGTGGAGGGGCGGTTGAACAGGATCCTGTGGAGAGGGTTGGTTGAACAATAGCTAGTGGAGGAGCGGTGGAGGCTGGATGAATAGGAGCCCGTGGATGAACAGTAGCTGGTGGAGGAAGGAGGGAGACGCCTTGGATGAACAGTCGCATGTGGAGGCTGGAGGAGGTCGACTGTGGATGAACAGTAGCCCGTGGAGGCTGGAGCGAGGCAGTGGACGGTGGATGAATAGTAGCCCGTGGAGTCCCGTTTTGCGGTACGCCACACCCCTCCCGATGAACAGGACCCCCGTTTCGACTATAGGAGGTCGAAGAGAAGTCTGTTTCCTCTGTTTGGCGGTATGCCACACCCCTCCCGATCAATAGGACCCCGTTTCAACCGTAGAAGGTCGAAGAGAAGTCTGTTTCCTCCGTTTTACAGTACGCCACACCCCTCCACTACAAAAAAAGACACATCCGTGACATTTTGGGCTAAACAAATTTTTTTCTGTCATGCTTATGACACTTCTATAACAATAATTGTGACAAAACCCGGTATCATCATAAATGTGGTGGGCTCCTACTTCTATGACAAAAAATCATGACAGAAAATGGGCTTTTCATCCTGGGCGGGCCGGAGACGCAGCTGTATGACATTCTTTGGGCCGTCCATGACAGAAAAAACCATGGTAGAAGCGAGGGCGAGGAAAATATCGGGGAGTTCCCGGTTAGGGTGGGTGGTCGAGGCCGAGCGATGCACGAAGGTTTGCACGTTTATCTCTTACACGTACGCCCGTGTGTGCGAGGCGTTGCGCTCTAACTGAACCCGAGCGAGGCGTACGCCTACTGAACCCGAGCGATTGCACTGCATGCCACGCGTTACTGAACCCGAGCGATTGATCCCTGGCTGCTAACTGAACCCTATCGAGCGATTCCTTCGCTACTGCTGCTAACTGAAGCCGATCAAACCTGCTGCCTCTTGATGAACACTGAGCATTGTTGGGGGGTGGATGAACAATTCCCGGTGGGGGGTTGGATGAACAGGACCCCGTGGTAGTAGAGGCCGTTGCCGCTGGATGAACAGGACCCCGATCGAGCCGGTTGGGGGTGGATGAACAGGACCCCATGGAGGGCTGGATGAACAGGACCCCATGGAGGGCTGGTTGAACAGTAGCCGTTGGAGGGCTGGATGAATAGTGGCCCTTGAAGGGGTGGTTGAACAGGACCCCGTGGAGAGGGCTGGTTGAACAGTAGCCGGTGGAGGCTAGATGAACATGAGCCCGTGGATGAACAGTCGCAGGTGGAGGCTGGAGGAGGTCGACGATGGATGAACAGTAGCCCATGGAGGCTAGAGGAGGTCGACGGTGGAGATGAATAGTAGCCCGTGGAGTCCCATTTTGCGGTACGCCACACCCCTCCCGATGAACAGGACGCCCATTTTGACCGTAGCGCTCCAACACAAGTCTGTTTCCTCCGTTTTGCGGTACGCCACACCCCTCCCAATCATCAGGACCTCGTTTTGACTATAGGCACTTGAACACAAGTCCATTTCCTCCATTTTGTGGTACGGCAGACCCCTCCCGATGAACAGGATCCCATTTCGACCGTGGCCGGTCGAACACAAGGCTGTTTCCTCCTATTTGTGGTACGCCATGCCTCGTTTCGATTGGTTGTTCCGTCCAAGCCGGTTGGCTCCTGATGAACACGACTACGCATTACGTTGCCTCCCGATGAATACGACGACAGAGTTTCTCCATTTTGACCCAGCCATGTACATGAGCCCTGGCCGTACGTATGCGTGAGTAGGCGTTCGAGACCCTGCCTATATGTACGTACGTGACCGTATTTACTTTCTTGCACCCTGGTTGTACATACGTGTACACGATATTAACGGGACTACGTGACATGCTACGTCCACGCCTCTACTATGACACGTGCGCGCCTATACTACGACATGCGCCCTTCCTTACTCGGCCACGGTTCATCGCTGTAGCCTGCAGACTGACCGATCGACCAATATGTACGTACACGTTCGCGACCAGAATGACAACGCTACGTACGCTTCGACCAGGCGGGTCCGAACTGTCAGGGAGGATAAGGAGGCACTTCCTTGCATGCGAAGATGTAGCTGCTGGGTCCCAGCAGTCAGGGGGAAACATTTTTTTGTGAAATACGTCAGGAATAATTATTTTCCATGTAATAAGGAGGCTCTTCCTTGCTGCGGCTGTGGACCCAGCTGTAAGCCTCTCCATGTACAATACTCTTCAGATGGAAGTCGTTCCTTGACCACATTGACCACGCCGCATCGAGAGCACCAAGGCAGTGGACGACGGCGAGGCCTAGGAAGGGGACGCCGCAGAGCCGGGGAAGACGCGGCAGTGGGTGCCCACGCGGAGAGGAGTACGAGGGTTCACTGGTTCGGCTGCGGTGTGAGGCTACTGTCGCCGCAGGGCCCGGCCAGCGGTGGGAGTAGTAGGGGGCGGTGAGGCCTCTGCGGCAGCACAGCCGGCCATGGGAGGCAAGAGCAGGTGGCACGACCGGCGGTGGTTTGGGCGGCTGGAGCAAGAAGACCAGAGGTTAAAGAAGCACTACGAACGTTGGATGGACATCGTACGGTCACTTGAGCTAGAATCGTTCATATTGACTAAGTTGACAAAGCCCTCCGTCCCCGTCAACTTAGTAGGCCCACAAGTCCACTACGGTGGGTCCCAGCTAGCAGGGGAGTATTCATTTTTTTTGTGTGTAATAAGGAGGCACTTCCTTGCGTGCAAAGATATAGTTGGTGGGTCCGAGCTGATAGCGGGGGGAACGTATTTTTCACGAAATACAGAGGCCCTTCCGGTGGGTCCCAGCTGTCAGGTGGAGGAATCCATATTTTGCGCGTAATAAGGAGGCATTTCCTTGCGTGCGGCCGTGGACCCAGCTGTCAGCCTCTCCACGTACAATCCACTTCCGATGGATGTCATCCGTTGACCACGTTGACCATGCCGTGCCGAGAGCACCAGGGTGGTGTATGATAGCGAGTCCTAGGAAGGGAACGACATGGGCCAGGGAAGACTCGGCAGTTGTTTCCCATGCAGAGGGGAGTACAAGGGTTTACTGGTTCGTCTGCAGTCGCCAGAGAATAATAACAGGTGTGGGTGAGTAGAGGGATGGCTAGGCCAGCGACGGGAGTACGGTGGCGTGGTGAAGCATGCGAGTCAGCACAACCAGCCGCAGGAGGAGGGAGCAGGCAGTCCCGTCGGCACTTGTTTGAGTGGCTGGAGTAGGAAGAGCAAAGATTGAAAAAGCATGACGGCCATCAGATGGACATCCAATAGTCACTGCTCTCGTGTGTTGACAAAGTTGACACGGTGTTGCGTGTGCGTGAACCTTTTTTAGGAAAGTGCACGCATCAACCTATAGTAGGCACACAAGTCAGCCTCAAATGTGTGGAAAACAACATACAACCCATCTTCCATTATTTCTAATAATTTACAGCCCATTCGCTAATTCTTAAGTATTTTTTGGAGCCCATCTTCTTTTTGTTAGCATTACAACCCATATTGTGGCCACGGTTAAAAATTATATGAAATTTTGCATATTTTGGTGCGGTCAACTGTTTCTAATCCCGACATTTCGACTCACATTCAAACTAATTTGAAAAATAAATTCATATAAATATAAAATCCAAATAGTTGTCCACACATATAAATTAATGGAATTTAAAGTCTTGAAATGAAAAAAAATTGGAACTAATTGCCGGTTTGATTTTTTTTAAATGTACAACCCATTTCTCATTACTGATAGCCCATTTTCTCGTCTTGAAAGATTTGCAGCCTCATGTCTACTACACAACCTTCTTCTTGTAGATGTTATTGGGCTTCCAAGTGCAGAGGTTTGTAGGACAGTAGCAAATTTCCCTCAAGTGGATGACCTAAAGTTTATCAATTCGTGGGAGGCGTAGGATGAAGATGGTCTCTCTCGAACAACCCTGCAACCAAATAGCAAACAGTCTCTTGTGTACCCAACACACCCAATACAATGGTAAATTGTATAGGTCCACTAGTTCGGCGAAGAGATGGTGATACAAGTGCAATATTGATGGTAGATATAGGTTTTTGTAATCTGAAAATATAAAAACAGCAAGGTAACAATGATAAAAGTGAGCGAAAACGGTATTGCAATGCGTTGAAGCAAGGCCTAGGGTTCATACTTTCACTAGTGCAAGTTCTCTCAACAATAATAACAGAATTGGATCATATGACAATCCCTCAACATGCAACAAAGAGTCACTCCAAAGTCACTAATAGCGGAGAACAAATGAAGAGATTATTGTAGGGTACGAAACCACCTCAAAGTTATCCTTTCTGATCGATCTATTCAAGAGTCCATAGTAAAATAACACGGAGTTATTCTTTCCATTCAATCTATCCTAGAGTTCGTATTAGAATAACACCTTAAGACACAAATCAACCAAAACCCTAATGTCAGCTAGATGCTCCAATGTCACCCCAAGTATTCGTGGGTATGATTATACGATATGCATCACACAATCTCAGATTCATCTATTCAACCAACACAAAGAACTTCAAAGAGTGCCCCAAAGTTTCTGCCGAAGAGTCAAGACGAAAACGTGTGCCAACCCCTATGCACAGATTCCCAAGGTCACAGAAACCGCAAGTTGATCACCAAAATATGCATCAAGTGGATCACGTGAATATCCCATTGTCACCACAGATAAGCACATGCAATACATATATCAAGTGTTCTCAAATCCTTAAAGACTCAATCCGATAAGACAACTTCAAAGGGAAAACTCAATCCATTACAAGAGAGTAGATGGGGGTGGGACATCATAAGATCCAACTATAATAGCAAAGCTCGTGATACATCAAGATCGTGCGAATCAAGAACATGAGAGAGAGAGAGAGAGATCAAACACATAGCTACTCGTACATACCGTCAGCCCCGAGGGTGAACTACTCCCTCCTCGTCATGGAGAGCGGCGGGATGATGAAGATGGCCACCGAAGAGGGATTCCCCCTTCGGCAGGGTGCCAGAATGGGTCTATATTAGTTTTCGGTGGCTACAGAAACTTGCGGTGGTGGAACTCTCGATCTCGGTTATGTTCTGGAAGTGTTGGCATCGGGGACAACTTAGGGGGGTCTCCGAGGTGGCCACGAGGTAGGGGCGTGCCCAAGGGGGTAGGGCGCGCCCCCCACCATCGTGGGTGCCTCGGGACTCTTCTGGCCCATCTCTGATACTCCGTGGGCTTCTTCTGGTCCAAAAATAATCTCCGTGAAATTTCAGGTCAATTGGACTCCGTTTGGTTTTCCTTTTCTGTAAAACTCAAAAACAAGGAAAAATAGAAACTGGCACTGGGCCCTAGGTTAATAGGTTAGTCCCAAAAATCATATAAAATAACATAATAGCATGGAACAATCAAAAATTATAGATAGGTTGGAGACATATCAAGCATCCCCAAGCTTAATTCCTTCTCGTCCTTGAGTAGGTAAATGATAAAAACAGAATTTTTGATGTGGAATGCTACCTAACATATTTATCAATGTAATCTTCTTTATTGTGGAAAGAATATTCAGATCCATAAGATTCAAGACAAAAGTTTAATATTGACATAAAATAATAATACTTCAGGCATACTACCCAAGTAATTATGTCTTCTCGAAATAACATGGCCAAAGAAAGCTTATCCCTACAAAATCATATAGTCTGGCTATGCTTCATTTTCGTCACACAAAAATGCTCTCATCTAGCACAACCCTGATGACAAGCCAAGCAATTGTTTCATACTTTAGTAATCTCAAACTTTTTTCAACTTTCACGCAATACATGAGCGTGAGCCATGGACATAGCACTATGGGTGGAATAGAATATTATGATGGGGGTTGTGTGGAGAAGACAAAAAAATAAAGTCTCACATTGATGCGGCTAATCAACAGGCTATGGAGATGCCCATCAATTGATGTCAATGCGAGGAGTAGGGATTGCCATGCAACGGATGCACTAGAGCTATAAATGTATGAAAGCTCAACAAAAGAAACTAAGTGGGTGTGCATCCAACTTGCTTGCTCACGAAGACCTGGGGAATTTGAGGAAGCCCGTTGTTGGAATATACAAGCCAAGTTCTATAATGAAAAATTCCCACTAGTATATGAAAGTGACAATATAAGAGACTCTCTATCATGAAGATCATGGTGCTACTTTGGAGCACAAGTGTGGAAAAAGGATAGTAGCATTGTCCCTTTTATTCTATTTTTTTATTTAGCATTTTTTTCCATTTGGCCTTCCTTTTTTTGGGAACAATGCTCTATTAATGATGATCATCACACTTCTATTTATTTACAACTCAAAGATTACAACTCGATACTAGAACAAAGTATGACTCTATATGAATGCCTACGGCGGTGTACCGGGATGGGCAATGAATCAGGTGCAACATGTATGAAATTATGCATGGTGGCTTTGCCACAAATACGATGTCAACTACAGGATCATGCAAGGCAATATGACAATGATGAAGCGTGTCATAATAAACGTAACGGTGGAAAGTTGCATGGCAATATATCTCGGAATGGCTATGGAAATGCCATAATAGGTAGGTATGGTGGCTGTTTTGAGGAAGATATAATGAAGTTTATGTGTGATAGAGCATATCATATCATGGGGGTTGGATGCACCGGCGATGTTTGCACCGACTCTCAAGGTGAGAAAGGGCAATGCACGGTACCGAAGAGGCTAGCAATGATGGAAGGGTGAGAATGTGTATAATCCATGGACTCAACATTAGTCATAAAGAACTCACATACTTATTGCAAAAATTTACAAGTCATCAAAACCAAGCACTACGTGCATGCTCCTAGGGGGATAGATTGGTAGGAAAATACCATCGCTCGTCCCCGACCGCCACTCATAAGGAAGGCAATCAAAGAACACCTCATGCTTCAAATTTGTCACACAACGGTTACCATATGTGCATGCTATGGGACTTGCAAACCTCGACACAAGTATTTCTCAATTTCACAATTACTCAATTAGCATGACTCTAATATCACCATCTTCATATCTCAAAACAATCATCAAGTACCAAACTTCTCATAGTATTCAATGCACTCTATATGAAAGTTTTTAATATACCCATCTTGGATGCCCATCATATTAGGACTAGTTTCATGACCAAAGAAAATTACAATGCTGTTTAGGACTCTCAAAATAATATAAGTGAAGCGTGAGAGTTCATCTATTTTCTTAAAAATAAAACCACCGCCATGATCTAAAAGGATATAATTAAAGCACTAGAGCAAATGACAAACTACTCCGAAAGATATAAGTGAAGATCAATGAGTAGTCGAATAATTATGCAACTATGTGAAGACTCTCTAATATTTAAGAATTTCAGATCTTGGTATTTTATTAAAACAGGAAGCAAAACAAAATAAAACAAAATAAAATGACGCTCCAGGCAAAACACATATCATTTGGTGAATAAAAATATAGCTCCAAGTAAAGTTACCGATGAACGAAGACCAAAGTGGGGATGCCATCCGGGGCATCCCCAAGCTTAGGCTCTTGGTTGTCCTTGAATATTACCTTGGGGTGCCTTGGGTATCCCCAAGCTTAGGCTCTTGCTACTCCTTATTCCATAGTCCATCGAATCTTTACCCAAAACTTGAAAACTTCACAACACAAAACTCAACAGAAAACTCGTATGCTCCGTTAGTATAAGAAAGCAAATCACCACTTAGGTACTGTCAAGACAAGATTCATAATTTTTATCACATGATTCCTACTGTACCATATCATTTCTACAATTTATATTAAGCAATATAAGCCATAGAAACTAGAAAACAAGCAAACTATGCATCGAAAACAGAATCTGCCAAAAACAGAACAGTCTGTAGTAATATGTAACTCTCGAATACTTATGTAACTCCAAAAATACTGAGAAATTAGGAAGTCCTAGGAAATTCGTATATTGATCTACTGCAGTTGGAATTGCTATTTTATCGATCTCTAGTAAAAAATGAAAATTATTTTCGTGAGCGCATACTTTCTGTTTTTATCAGCAAGATCAAACAATAATCACCCAAGAAGATCCTAAAGGCTTTACTTAGCACAAACACTAATTAAAACATAAAAAATACAAATCATAAAAGAGGCTAGATGAATTATTTATTACTAAACATGAAAAAAGGCAAAGAATAAAAATAAAATTGGGTTGCCTCCCAACAAGCGCTATCGTTTAACCACCCTAGCTAGACATGATGATTTCAATGATGCTCACATAAGATAAGAATTGAAACATAAAGAGAGCATCATGAAGAATGTGACTAGCACATTTAAGTCTAACCCACTTCCTATGCATAGGGATTTTGTGAGAAAACAATTTATGGGAACAATAATCAACTAGCATAGGAAAGCAAAACAAGCATAACTTCAAGATTTTAAGCACATAGAGAGAAAACTTGATATTATTGCAATTCCTACAAGCATATATTCCATCCTCATAATAATTTTCAGTAACATAATGAATGAATTCAACAATATAACTATCACATAAAGCATTCTTTTCATGAGCCACAAGCATAGAATTTTTATTACTTCCACGTAAGCAAAACAATTCTCATTCGGAATAGCAGGAGTATCATAAGAAACTCGAAAACTATAAATTGTTTCCACATTAAAAGAGTAATGTTCATAAAAAGGGTAATTATAATCATGACAAATTTTATAAATATAATCATCACTATTTTTTATAGCATAAGTGTCATCACAATAGTCATCATAAATAGGAGGCATGGTATCATCATAATAAATTTGCTCATCAAAACTTGGGAGACTAAAAATATCATCTTCATTAAACGTAGCATCCCCAAGCTTGGGACAAACATTAATTGCAGCAAATAAATTCTCAAACATGTCATTCTCATCCAACATAGCATCCCCAAGCTTGGGCCTTTTCATATCATAAGCATAATCACTCTCATCATTAATAGTATGGATAGCACAAATAGTATAACAATTATCATCATCACAATGAGTAATAGGAGCAACATCATTTGGGAGGGATACCTTTTTACCTTTGCTTCTCCTTCTTTTCTTTCTCTTCTTCACATCATGTGTGGGTTTAACCCTCTTATTGAGCTCCTTATTAATGAGATTGGTTGAATAGAAGGCTCCTCCTCGTTACCTGATTCATCATAAGAAATAATAGGAGGATATTGGGAAGTCTCTCCCCTTTCATTAGTATTCTCTTCATCTTCTATTTGTTTTCTTGTCTTTATGTAATTTGCAATATAAGGATTTTCAATGCAATTCACCGCACAATACATATAAATTTCCTCTAGATCAAAATCAAGAACTGTCTCAAGGGCAAATTCTGGAATATACTTAGTTATACGTTTCATTTCTTCATAACCCAGAAGCAAACTAAGTTCATTATGATGTGCAAGGGAAATCAAGACATCACAATTTTTGGAAATGATTCGATCATGAAATAATTTGCATTGGATATTTAAATGACCACGTTAATTGCAAAGTTCACAAGGATGGATAAGAAAATTTAAATTTTTAGCACAAACATCTAGCCTTTCTTGCAACCATTTAGTTTCTAAATACTTATGCCTCTTGCAAAATCTATCTTCCCTATTTGGTGTGTACTTGCAAACTCTATGCACTCCACAAAAATTGACATGCTTATAGGAGACATTTTCATCATGACTAGTGCAATCATCATTAGTACTATGGATATTCAAAGAGTTCGTACTGACAACATTGCAATCATGCACATCATTCAAAGATTTAGTGGCAAACATTTTAATGCATTCTTCTTCTAACACTTTGTCACAATTATCAGAATCCTTATTTTCACGGAAGACATTAAAAATATGAAGCATATGAGGCACCCTCAATTCCATTTTTTGTAGTTTTCTTTTATAGACTAAACTAGTGATAAAACAAGAAACAAAAAGATTCGATTGCAAGATCTAAAGATATACCTTCAAGCACTAACCTCCCAAGCAATGGCGCCATAAAAGAGCTTGATGTCTACTATACAACCTTCTTCTTGTAGACATTGTTGGGCCTCCAAGTGCAGAAGTTTGTAGGATAGTAGCAAATTTCCCTCAAGTGGATGACCTAAGGTTTATCAATTCATGGGAGGCGTAGGATGAAGATGGTATCTCTCGAACAACCCTGCAACCAAATAGCAAACAGTCTCTTGTGTACCCAACACACCCAATACAATGGTAAATTGTATAGGTCCACTAGTTCGGCGAAGAGATGGTGATACAAGTGCAATATGGATGGTAGATATAGGTTTTTGTAATCTGAAAATATAAAAACAGCAAGGTAACTAATGATAAAAGTGAGCGAAAACAGTATTGCAATGCGTTGAAACAAGGCCTAGGGTTCATACTTTCACTAGTGCAAGTTCTCTCAACAATAATAACATAATTGGATCATATGACAATCCCTCAACATGCAACAAAGAGTCACTCCAAAGTCACTAATAGCGGAGAACAAATGAAGAGATTATTGTAGGGTACGAAACCACCTCAAAGTTATCCTTTCTGATCGATCTATTCAAGAGTCCGTAGTAAAATAACACGAAGCTATTCTTTCCGTTCAATCTATCCTAGAGTTCATACTAGAATAACACCTTAAGACACAAATCAACCAAAACCCTAATGCCACATAGATACTCCAATGTCACCTGAAGTATCCGTGGGTATGATTATACGATATGCATCACACAATCTCAGATTCATCTATTCAACCAACACAAAGAACTTCAAAGAGTGCCCCAAAGTTTCTACCGGACAGTCAAGACGAAAACGTGTGCCAACCCCTATGCATAGATTCCCAAGGTCACGGAACCCGCAAGTTGATCACCAAAATATACATCAAGTGGATCACGTGAATATCCCATTGTCACCACAGATAAGCACATGCAAGACATACATCAAGTGTTCTCAAATCCTTAAAGACTCAATCCGATAAGATAACTTCAAAGGGAAAACTCAATCCATTACAAGAGAGTAGAGGGGCGGACATCGTAAGATCCAACTATAATAGCAAAGCTTGTGATGCATCAAGATCGTGCGAATCAAGAACACAAGAGAGAGAGAGAGATCAAACACATAACTACTGGTACGTACACTCAGCCCCGAGGGTGAACTACTCCCTCCTCGTCATGGAGAGCAGCAGGATGATGAAGATGGCCACTGAAGAGGGATCCCCCCTCCAGCAGGGTGCCAAAACGAGTCTAGATTGGTTTTCGGTGGCTATAGAGGCTTGCGGCGGCGGAACTCCCGATCTCGGTTATGTTCTGGAAGTTTGGGTATATATAAGAGGTGTTGGCGTTGGGGACAAGTTAGGTGGGTCTCCGAGGCGGCCACGAGGTAGGGGGGCATGCCTAGGGGGGTAGGGCACGCTCCCACCCTCGTGGGTGCCTCAGGACTTTTCTAGCCCATCTCCGATACTCCATGGGCTTCTTCTGGTCCAAAAATAATCTCCGTGAAATTTCAGGTCAATTGGACTCTGTTTGGTTTCCCTTTTTTTGTAAACCTCAAAAACCAGGAAAAAATAGAAACTGGCACTGGGCCCTAGGTTAATAGGCCAGTCCCAAAACTCATATAAAATAGAGTATAAATGCATATAAAACATCCTAGATGGATACTATAATAGCATGGAACAATCAAAAATTATAGATATGTTGGAGACGTATCACAGCCAATAGGGCTGACAAAGCAAGTCGGCCTCGGTTGGGTATTCAGCAAAAGAACAAAAAACTGGGCTAGCCATTTTCAGAAATAAAAAACTACTGGGCTGGTCTTGTGGTAAACGATAAAGAAAAGGCTGGCTAGACAGGCCAGAGTGCCCCGCACAGCCTAGTTGACACCCCGCTTCCGTCTAAAAAACAAAGATAACTGGGCAAGCTACTTCCCTAGAAAAACTAGGCAAGCTACTCGGTCCCTCATGTCAGCCGCTCGTTGTGCAATTCTCTCGTTTATTGACTACGTTGACAATGACATGGGACCCAGATGTCAGAAATCCATTAGGAGGAACCATTTGTCTGGCTTGAAATAAGGAGGCACTTGCTTGCGTATTGCCATGACCTTGGTGGGTCCCTGCTATCATCCTCTCCACGTACAATCATCTCCTGATTGTGTACGCAGTAACCTAGTAGGCCCAGAAGTCAGCCTCTAAACCCGTGGCAGACAAATACAACCCATTTAAAAAAATAACAGCCCATTCCATACGTTCACACAAAAAGTTCAACATATAGACCAAAGTAACAGGTCTAACCAGATATAGAGTATTGACCTTCCACGTTGATAACCATCATAGCCAAGTTAACTATCTACTCCCACTAATACTCTAGTGTACAAGTACTAACTTACTCTTAGCTAACTAGACGATGTCGGCCGCCATCTGCGGTACACGCTAAATGCCGGCACCGACGTCCTCCTCCTCACCTCGGACTTGCCGGAGGTGCGATAGGGAGCGTTGTTCACGCACATTCACCCTTTCCATGCTGGTGTGGTCCACCAAAGCTTCGGCTTCTAAGCAGGAAACCCACTTGATGAGCTGGTAGTAAAATTCGGCGTCATGCACGCATGCATGCCCAACAGCCTCTAGGGCTATTTGCCTGGCGCCGGCCTCCACATAGTCGGCCCAGTTGCGGGCACTCTGCTCTCGACTCAAAGCGGCGGTGCACTGCTGCTCCATGCCCTGCTGGCGGCGCAAATCGGTGATACGCTACTCCTCCACTAGGCGGTCGCGCTCCAACAAGTCCTCGACCTTCGCATTGCCATCTAAAGACCGATAGAATGCCTCCTCCCTCTGGCTTCCTTCGGTGAATAACCGAACACTAGCTCTAGCGGTGAGCGCCTCTGGCATCGCCTATTGTGGACGGTCGGGGGCATGACGGACGTGGCGAGAGCGAGGGCAAGTGGCGAGCGATGTCGGGCCGGTGGGGGATGTGTGTAACGCCCTCGATGCGGCTATATCTCCCACGTGTCGAAGCACGACTTAGAGGCATAACCACATTGAAAGCAATGTCGCAAGTGAGGTAATCTTCACACAACCCATGTAATACATAAGGGAAAGAGATACATAGTTGGCTTACAATTGCCACTTCACACAATTACATGAATAAAGCATTACACCATCCAGATACAATCAAGGTCCGACTAAAGGGCAGCCCGGTGCATGTAGCTCCCGCTTGCGCAGGGTCCGGGGAAGGGTCCGACCACTTTGGGTCTATAGTACGCAGCCTTTCCCTACATTTCTGTAAGAGGCTGTTTCCAGGACTTGAACCCGTGACCTCTTGGTCACAAGGCAGCAGCTTTACCACTGCGCCAAGGCGACTACGAAACCAAAATAAAAGAAGACTACCCCAAATGCTACACAGATCCCCGATCGACCCCAACTAGGCTCCACTACTGATCAACTAGAACGAAGCAACATAGAGGACAAGATCTTCATCGAGCTCCTCCTTGAGCTTGGTTGCGTCACCTGCTCAGTAACATCAGCACCTGCAAACTGGTTTTGGAAGTATCTGTGAGTCACGGGGACTCAGCAATCTTACACCCTCGCGATCAAGACTATTTAAGCTTATAGGAAGGGTAAAAGGTATGAGGTGGAGCTGCAGCAAGCGACTAGCATATATGGAGGCTAAACATACGCAAATGAGAGCGAGAAGAGAAGGCAAAGCGCGGTCGAGAAACTATGATCAAGAGGTGATCCTAGAACAACCTACGTCAAGCATAACTCCAACACCGTGTTCACTTCCCGGACTCCACCGGAAAGAGACCATCGCGGTTACACACGCGGTTGATGTATTTTAATTAAGGTCAACTTCAGGTTTTCTACAACCGGACATTAACAAATTCCCATCTGCCCATAACCGCGGGCACAACTTTTGAAAGTTCAAAACCCTGCAGGGGTGTCCCAACTTAGCCCATCACAAGCTCTCACGGTCAGCGAAGGATATTCCTTCTAGCGGGAAGACCCGATCAGACTCGGAATCCCGGTTACAAGACATTTCGACAATGGTAAAACAAGACCAGCAAAGCCACCCAGATGTGCTGACAAATCCCAATAGGAGCTGCACATATCTCATTCTCAGGGCACACCGGATGAGCCAGACGTCGGGTGGCCAGCCCAGAGTTGCCCCTGGTAGCTCCGGACATCGCTCAGTTTGGACCAACACTCAGAGGAGCACTAGCCCGGGGGTTTAATAAAGATGACCCTTGGGCAGGCCTACCCAAGAGAAAGAAAAAGGCTAGGTGGCGAATGGTAAAACCAATGTTGGGCCTTGCTGGAAGAGTTTTATTCAAGGCGAACTGTCAAGGGGTTCCCATAATAACCCAACCGCGTAAGGAACGCAAAATCCGGGAACATAACACCGATATGACGGAAACTAGGGCAGCAAGAGTGGAACAAAACACCAGGCATAAGGCCGAGCCTTCCACCCTTTACCAAGTATATAGATGCATTAATTAAATAAGAGGTATTGTGATATCCCAACAAGTAAACATGTTCCAACAAGGAACAACATCTCCATGTTCCAACAAGGAACAAACTTCAATCTTCACCTGCAACTAACAACGCTATAAGAGGGGCTGAGCAAAGCGGTAACATAGCCAGACAACGGTTTGCTAGGACAAGGTGGGTTAGAGGCTTGGTTCAACAATATGGGACGCATGATAAGCAAGTGGTAGGTATCGCAGCATAGGCATAGCAAAAGAGCGAGCAACTAGTAAGCAAAGATAGAAGTGATTTCGAGGGTATGGCCATCTTGCCTGAGATCCCACAAGGAAGAAGAACGAGTCCATGAGGAAGACAAAGCGGACGTAGCCAACGAATCCTCACAACACGACGTTACCGGATTAGCGAGACGAAGTGCACCGGAAAGAAAGCAAACTACATAGTAAACTACCACCACATAAACATGGCATGATGCACAATCAAGTATGATGCATGTCTGGTTTAATGAAGCATGGAATGGCAAAATGCACAAACAATCCTACAAATTAAGTGGAGCTCAACATGCAACTCCGTTGCATATCAACGAAACACCACGTGACTTATTTAGTTCGACCTTGTTTATGTACCCAACAATATTAAATGTTGTTAGCATGGCAAGAGGTGAATCATGATGAAACTATCTATCTAGGCAAGTTTAAATGAGGCCGGAACAACAAAACAACAAGTCCGGAAAAATCCTCATGAGCATATTATAGATTTGGTATTGTTCTGCCCTAAACAATATTTTAGAGTTGTTAAACATGCAAAGTAAAGCCACCATGTTAAACTAGGCATTTCCCCACCCCATATAAAGTTTATTAAAAACCTAGCTACGGTTATTTAGTTGTGACATAAATCATTTTAGCAACTTATTTAAGCAAATTTAAACAAACAACATTTTAAACATTTTAAACATGCATGAAAGTTGAATATTGTGAAACTAGATGAAAAACTAAGCATATTTCATATTTAATTGTTTTTCCGATGCATGGTTGTGAAGTTATTAAATGCATGATGATGCATGACTTTTCTGTAAAACTGGCACTCTCTGGGAAAAAAGCTAAAATTGTAGAACCAAAAAAAAAACTATACGGGCCGAATATGAATAGTGCACTGGGCGGCTAGGCTGCTCACCTAGCTGGGCTTAGCCCAGATCGGTGGAGGTGGGAGCTGGGACGAAGACAACGGCGAAGGGGAGGTGGCCCAGGTGCGTGCGGTCGATCTGGAGTCGGTCAACGCGAGCGGCCGAGGCGCGTCTGCAGCATCTTCTGTCAAACAGAAGCAGAGGGGAGGTGCGGCTCCGGCCAGAAGCAGGACGCGACTCCGGCAAGGGAGATGGCCGGCGCTCTTAGGCAAGGGGAGGCGCGGCTCCGGCGAAGTCAGCAGTGAGCGGCAAGGGGCGCGGGACTTGGAAGCAGCAGACGAACAAGGGTGCGGCGGCGGGACTCGACGCGATTCCGGCAGCTCCAGTCGATGGAGGACGACGAGGAGGAGGCATCGGGCATGGAACGCGGGCGGCTCCTCGCCTAGGTGACGACGATAGCAAGGCCGCCGAAGACGTCGGTCCGAGTGAAGGAGTGACGGGGAAACTCCGTGGCGACGCCGGCGAGTTCCGAGAGAGGCGGTCAACGCGGCTGGGACGAGTGGGCGCTCGTTGTACGTGTCGTTCTCGTCGTGCAGCAGAAGCAGGGGAGGCTGGAACTAGAGGTCAAGGTCGCCGGCGGGCTAGGTCAACGGAGCGGCGCAATGACGAGGCCATCCATGGCTTCTGGTCTGGCGGGGTAGAGGAGTTGGATCGGGGCTCCTTCATGGTTCCTGGTCAGCGAGATATCAGAAAAAGCAAGAAAAAATGGAGAAGGGAGAAATCAGGGGAGGTGGCCTGTCCTGCTGGTGGCCACCGGCAGAACTGCTCACCGGGTACGACGGCAGGCGAACTGAAGGAGAGGCGCGGGGGTCGGTGGAAGGAGCATGACGTGGAGGAGCTCGGGAGGGTGATGCTCTCCCTGGATCAGACGCGAGCGGCTGCAGGGCGCTCGGAGGTCGATGGAGGGAGGTGGATCAATGGATTGGTCCGGTGGGGAAAACTAGGTGGAGCTCGGGCTGGCTACGAGGTGGATCTGGGAAGATCCCGAGGGGAATGGTGAGTGGGTGGCGGTGGCGCGATGGGACAAGGGGAAGGATTTTTAGGGCTAGGCTAGAGCTGATCTATATATAGCAAAAGGCTAAGTTTAGGGGCGTCTGGACCCTCCGATCTTAATCGGACGGTCTCGGATAAACAGGCTAGGGAGATCAAATAAGAAAATGGAGACATTTTGTAGACGTTTGGGGATGATCCGGACACAATGGTGACGACTGCTCGGGTCGGGTCCGGGACAACTTTTCGGGCGCGCGCGCGAGGAGGACCGCGGGCTGACGAGAGAGGTTAGGTTGGACCTAGCGGTAGTTAGTGGGCTGTGTAGACGGTCTCGAGCTGAGAGAAGAGAAGAGAGGGAGGCCCGGCGACTGTTTTCAGAGACCGAAAATGTCCGACGTTAGACCGGCTATACTGGCGCTATAGTTATCCGTTGGGACGTCAAACGGACTCCGAACGCGATGAAACTTGGCAGGCGGCCTACTAACAACAAAACAACACCACATGCCAACTTTCAACCCATTCCTAGAACATTTTCCGGCCACTTATAAAATACTATTTCGGACATGCCGCGGGTGCATGCAAGTGTGTCTGGGCTCAGAACGGACAACAGAAGGAACTAGGAGAACCCGGGCGAATGCAAGTTTTGAAAACATGATGATGCAATGCACATGATGTCATGACAAGAAGCGACACGTAAGCAAATGACAAAGCAACAACAACGAATAACTGGAGGACACCTAACGCATCGGACTCGGGGCGAGGCAAGGGACTGCGGCAGGCGACGGCGCATCTTGGGTGGCGGAGCTTGTCGCGGAGGGGCAACGCGGTGGCTCGTGGTGGTCAATGCGCAGAAGCGGGACGAGGCGCGTCCCTCATCTCTTGGACAAAGCAGAGGAGGAGGCACGTATGGACGGCGCTAGCACATGATTCGGGTCAGGAAAAGTCGTGGCTGGAGGAGTCCGGCCGGACCTGGAGGAAGCCGTCGAAGAGCTTGGCTCCTGCGGACCTGGCGAGGCGGAGGGAGGTAGACATGGCAGTGGCGGCGAGGAAGTCATGCTGGACATGTGGCCGCCGGCGGCGACGCTTGGAGGGAGGTCCGGTGACCTGGGGAAAATCCGGGCGGCGAGGAGCTCCTTGCAGCATGGGATCCCGCCTCCTGGCGGCTTGCACGGGCTGCAGGAGGGAGTCGCGGGGTCACGAGGCCAAGGCACGGGTGCTCAGGCAGAGGAGCCGATGCTCCTGGACGAGGGGAGGCGCAGGAGATCGGGCGACGAGGTGAGGAGGGGACGCTCGGGAGGAGCTCGTCTCCCTGGTCGACGAGGAGAGCGAGGAGGGATCGAGGAGCTCGGGTGGATCGAGGGGAAGCAGAGCATTGGAGGGCTATGGTTGGATCGATGGAGGGATTGGGTGGATCTGAAAATGAGGAAGGGATTTTGGATCAGGAGGATCCCGATGAGGAAGATACAGGAAGAGTGGCGGCGCTCGGGAGAATCCCTAGAAATTAGGTGGTGTGTCTATATTAGGTTGGGGGTGGTCTATATATATAAAGCAAGTGGATTTGAGGTAGGGGCATTTGGTCCCTCCGATTTTAATCGGACAGTCAGGAAAAAAATAGGCTAGGGGGTCCAAATAAGTAAACGGTGACGTTTTGTAGATGTTTGGGGATGATCCGGACACAACGGTGACGATTGCCCGGGTCGGGTCCGGGGAAGTTTCGGACGCGCACGTGAGGGGTTCGATGTACTGTGCAGAGAGGGTTTCGGGGTCTGGCGGTAGACAGCGGACAGAGCAGAAAGCTCGAGCTAAGAGAAGAGAAGAGAGAGAGGCCCGGCGACTGTTTACGGAGACCGAAAACGTCCGACGTTAGACCGGCTATACTGCCGCTATAGTTAATCGTTGGGGCGTCAAACGAACTCCGATTGGGATGAAACTTGGCAGGCGGTCTACCTACAGTATAACAAGACCACACGTCAACTCTCATCCCATTCCGAGAGCATTTCCCCGCCACTTATAAAATACTATTTCGGACATGCCGCGGGCACGTGCAAGTGTGGTTGGGCTCAGAACGGACAACAGAGAAAACTCGGAGAACCCGGAGGAATGCAAGTTTTGAAAAACATGATGATGCTATGCACATGATGACATGATGAAATGCAACACTCAAGCAAATGACATGGCAACACAGCGAATAACTGGAAGACACCTGGCACATCGGTCTCGGGGCATCACAACACTCCACCACTACGAGAAGATCTCGTCCCGAGATCTAGAATGGCACCGGAGGGAAAATGGAAGAGAAAGAGAAGAGGTAAAACTAAGTTGCTTCTTTGACAAACGAGTGAAACCACGAACCTTGCGAGGTTGAGCAAATTTGAAAGAAGGAATACAACAAAGATGAATAAAGTTGAAAACTTCGTTAGAAACGAGGAACAAGGAGCCTCACGAGAACCCTGTAGGTTGAAAGACATGAGAAAAGGTTTGGAATGGAGAAGAAGTACATCCAAGCACTCTGGTAGAAATGAGATGTACAAGGAACGATAAGGATCAATTACGATAACACTCTAGTTAAAAGAAGATAGAGAAGGAATAAGACTGATGTAAATTTGGACAGCACTCCGACTATGAATGGAAGGAATCGAACATGATCTTGGGAAGATTGGATGATACTTGATGAAATCAACAACACATTACCTCCAGAACTATTGAAAGAATGGCACAAGGGGTAAGAAAGATTTCAGATGGCACTCCGGTTGAGAAGGGGGGCAAAAGTTGATAAAATGAGAGAACTTGAATGAAGGACATGACACTCCGGTAAAATGGATAAGCACGAAAAGAACATGATCCTGACGATCAGAGATGATGAGTGAAGAGAGCAACATCACAATGCCTCCGGAATGAAAGAATAGAAGTTGGATCGTTGGAAAGGAAAGAATTGGGAGGAAAAAGACATCTACTACCACAATTGAATTTGAAAAGCATCCTTAAAAAAAGATTGGACGGAGTTGTTGGGAAATCAACAACGAAAAGAACAGGTTTGTTGTGGGCTTATGGAAAACATCTCAAAACTATGAGGTGAAATTCTGCCACTAACAGAAACTCTAGATTGGATTGATATCAATAAGGAGACAAGAAACTTATTTCACCAGGAGGATAAAAGAAATTGGGTCAATTATAAGCACCATAATAGCAACAATCCTTAGGGAAGGCTTTAGGTGAAATATAACCCAAGATAACTCCAATGAAGAGGTTGATGGATTTAAAACCCCATTCTTAACAACCTGTGAATCAAGAAACATGAACTCAAATTATCAAGAATGGCATAATACCACCACCAATGATATGGAAGAAAGAATTGCACTCCGGATTGTAAGATGAAGAAACTTGAGCTCCTAAGAAAAGAATGTTGATGAACACTTGGAGAAGGGATATAAATCCTTGATGAACCAACATGTAGAACCTTCATGAAGAACTCCGGTAGAAAAAAAAGAATAACGAAAATAAAGAGAAGTCGGAAACACAAGGTGACACCTTGTAATGATTTAGATGGATCTCCGTGATAATTAGAGCTTGGAACTCCGGAAAAGAAAGATGAGCACTTGAAACCAAGAATTTAATCATCGTGAACAAACTCCGGAAGAAAAGATTAACATATGGATGAAACAAGAATAAGAATTACATTATGCTTATCCTTCACCAATTTAAATTGATGACAAGCAATGGAATTGGCATACTACTTATTCTCGTAAAAAGGATTAATATAGATATAGCGCAAACTTGAGGAAGGTCTTCCACGAACCACCGGTAGAATTCAAACCACGAATGAATTGATAAGGAAGAGAAATCTTGAACGAACCACCGTAAGAATTAAAAATGAACGAAGAGAAGATAAAGAATCACCGGGAGGAATTAGCAAATGAACGAAAATACTTGCTAGGATTTAGATACATGAGAACGAAGAGATCACGCGTTGATTAAAGAATATTGAATGATGCACCGGTGAGATTTGGGGAACGAGAGCTGAAAGCTGAGAATGAACAAGTCTTCTGAAATGATGGGCTCCTGATAATCAAACTGAAAATACCCTTGAATATCTCCTGGTGGGTGAAAAGGATTCTCACCATCGAAAATAATTATGAGAGGATGGCAACAAGCTAGCACCATGAATCTTCAAGAGAACGGATAAGGATTTAGGAGGAACTCTTCTTCGGTCTTCAAAATCTGAGAATGACGATGAAAAACACCACCAAATTATTGAGATACTCCGGGATGAAAAATGGAATGTTAAGCCAACGATGAAAAGAATTTAACTGTTCTTGGAGAAAGACATGTGACTGATGATAATTCATTCTTACGTCAAACTTCGAAATGAAATTTGAGGATAGCTCCGGAAAATAAGAAGAGTCAGGTAAGATCCTGGAAAAAGACCTGTGGGTTAGGGCCCACTTAAAAGATACATTGTTGAATGATTTAAAAGATAGATTGCGCCGGTTGAAATAAATGGCTTGAAAGAGGTAACATCCTCGAAAGATCTTGAACGAATGTAGAGTGGAAACACGAATCTTCGGGATATCTTGAGCACTCCGAAATAATTGAATAGCGAGAAGTGGATGATTAAGAGGTGCACCGGTATGATTAAACTTCTGAAATGAGGAAAGGATATGATCAACACCAAAAACTTGAATTGAATCCACCAGAGAAGAAAGGAATGAAGAGTGATGAACGAGTAGAGCATCTTCAAGAGAACCACCGGGTAAGAACATTGACGGGAAAGAATGGAGAGACTTCTCATAAATAACATAATATTTGGTTAAGAATTCCAAATCCTTGAAGGAAAGAGGGTGGGAGGGCGGGAAAAATAAAGGAAACTTGGAGACGGATGAAACAAACACCGTTGAGAAGAACTGATACTAGATCTTGCGGATGTTGAAAATGGACGGATCCGCTTGAAGAGAAGCACACCAGTTGAGAAGGATTGGCAAGACAATCTCGATGATCACGAATGATTAGTATTCACATAGAAATATGAGAACACTACTTAGACAAGGGATGGAATCAACATTTGACTTCGAAGCAACTCGAATACCACAACTCAAAAACAAAACAAAGGATTGGCTTGCAAAATAAGCCGGAACAAACATATGATAGAGATTTTGTCCGAAGTTTTCATGGTGGGGCCTACACGCGCTCGATCGTACAGCACCATCATGTACAAGGCAGTGCACATGACATACGAAGCGTCCCCGAGTCGGCATAGCCAAGGACTCTTTAAAACACAACGAGACCACTGTAAAACCAACCGTGAATAGGCGGACCACTAGACGTCGAACCCCAATTTCATATCATACATCTGTCGAAAAGATATCCTAAGAGCTACTTGAATTCCCACTTATAAACTCCCAAAATTTTCCGGTTATGCAATCAGGTGTTGGGGATACAGGGGAAGCATAATATCTCACCCAAAACTAGCAAATCCTACATCCAGCTGTATCCATCCTTCAACACATAACAAGGAAACCTTCGGAAATCATCTACCTCAACCTTCGAAAAGCATCCGTTATACAAGTTATGGCAATACTCCCGAACTCCCGCCCCAGTACTGGGTGGCGTCGAGGTTATCTCACCAACAACTGCAGATAAGAGATTTTCGATGTCGGCGAAACTAAACTCAGGTATTCCAGAACTGCAACGATAAAATTGTTAAGACAACACCTCGGAGCTCAACTCCCCGGGACACTGCCACAACCCCTAAATGTCAGGAGGCACCAAGAACAATGCTCTCGTCACAAAACCATCGGAACAATTCCAAGATACCCGTGTGATCCTAATTTTTTTTAGCGAAATTTGAGAAGAGAAGAGTCAAAACTCTATGTCAGGATGCCTCACTAGAGCAACGAAGGGACTGAGGAGTAAAAAGAATCCTACTCTCCGATATATATAATCCTAAATCACTCAAAACATTTTTTCTAGACTCAACAATGCCAGCGATACGATCAAGCAGGGGGCTCCTAAGGTCGGGGAAGGCTCTGATTACCAACTTGTAACGCCCTCGATGTGGTTATATCTCCCACGTGTCGAAGCACGACTTAGAGGCATAACTGCATTGAAAGCAATGTCGCAAGTGAGGTAATCTTAACACAACCCATGTAATACATAAGGCAAAGAGATGCATAGTTGGCTTACAATCCCCACTTCACACAATTACATGAATAAAGGATTACATCATCTAGATACAATCAAGGTCCGACTACAGAACCAAAATAAAAGAAGACTACCCCAAATGCTACACTGATCCCCGATCGACCCCAACTGGGCTCCACTACTGATCAACTGAAAAACGGAACAACATAACGAACAAGGTCTTCATCGAGCTCCTCCTTGAGCTAGGTTGCATCACCTGCACGGTTCAACGGCACCTGCAAGCTGGTTTTGGAAGTATATGTGAGTCACGGGGACTCAGCAATCTCACACCCTCGCGATCAAGACTATTTAAGCTTATGGGTAAGGTAAAAGGTATGAGGTGGAGCTGTAGCAAGCGACTAGCATATATGGTGGCTAACATACGCAAAAGAGAGCGAGAAGAGAAGGCAAAAGCACGGTCGATGAACTATGATCAAGAAGTGATCCTAGAACAACCTACGTCAAGCATAACTCCAACACCGTGTTCACTTCCCGGACTCCGCCGAGAAGAAACCATCACGGTTACACACGCGGTTGATGTATTTTAATTAAGGTCAACTTCAGGTTTTCTACAACCGGACATTAACAAATTCCCATCTGCCCATAACCGCGGGAACGACTTTCGAAAGTTCAAATCCCTGCAGGGGTGTCCCAACTTAGCCCATCACAAGCTCTCACGGTCAACGGAGGATATTCCT
Organism: Triticum dicoccoides; assembly: GCF_002162155.2. Lineage (NCBI taxonomy): Eukaryota > Viridiplantae > Streptophyta > Magnoliopsida > Poales > Poaceae > Triticum > Triticum dicoccoides. The sequence continues at coordinate 442,679,001 of NC_041392.1, forward strand.
TCTAGCGGGAAGACCCGATCAGGCTCGGAATCCCGGTTACAAGACATTTCGACAATGGTAAAACAAGACCAGCAAAACCACCCAGATGTGCCGACAAATCCCGATAGGAGCTACACATATCTCGTTCTCAGGGCACACCGGATGAGCCAAACGTCGGGTGGGCCAACCCAGAGTTGCCCCTGGTAGCTCCGGACATCACTCAGTTTGGACCAACACCCAGAGGAGCACTGGCCCGGGGGTTTATAATAGAGATGACCCTTGAGCCGGGCGACTCAAGGGAAAGAAAAGGCTAGGTGGCAAATGGTAAAACCAATGTTGGGCGTTGCTGGAGGAGTTTTATTCAAGGCGAACTGTCAAGGGGTTCCCATTATAACCCAACCGCGTGAGGAACGCAAAATCCGGGAACATAACACCGATATGAAGGAAACTAGGGCGTCAAGAGTGGAACAAAACACTAGGCATAAGGCCGAGCCTTCCACCCTTTACCAAGTATATAGATGCATTAATTAAATAAGAGATATTGTGATATCCCAACAAAATAACCATGTTCCAACAAGGAACATGCTCCAATCTTCACCTGCAACTAACAAGCTATAAGAGGGGCTGAGCAAAATGGTAACATAGCCAAACAACGGTTTGCTAGGAGAAGGTGGTTAGAGGCTTGGCTTAACAATATGGGAGGCATAATAAGCAAGTGGTAGGGATCGCAGCATAGGCATAGCAAAAGAGAGAGCAATTAAGGAAGCAAAGATAGAAGTGATTTCGAGGGTATGGTCATCTTGCCTGAAATCCCGCAAGGAAGAAGAACGAGTCCATGAATAAGATAAACGGACATAGTCGAACGAATCCTCACAAACGCGACGTTATCGGAACCAACCCGAAGAAGCAACATCAGAAAGAAGCAAACAACATAGTAAACAACCACCACATAAACATGGCATGATTCACAACCAAGTATGATGCATGTCCGGTTTAATGATACATGGCATGGCATGGAAAAGTGCAACAAACAACACTACAACTTAAGTGGAGCTCAATATGCAATGGAGTTGCATATTGAAGAAAACACCACATGACTTACTTAGTTCTCTCTTGTTTATGTACCCAACAAGATTAAATGTTGATTAACATGGAAAGAGGGTGAAGCATAATAAAACTACCTAACTAGGCAAGTTTAAATGAGGCCGGAAGCAACAGACAACAATTCCGGTAAATCCCCATATGCATATATTAGGTTTGGTACTGTTCTGCCCTAAACACAATTTTAGAGTTGTTAAACATGCAAAGTAAGGCCACCATGTTAAACTAGGTATTTTTCTACCCCATTTACATATAAAGATTATTTAAAACCGAGCTATGGTTAATTAGTTATGAATTAAAGCATTTTAACATGGCATAGGAGCAAATTTAACCAAACATCATTTTAAACATTTTAAACATGGATGAAAGTGGCATATTATGAAACTAGACAAAATTCTAAGCAACTTTCATATTAAGTTTGTTTAATTTGGATGCATGGTTTGAGAGTTATTAAATGCATGAACAGCAGGGGGTTTCCTGCAAAACTGCAGTCTCAGGATAAATAATAAAACATTCAGAACTGAAAAACGATGCAGGCCGAAACTAGCCGGGCCAAAGTGCTTAGAGGGGTGGCCGCTCACATTGGGCCATGGGCCTTGCAGGAAGAGTGCAGCCCACGCATGTAGCGAGGCTGCTCGGTCAAAACGGAGGGAGTCAACGCGGGCACGGCTCGCTCGTCTTCAGCGCAGAGGAAGTAGGGGCGCGGCAGCTGGGAGCAGAACTCCGGCGAGCGGGGCAAACGGGCGGCGAGGCGAGGGACCGCGGCAGGCGACGGCACATCTTGGGTGGCGGAGCTTGTCGCGGAGGGGCGACGCGGCAGCTCGTGGTGGTCAACACGCAGGAGCGGGACGAGGCGCGTCCCTCATCTCTTGGACGAAGCAGAGGAGGAGGCGCGTATGGACGCGCTAGCACAGGATCCGGGTCGGGAAAAGTCGTGGCTGGAGGAGTCCGGCCGGACTTGGAGGAAGCCGTCAAAGAGCTTGGCTCCTGCGGACCTGGCGAGGCGGAGGGAGGCAGACATGGCAACGGCGGCGAGGAAGGCATGCTGGACATGTGGCCGCCGGCGGCAACGCTTGGAGGGAGGTCCGGCGACCTGGGGAAAATCCGGGCGGTGAGGAGCTCCTTGCAGCATGGGATCCCGCCTCCTGGCGGCTTGCACGGGCTGCAGGAGGGAGTCGCGGGGTCACGAGGCCAAGGCAGGGGTGCTCGGGAAGAGGAGCAGATGCTCTTGGACGAGGGGAGGCGCAGGAGATCGGGCGACAAGGTGAGGAGGGGACGCTCGGGAGGAGCTCGTCTCCCTGGTCGACGAGGAGAGCGAGGAGGGATCGAGGAGCTCGGGTGGATCGAGGGGAAGCAGAGCATCGGAGGGCTATGGTTGGATCGATGGAGGGATTGGGTGGATCTGAAAACGAGGAAGGGATTTTGGATCAAGGAGGATCCCGATGAGGAAGAGTGGCGGCGCTCGGGAGGATCCCTAGAAATTAGGTGGTGTGTCTATATTAGGTTAGGGGTGGTCTATATATATAAAGCAAGTGGATTTGAGATAGGGGCATTTGGTCCCTCCGATTTTAATCGGACGGTCAGGAAAAAATAGGATAGGGAGTCCAAATAAGAAAACGGTGACGTTTTGTAGATGTTTGGGGATGATCCGGACACAACGGTGACGATTGCCCGGGTCGGGTCCGGGGAAGTTTCGGACGCGCACGTGAGGGGTTCGATGTACTGTGCAGAGAGGGTCTCGGGGTCTGGCGGTAGACAGCGGACAGAGCAGAAAGCTCGAGCTAAGAGAAGAGAAGAGAGAGAGGCCCGGCGACTGTTTTCGGAGACCGAAAACGTCCGACGTTAGACCGGCTATACTGCCGCTATAGTTAATCGTTGGGGCGTCAAACAAAGTCCGATTGCGATGAAACTTGGCAGGCGGTGTACCTACACTATAACAAGACCACACGTCAACTCTCATCCCATTCCGAGAACATTTCCCGGCCACTTATAAAATACTATTTCGTACATGCCGCGGGCGCGTGCAAGTGTGGTTGGGCTCAGAACGGACAACAGAGAAAACTCGGAGAACCCGGAGGAATGCAAGTTTTGAAAAACATGATGATGCTATGCACATGATGACATGATGAAATGCAACACTCAAGCAAATGACATGGCAACGCAGCGAATAACTAGAATGCAAGTTAAAAGTTGGTAATTAGAGCCTTCCCCGACCTTAGGAGCCCCTGCTTGATCGAATCGCTGGCGTTATTGAGTCTAGAAATGTTTTGAGTCATTTAGGAATTATATATCGGAGAGTTACGAATTCTTCTTACTCCTCAGTCCCTTCGTCGCTCTGGTGAGGCATCCTGACGTAGAGTTTTGACTCTTCTCTTCTGAAATTTCACTAAAAAAAATTTAGGATCACGCGGGTATCTTGGAATCGTGCCGATGGTTTTGTGATGAGAACATTGTTCTTGGTGCCTCCTGTCATTTAGGGGTTGTGGCAGTGTCCCGGGGAGTTGAGCTCCGAGGTGTTGTCGTCACAATTTTATCGTTGCAGTTCTGGAATACCTAAGATTAGTTTCGCCGACATCGAAAATCTCTTTTATGCAGTTGTTGGTGAGATAACCTCGACGCCACCCAGTACTGGGGCGGGAGTTCGGGAGTATTGCCATAACTTGTATAACGGATGCTTTTCGAAGGTTGAGGTAGATGATTTCCGAAGGTTTCTTGGTTATGTGTTGAAGGATGGATACAGCTGGATGTAGGATTTGTTAGTTTTGGGTGAGATATTATGCTTCCCCTGTATCCCCAACACCTGATTGCATAACCGGAAAATTTCGGGAGTTTATAAGTGGGAATTCAAGTAGCTCCTAGGATATCTTTCCGACAGATGTATCATTTGAAATTGGGGTTCGACGTCTAGTGGTCCGCCTATTCACGGTTGGTTTTACAGTGCTCTCGTTGTGTCTTATAGAGTCCTTGGCTATGCCGACTCGGGGACGCTTCGTTTGTCATGTGCATTGCCTTGTACATGATGGTGCTGTACGATCGAGCCCGTGTAGGCCCCATCACGAAAACTTCGGATGAAATCTCTATCATATGTTTGTTCCGGCTTATTTTGCAAGCCAATCCTTGTTTTGTTTTCAGTTGTGGTATTCGAGTTGCTTCGAAGTCAAATGTTGATTCCATACCTTTTCCAAACGATGTTCTTATATTCCTATGTAAATACCAATCCTTCATGATAATCAAGATTGTCTTGCCAATCCTTTTCAACCGGTGTGCTCCTCTTCAAATGGATCCAATCTTGTCAACATCCACAAGATCAATTATCAGTTCTTCTCAACGGTGTTTGCTTCATCCGTTCCAAGTTTCCTTTATTTTCCCACCCACCCGCCCTTTTTCTTCAAGGACTCAGATTTCCTAATCAAGTATCCATTTTATACATGTGAAGTCTCTTCTTTCTTTTCTTTCAATATTCTTATCCGGTGATTCTCATGAAGATTCTAACGGAGCTTCTAGTTCATCATTCTTCGTTCTTTTTCTTCTCCGGTGGTTTCAATTCAAGCTTTTGGTGTTGATCATATCCTTTCCTCGTTTCAGAAGTTTTATCATACCGGTGCACCTCTTTGTCATTCACCTCTCGCTATTCAATTGTTCCGGAGTGCTGAAGATATCTCGAAGATTCGTGTTTCCACTCTGCATTCATTCAAGCTCTTTCAAGGTTGTAATCTCATTCAAGTCATTTAACTCAACCGGTGCATTCTCTCTTTTAAATCACTCAACGGTGTTACTTTTGAGTGGGCCCTAACCCACAGGTTTTTTCCCAGGATCATACCTGACTCTTCTTATTTGTCCGGAGCTATCCTCAAATTCTTTTTGAAGTTTTGATGTAAGAATGATTCATCATCAGTCATATGTTTTTCTCCAAGATCTTTCAAATTCTTTTCATCATTGGCTCAACCTTTTCCATTTTTCATTCCGGAGTGCATTAACAATTCATGGTGGTGTTTCTCGTCATAATTCTCAGATTTTGAACACCGAAGAAGAATTTTCTCTCAATCTTGCTCCATTCTCTTCAAGATTCGTGGTTCTAGTTAGAGGCCATCCTCTCATAATTGTTTTTCGATTGTCAAAATTCTTTTCACCTATCCGGAGCAATTCAAGATTCTTTTCAGTTTGTTTCTCCGGATTCGATCAGTTCAGGTTTATTCATTCTCAGCTTTCAAATTATCATTCTCCAACCTTACCGGTGCATCATTCAAATATCCTCTAATCAGCTCGTGATCTCTTCATTCTCATGTATCTAAATCCCCTCAAGTATCATCATTCGTTCTATAATTCTTCCCGGTGTTTCTTTATCTTTTCTTCAATCGTTTTCAATTCTTATGGTGGTTCGTTCAAGATTTCTATTCCTTCTTTATCATATCAATGTATTCGTTGTTTTCAATCCTACTGGTGTTTCATTGAAGACCTTTCCAAGTTTACGCTATATCTATCTTAATCCTTTCTAAGAGAGTAAGTAGTATGCCAAATCCATTGTTTGTCATCAATGTAATTGGTGAAGGTTACGCCTAACATAATTCTTACTCTTGTTTCACCCAAGTGTTTAACTCCGTATTCTGGAGGCTCATCAAATTCTCAGTTTCATTTGTTTCATCTTTTCTTTTTCAGAGTTCCGAGGTTTTCTGTTTTATCTCGTCGCGAAGACCCATCTAATCATTACAAGGATTCACCTTGTGTTTTGAACTTCTCTTTCCTTTCGTTTGATCATTCTTTTATTACCGGAGTTCTTCATGGAGGTTCTACATGATGGTTCATCAAGGATTTAATTCCTTCTCGAAGTTTTTCATCGAGATTCTTTTAAGGAGCTCAAGCATTCTTCATCTTGCAATCCAGAGTGCAATTTGTTTCAACCGTATCATTCGAGGTGGTATTATGTCATTCTTGATAATTTGAGTTCATGTTTCATGATTCACATGTTGTTAAGAATGAGGTATTTTAAATCCATCAATCTCTTCGTTGGAGTTATCTTGGGTTATAGTTCACCTAAAGCCTTCCCTAAGGATTGTTGCTATTTATGGTGCTCATAAATGACAGAAGTTCTTCATTTACCCTTCCGGTGAATAAGTTTCTCGTCTCCTCATTCATATCAATCCAATTCTTTTTCCCGTGAGTGGCAGGTTGTCACCTCATAATTTGAGACGTATTCCATAAGACCATATCAAGCTTATTCTTTTTGTTGTTGGTTTTCCAACAACTCCGTTCTAGCTTTTGTTGTAAGCGTGCTCCCTCAAGATCTTGTTTCCCTTCGTTCATTCCATTCCATTCCATTCTTAATTTTGTTCCGGAGGCCTTGTGATGTTGCTTTCTTCAACCATCATCTCGTTTCATTTAAGATCATGTTCTTTCCTGTGCCTATCCATTTAACCGGAGTGTTGTGCCCTTTTGCTCAAGTTCTTTTCGCCTTATCAAGCCTTGCACCTCTTTTCTACCAAAGTGCTGTATGAGATCTTTGTTACCCCTTGTTCCTTTCATTCAATAGTTCTGGAGGCAGTGTGTTGTGATTTCATCAAGTATCTTCTCATCTTATCAAGTTCTTACTCAATTCCTTTTCTTTTCAATCGGAGTGCTGCCCAAAGTTGTTCTTCCTTGTTCATCTTTAATAACGGAGTGTTTTCAACTTTGTTCATCTCCGTTGTATTCTTTTCTTGAAATGTCTTAACCTTTTCAAGGTTCTTTGGTTTCACTCATTTGTCAAAGAAGCAACTTAGTTTTACCGCTTATCTTCCTCCTCCATTTTTCCATCTGGTGCCATTCTAGATCTCGGGACGAGATCCTCTCGTAGTGGTGGAGTGTTGTAACGCCCCGAGTCCGATGCGCCAGGTGTCCTCCAGTTATTTGCTGTTGTTGCTTTGTCATTTGCTTGCGTGTCGCTTCTTGTCATGTCATCATGTGCATTGCATCATCATGTTTTCGGAACTTGCATTCTCCCGGGTTCTCCCAGTTCCTTCCGTTGTCCGTTCTGAGCCCAGACACACTTGCACGCGCCCGCGGCATGTCCGAAATAGTATTTTATAAGTGGCCGGAAAATGTTCTCGGAATGGGTTGAAAGTTGGCATGCGGTGTGGTTTTGTTGTCAGTAGGCCGCCTGCCAAGTTTCATCGCGTTCGGAGTCCGTTTGACGTCCCAACGGATAACTATAGCGGTAGTATAGCCGGTCTAACGTCGGACGTTTTCGGTCTCTGAAAACAGTCGTCGGGCCTCCCTCTCTTCTCTTCTCTCAGCTCAAGACCGTCTACACAGCCCACTAACTACCGCCAGGTCCAACCTAACCTCTCTCATCAGCCCGTGGTCCTCCTCGCGCGTGCGCCCGAAAAGTTGTCCCGGGACCGACCCGAGCAGTCGTCACCATTGTGTCCGGATCATCCCCAAACGTCTACAAAACGTCTCCGTTTTCTTATTTGATCTCCCTAGCCTGTTTATCCGAGACCGTCCGATTAAGATCAGAGGGTCCAGATGCCCCTAAACTAAGCCTTTTGCTATATATAGATCAACTCTAGCCTAACCTTAAAAATCCTCCCCCTTGTCCCATCGCGCCGCCGCCACCCACTCACCATTCCCCTCGGGATCTTCCCAGATCCACCTTGTAGCCAGCCTGAGCTCCACCTAGTTTTCCCCACCGGACCAATCCATTGATCCACCTCCCTCCATCGACCTCCGAGCGCCCTGCAGCCGCTCACGTCTGATCCAGGGAGAGCATCACCCTCCCGAGCTCCTCCACGCCATGCTCCTTCCACCGAGCCCTGCGCCTCTCCTTCAGTTCTCTTGCCGTCGTCCCCGGCGAGCAGTTCTGCCGGCGGCCACCAGCAGGCCAGGCCGCCTCCCCTGATTTCTCCCTTCTCCATTTTTCTCGCTTTTTCTGATATCTCTCTGACCAGGAACCGTGAAGGAGCCCCGATCCAACAACTCTGCCCCGTCGGACCAGAAGCCATGGATGGCCTCGTCACCGCGCCGCTTCGGTGACCTAGCCCGCCGGCGACCTCGACCTCTAGTTCCAGCCTCCCCTGCTTCTGCTGCGCGACGAGAACGACGCGTACAACGAGCGCCCACTCGTCCCAGCCGCGTTGACCGCCTCTCTCGGAACTCATCGGCGTCGCCACGGAGTTTCCCCGTCACTCTGACCCACGTCTTCGGCGGCCTTGCTGTCGTCGTCACCTAGGCGAGCAGCCGCCCGCGTTCCACGCCCGATGCCTCCTCCTCGTCGTCCTCCATCGACTGGAGCTGCCGGAATCGCGTCGAGTCCCGCCGCCGCATCCTTGTTCGTCTGCTACTTCCAAGTCCCGCGCCCCTTGCCGCTCGCTGCTGACTTCGCCGGAGCCGCGCCTCCCCTTGCCTGAGAGCGCCGGCCATCTCCCTCGCCGGAGTCGCGTCCTGCTTCTGGTCGAGCAGCGCCTTGTCATGCACCTGCTCTGCTTCTGTTCGAGAGGAGATGCTGCAGACGCGCCTCGGCCGCTCGCGTTGACCGACTCCAGATCGACCGCACGCACCTGGGCCACCTCCCCTTCGCCGCTGTCTTCGGCCCAGCTCCCACCTCCACCGATCTAGGCTAAGCCCAGCTAGGTGAGCAGCCCAGCCGCCTAGTGCACTATTCATATTTGGCCCGTATAGGTTTTTTGGTTCTATGATTTTAGCTTTTTCCCAGAGAGTGCCAGTTTTACAAAAAAGTCCTTCATCATCATGCATTTAATAACTTCACAACCATGCATCGGATTAAAACAATTTATATATGAAATATGCTTAGTTTTTCATCTAGTTTCATAATATTCAACTTTCATGCATGTTTAAAATTTTTAAAATGCTGTTTGTTTAAATTTGCTTAAATAAGTTGCTAAAATGATTTATGTCATAACTAAATAACCGTAGCTCAGTTTTTAATAAACTTTATATGTAAATGGGGTGGAAAAATGCCTAGTTTAACATGGTGGCTTTACTTTGCATGTTTAACAACTCTAAAAGATTGTTTAGGGCAGAACAGTACCAAATCTATAATATGCTCATGAGGATTTTTCCGGACTTGTTGTTTTGTTGTTCTGGCCTCATTTAAACTTGCCTAGATAGATAGTTTCATCATGATTCACCTCTTGCCATGCTAACAACATTGAATATTGTTGGGTACATAAACAAGGTCGAACTAAATAAGTCACGTGGTGTTTCGTTGATATGCAACGGAGTTGCATGTTGAGCTCCACTTAATTTGTAGGATTGTTTATGCATTTTGCCATGCCATACTTCATTAAACCGGACATGCATCATACTTGATTGTGCATCATGCCATGTTTATGTGGTGGTTGTTTACTATGCTGTTTGCTTTCTTTCCGGTGCACTTTGTCTCAGTAATCCGGTAACGTCGTGTTGTGAGGATTCGTTGGCTACGTCCGCTTTGTCTTCCTCATGGACTCGTTCTTCTTCCTTGCGGGATCTCAGGCAAGATGACCATACCCTCGAAATCACTTCTATCTTTGCTTGCTAGTTGCTCGCTCTTTTGCTATGCCTATGATGCGATACCTACCACTTGCTTATCATGCCTCCCATATTGTTGAACCAAGCCTCTAACCCACCTTGTCCTAGCAAACCGTTGTTTGGCTATGTTACCGCTTTGCTCAGCCCCTCTTATAGCATTGTTAGTTGCAGGTGAAGATTGAAGTTTGTTCCTTGTTGGAACATGGAGATGTTGTTCCTTGTTGGAACATGTTTACTTGTTGGGATATCACAATACCTCTTATTTAATTAATGCATCTATATACTTGGTAAAGGGTGGAAGGATCGGCCTTATGCCTGGTGTTTTGTTCCACTCTTACCGCCCTAGTTACCGTCATATCGGTGTTATGTTCCCGGATTTTGCGTTCCTTACGCGGTTGGGTTATTATGGGAACCCCTTGACAGTTCGCCTTGAATAAAACTCTTCCAACAAGGCCCAACATTAGTTTTACCATTCGCCACCTAGCCTTTTTCTTTCCCTTAGGTAGGCCTGCCCAAGGGTCATCTTTATTAAACCCCCGGGCCAGTGCTCCTCTGAGTGTTGGTCCAAACTGAGCGATGTCCGGAGCTACCAGGGGCAACTCTGGGCTGGCCACCCGACGTCTGGCTCATCCGGTGTGCCCTGAGAATGAGATATGTGCAGCTCCTATCGGGATTTGTCGGCACATCTGGGTGGCTTTGCTGGTCTTGTTTTACTATTGTCGAAATGTCTTGTAACCGGGATTCCGAGTCTGATCGGGTCTTCCCGCTAGAAGGAATATCCTTCGCTGACCGTGAGAGCTTGTGATGGGCTAAGTTGGGACACCCCTGCAGGGTTTTGAACTTTCGAAAGCCGTGCCTGCGGTTATGGGCGGATGGGAATTTGTTAATGTCTGGTTGTAGAAAACCTGAAGTTGACCTTAATTAAAATACATCAACCGTGTGTGTAACCGTGATGGTCTCTTTTCGGCGGAGTCCGGGAAGTGAACATGGTGTTGGAGTTATGCTTGACGTAGGTTGTTCTAGGATCACCTCTTGATCATAGTTTCTCGATCGTGCTTTGCCTTCTCTTCTCGCTCTCATTTGCGTATGTTTAGCCACCATATATGCTAGTCGCTTGCTGCAGCTCCACCTCATACCTTTTACCCTTCCTATAAGCTTAAATAGTCTTGATCGCGAGGGTGTAAGATTGCTGAGTCCCCGTGACTCACAGATACTTCCAAAACCAGTTTGCAGGTGCTGATGTTACTGAGCAGGTGACACAACCAAGCTCAAGGAGGAGCTCGATGAAGATCTTGTCCTCTATGTTGCTTCGTTCTAGTTGATCAGTAGTGGAGCCCAGTTGGGGTCGATCGGGGATCTATGTAGCATTTGGGGTAGTCTTCTTTTATTTTGGTTCCGTAGTCGAACCTTGATTGTATCTGGATGATGTAATGCTTTATTCATGAAATTGTGTGAAGTGGCGATTGTAAGCCAACTATGTATCTCTTTCCCTTATGTATTACATGGGTTGTGTGAAGATTACCTCACTTGCGGCATTGCTTTCAATGCGGTTATGCCTCTAAGTCATGCTTCGACACGTGGGAGATATAGCCACATCAAGGGCGTTACAATGTGAGGGGAGCCGATAGGGCGAGTTAGGTGATGGTGCTACCGAAGAACGCCGGGAACCAGTAATTATAGGCGGAAGGTAGGTGAAGTTGCGTGTCACGGGAAACGTGATGGTCATTGGAATTCAATGCATAAGCAGGCATGGCTTAGCACGCTAGCTTACCGTGGAAAACTGGAAAAACTGATGTGTCGTCCCGTCCCGTCAGTGGTGCGTCCCGTTCGTGCTGAGTTTCACATCGGCATGACAGTCAAACGAGTGCACTCGAATCACCTAGATGAGGTACTCCCTCCTTGTCAAAAATGATTCCACCACTCATCATCTACCTTGGTTGGTGAGATTTTTGAATTGAGCCCTGCAAACCGGAAAGGAGGTTGTACATGCGTGATCCGCTATTTATTCGTGTAGGATCGAGTAGGTCGGATAGTGTACGTGTAGGATCGAGTAGGTCGGATAGTGTACATGTAGGATCGCATTAGCCGATGAATGTTTGCTGGGAGATAAGGCATTTGCGAACATTTTTGCTAGCAGTTTCTTCAGATTCGCATGGCATTTTCTTCAGAACAACTTGTCAGTTTCTTCAGAGGTAGGCATTTTTATTCAGAAAACTACCACCTTTGAATCTTGCGTCGCAACTAAAACAGCTAGGAGCGTATTAGTAGGCTATCTAGTGATTGATAAGTAACTTGTAAACACTGAGCGAACATAAATAAGGAACTGCTAGTAACTTGTAAACACTAAGAACACAGAAATCAGGATCATGTTGTGCATAGTAGTAAGAGCCGATCCGTTTGAAATGTTCACACGAGACTCACATGCCTAGCATTGTAACATGTTCACATTAGTAGCCCCAATTCACAACCAACTAGTAACATGCTAATGCATCTCAATGATTCACAGATCATATACAAATATGTAGCTCCAAAAGCAAAGATCTAGAAAAAACATATGTTCTTCCTACTAACATGGATGCTTCTTTGGGCCAACATTCAGTACAGAGTGAAAGACAAATTTGTTTGTGAAGTCTACAATTCCTCTTACAAACGTAAGTGGTTTCACCAACAGCTGGAACCATGAGAATGAACCACACATGACGGAGGAACATCCACTGCAATATGATTTGGTCTTCTCTCGATCACACGACGAGACTATTTTCGGAATACAAACTTTAACTTAGGAAAAATGATGCCTATTGTATAATCAGAGCAAAGCAATGAAGCACCTAGTGTTGGCCAATAAATAGTAAAGTACTACTTTTGTGCAGTCCATGAAGTGACTATCCAGTCTTTCTGTGTCTATTTTCAAATGGCACTGCATGCAGTGACTATACTATTCTTTTGTGCAGTTCCACCAAAATTGTGGTCACTTTGTTTGTTCGGGTAGACATCTGTCTGCACAAATATCAACCAGCTAGTAAACATATAACCCACCTTGTATTTTTGGTTTAAACACGCCTCTTCCGCTTAGCATCTGTCATGTTTTGCACTGGACAATTTGGTACTGTCATGTTTGGCCCTGGACAATTTCGTACTGAATTGATTTGCTAGTTCACAGCAGAAATATAGCGCCTATTATTCATCAGACCATGGATATCCATGTTCGTAGTGATGGAAGAGGTGAAATTGATACAACCGAAATTGAGCATCCAATCATTGAATCATGCCCCGCACCTCGAATGTAGGTCCACCCTGCCAATAAATTCACATGCAAACCACTAATATTACTATCTAATGACAGTACAAAAAAGTAGCAAGATAGTAGCAAACCATGTACCTTCATAATGAACAGCTCATAGTGCCACCAATTGGATATAAAGGTTTGGAAGAAAACATGCTCCTAATGTTGACCCGTTTGGACTTTTTGTGCAGTTCCACTAAAATCGAGCATCCCTGTTTGCATAGATATTGAAAGTGTGATTACTCTAAAAGTGGCACTAGTTGAAGCATAGACTCACAAATATAAGCATTCCAATTTCTTAATGGGAAAAGGCAGCAAGACTGTTTCTAACCACCTGTTGGAAGGAATAAATAAGGCAACAACGGCTGATGTCAGGAAGGCATATATAGTTTTTTTTCCTGAAAAAGTGAACCATTCCTGACCTTTCCTCTTCTTTTAAGCATATTTTGTGTAGTTCAACTACAATAAAATGCCATCACCGCCTTGACAATTCAGTGACACTGTACAAAAAGAAATGACTTAACATTACATCATGATGTCAGGTATGTAATCGACATGTATGTAATCTATAAGCATTAACAGTGCAAAACTCTGAAGGTAGTAACAAGTTTCATCGTTGGTATACTGGTTGTGTAACGACATTAGAATGCCTTAGCTGAAAAATCTTTAATACATCCACAATCAACAGCTAACCCTGAAATAATCTAGTGACATTAAATGGCATTGCTTAAATTTATCGGTGGCATTAGACCGAGTGCGGCATTAGTTAAATGTGGCATCACTTTAGGAGTAGCTTTGCTTGACTTTACTGCTGGCATTATACTAACAACAAAAAAGTGGCAATAAGAGCATGGGATGCCCATTCAAACAGTGGGCGCACCAGTACGATGTACCTCCACAGACGCATAGAGTGGTGCCCAGAGCAAAAAATATCCAGGCAGCATATGTGGATTACGTACCATTTTTGTTCTCTTTAGCCACCTTTTTTCCTACGTGAGGACAACAAACCGATCGACCTGGTCATTCTCTATTGCGTTGTCATGCCTTTCTACCTTTTTCACCCTTTTTCAACCAAGAGACACGAGACTCGTTCCTTTAAGTACTGATTTTCCCCTTTTCAACCTAGATGCGGGTTTGATTCCTAGTCTCTTGGACGGTACTTTCTCCCTTCCTTTCCTTATTCAACCCAGACATGGATTAGTCTGCACGAAGTAGGGTTTCCTTTAATAGTGCAAATTAAGGTTTTCGTCTGCGTGACCAGCAGAGCAGAGGATGGCAAATTGGGTAGATGGTGGAGTGGAAAAATATCCACATGCAGCGACGTGGCAGATGGGGCAATAGAACAAGGGTATGGTTCGAAAAGAGGTAACATACCCGAGGGGCGATAGGAAGTGGTCTCGCTCGTGGTCGCCGTCCTCCGCACACACTACGGCAGCGAGCTTGGGGACGGAGGCCATCCCGCATGGGTGCTAGGTCTGAGAGGACGACCTTGTCGTCAGTGTGTGACCTCGCTCGCCGACGACGAGTGCGTCAGCACTGCATGTCCTTTTCTTCCCCGACGGATCTAAGACCACTGGTGAGGAGGGAGGTAGAGTTCGTCTTTTTTAGATCTGAAGAGAGGGTGATAGCGTGAGAAGCAAGTGGGCAGCCCTTAGCAAGAAAGCGCTGAAGCTCCAGCCTATATATCTTTTTTGATACTAGTACTAGTACTAGAGGTGGAGTAGTGGTAGAGTAGTTTATATTTTATCTGCATACAGTATGTACCAGTTAGTCGTGCTTCAAAACTGAACGGCACGCCATTAAAAAAATAAAGGTCAATAACTAATGCGGCACCTCGGGCCAACACAGCCAGATCACATTTTGCATGCAAAATTACACACCATGTTTCGTTGACATGTGGTCCCGTTCCATCATGTCAGTGAGACGACGACGAGTCCTTTTGTACAATTTCCGAATGAACGTCTATGTAGGCTGGGGAGCCTCTTCGTGTACCGTGGCAACTGTCCATCGCCTCTTCGCCTTTCCCTCTCGATTTGGAACTGCTGTCGCACGCTCTTCCTCTCTCCTCCATTTGCCTTCACCCTTCCTTCTGCCATTGTTCGACTGTCTTCTCCATGGAGGGAACATGCCGGAAATGACCCCGTTATTCTTGCCCTGATCTGAAAGATGACATGGTGGAGAAACTCATTGATCGGTGCGACGTCATCACCTCGACTAGCATGGCGGGTTCGTCAAGACCATTCTCGACTCAACTAATAACATAATTACAAGGAACCGAAGGGTCCAAGAGCGGTTTGATCTCCTCTATCTTCTTCGCCGTGACCCTGATCACTGGCGCACAGACGACGGAGGCCTCGCCTTGTGCAAGTTGATGCCGCTTGATAATGATACGTGTGATGTTAAGATGCCATCACTTGAGGGTAAGGCTTGGGCAGGCGCAAACGGAGATTGGGTTGTTTATATTGGGTACAATTGTGAGTGGGAACTTGTGAATGTGTACACTCGTCAGCGGGTTCCACTTCCAAAAATCTCAGACTTCCCAGAGGTTGAGCACATCGGTATTCTACGCACGTTCAACTATGATCAGGGTGACTGTCGTCTATGGAATATAGGAATTTGTCGAGTTCCCGACCGCTCTTGGGATTACATGAACTATGAAGTTGTTGCTATCTTTGACAAGCTTGTTGCCGTCCTTACTTCCACACCTTGATGGATATTGCTCAAAAATCAATTTCTATACACGGATGAGTACTGTGATGCAATTCAATACGAGGGTCTTGTGTTTGTTGCCACCACTCGTGGCACTATTTTTGCATGGAATCCTTATGCTTTCGGTACGTTTGTCTTCCACCATAATTATAATTGTTTCATCCACATGCAAGCGGGTTAGCTAATTTCCCTTTACTAATTAACCTTCTTGTGTTTCCAAGGTCCTATGAACATTTCACCACCTATACTTGAAAAATTTTATAACCAAGGGGGAGATGATGATGGTGATGATTGCTACCTCTTGAGCATGCATTGGTTTTTCCTTGCAGAGGAAAGGGTGATGCAGCAAAGTAGCGTAAGTATTTCCCTTAGTTTTTGAGAACCAAGGTATCAATCCAATAGGAGACTACATGAAAGTCGCCTAGTACCTGCACAAACAAATAAGAACCTTGCAACCAACACAATAAAGGGGTTGTCAATCCCTTCACGACCACTTGCAAAAGTGAGATCTGATAAAGATAATAAGATAAATATTTTTGGTATTTTTGTTGCATAGATTGGAAAGTAAAGATTATAAAATAAACGGCGACAAAAATAGCTAGTTGACGGGAAAATAATATGATGTAAAGTAGACCCGGGGGCCATAGATTTCACTAGTGGCTTCTCTCAAGATAGCATATATTACGGTGGGTGAACGAATTACTGCTGAGAAATTGATAGAAAAGCACATAGAATATCTAGGCATGATCATGAACATAGGCATCACGTCCGTGTCAAGCAGACTGAAACGATCTGCATCTACTACTATTACTCCACACATCGACCGCTATCCAGCATGCATCTACAGTATTAAGTTCATAAGAACAGAGTAACGCATTAGGCAAGATGACATGATATAGAGGGATACACTCAAGTAATATGATATAAACCCCATCTTTTTATCCTCGATGGAAACAATACAATACATGCCTTGCTGCCCCTACTGTCACTCGGAAAGGACACCGCAAGATTGAACCCAAAGCTAAGCACTTCTCCCATTGCAAGAAAGATCAATCTAGTAGGCCAAACCAAACTGATAATTCGAAGAGAGTTGCAAAGATATCAAATCATGCATATAAGAATTCAGATAAGAATCAAATATTGTTCATATATAATCTTAATCATAAACCCACAATTCAACGGATCTCGGCAAACAAACCGCAAAAAGAATTACATCGAATAGATCTCCAAGAACATCAAGGAGAACTTTGTATTGAGATCCAAAGAGAGAGAAGAAGCCATCTAGCTAATAACTATCGACCCGAAGGTCTGTGGTAAACTACTCACACATCATCGGAGAGGCTATGGTGTTGATGCAGAAGTCCTCCGTGATCGAATCCCCCTTCGGCAGATCGCCGGAAAAGGTCCCCAGATGGGATCTCACGGGTACAGAAGGTTGCGGCGGTGGAAAATTGGTTTCGTGGCTCCCCTGGATGTTTTCAGGGTATAAGAGTATATATATATAGGCGAAGGATGTAGGTCGGTGGAGCTACGAGGGGCCCACGAGGGTGGGGGGCTCGCCTGGCCCCCTTGGGCGGACTGCCCTACCTTGTGGCCGCCTCGTTGCTTCCTTGACCTGCACTCCAGGTCTCCTGGATTGCGTTTGTTCCAAAAAAGATCCCCGCGAAGGTTTCATTCCATTTGATATTCCTTTTCTGCAAAACACTAAAATAGGAAGAAAAAAAACAACTGGCACTGGGCCTCCGATTAATAGGTTACTCCCAAAAATAATATAAAAGTGCATATTAAAGCCCATTAAACATCCAAAACAGATAATATAATAGCATGGAACAATCAAAAATTATAGATACGTTGGAGACGTATCAATGATAACGAGCATGAGGACGAGCACGACCCATATACTCACTGGCGCCTGGCAACTTATTCTGATGGATCACCTCTTCTTGTTTGTATATAGGGCACTACTGATGTTACTAAGGAAGCAGGTGTTGTCTCGCATGGTGGCACTCTCCAGACCTATTCCAACATCTGTTGCAAGGTATTCGGGATGGATGCTAGTGTGCTAGCGCCAACACCCCCTCCCTGGTTCAGTATTAATAGTCTTGCAGGAAACTCACTCTTCCTTGGACAAAACTATCCAATGATGGTGAAAGGCGATCCAGATGCTATTGACACAACATTACTACCATTTATGAGAAGCAACTATATCTATAACTCGGACATTGCTATGGTGACCTACCGTGGCTATCACAATATGCGTCCTGACATAGGCCGCTTTAGCCTGGATGATCAGTCCTGCGTTGGTCTCGAGATTGACAGTAGCTGGCCCTTCCGGGAGAATCACTTCAAAGCAAGCGTTTCCAACGCCGATGAGTGGTTGAGCTGAAGTTCATTTCATTGCTTGTTATTTGTTGTGTGATGAAAACTTTAGTATTTACAATCTATCCTGATTGTCGTTGTGGGTTGATGACATGTTGTATGCAAATGGTAAATGATATCACTAAAAAAAGACACATCCGTGACATTTTGGGCCGAATGAATTTTTTTCTGTCATACTTATGGCACTTCTATGATGATAATTGTGACAAAACCCGGTATCATCGTAGATGTGGTGGCTCCTAGTTCTATGACAAAAAATCATGATAGAAAATGGGATTTTCGTCCTAGGCGGGCCGTAGACGCAGGTGCATGGCATTCTTTGGGCCGTCCATGATGGAGAAAACCGTGGTAGAAGCGAGGGCGAGAAAAATATCGGGGGAGTTCCCGGTTATGATGGGTGGTCGGCGGCCGAGTGATGCGCGTTTCTCTTGTACGTATGCGCGTATGTGCGAGGCTTTGCGCTCTAACTGAACCCGAGCGAGGCGTTGGGCTCTAACTAAACCCGAGCGGTTGCACTGCAGGCTACGTGTTGCTGAACCCGAGCGATCGATCGATCCCTTGTTATTAACTGAACCCGAGTGATTCCTTCGCTACTGCTGCTAACTGAAGCCGATCGAACACTGCTGCCTCCTTTCCTAGATGAACAATGAGCGTTGTTGAGGGGGTTTGGATGAACAGTTCCCGGTGGGGGGTTGGATGAATAGGAACCCGTGGTAGTAGAGGCTGTTGCCGCTGGATGAACAGTACCCCGATCGATCGAGCTGGTGGATGAACAGGACCTCGTGGAGGGATGGATGAACAGGACCCCGTGGAGGGCTGGTTGAACAGTAGCCGGTGGAGGGCTGGTTGAACAGTAGCCGGTGGAGGGCTGGATGAATAGTAGCCCATGGAGGGGTGGTTGAACAGGACCCCGTGGAGAGGGCTGGTTGAACAGTAGCCGGTGGAGGAGCGCGCAGTGGAGGCTGGATGAATAGGAGCCCGTGGATGAACAATCGTAGGTGGAGGCTGGAGGAGGTCGACGGTGGATGAACAGTAGCCCATGGAGGCAGTCGACGGTGGAGATGAACAGTATCCTGTGGAGTCCCGTTTTGCAGTACGCCACACCCCTCCCGATGAACAGGACCCCTGTTTCAACCGTAGCGCTCCAACACAAGTCTGTTTCCTCTGTTTTGCGGTACGCCACACCCCTCCCGATCAACAGGACCCCGTTTCGATCGTAGGAGGTCCGTTTCCTCCGTTTTGCGGTATGCCAGACCCCTCATGATGAACAAGATCCCGTTTCCACCATGGCCGGTCGAACACAAGGTCGTTTCCTCCGTTCTGTGGTACGCCAGTCCTTATTTCCATCGGCTATTCCATCCAAGCCGGTTGGTTCCCGATGAACACGACGACACATTCCATTCCGACCCAGCTAGTTGGCTCCCCATGAACATGACGACGACGCAATATCTCTGTTACGACCCAGCCATGTACACAAGCCCTGCCCGTACGTATGCGCGAGTAGGCGTTCGAGACCCTGCCCGTATGTACGTACGTGGCCGTATTTTCTTTCTTGCACCCTGGCTGCTGTACGTACGTGTACATGCTACGTGCGCGCCTCTACTACCACACTTGCGCGCCTCTACAACCACACGTGCCCGTCCTTACACGGCCACGGTTCATCGCTGCAGCCTGCAGACAAACCAATCGACTAGTATGTACGTACACGTTCGCGACCAGAATGAAAACGCTACGTATGCTTCGACCGCGTGGGTCCCGACTGTCAGGCACTTCCTTGTGTGCGAAGATGTAGCTGGTGGGTCCCAACAGTCAGGGGGCGAATCGTTTTTTTGCCCGTAATATGGACACACTTCCTCGCGTGCGAAGATGTAGCTGGTGGATCCCAGCAGTCAGGGGGTGAATCATTTTTTTGCCCGTAATATGGACGCACTTCCTTGCGTGCGAAGATGTAGCTGGTAGGTCCCACCAGTTAGGCGGAAATGTTTTTTTCGTGAAATACGGTGGCCCGTCCGGTGGATCCCTGCTGTCAGGTGGAGGAATCATTATTTTGCGCATAATAAGGAGGCACTTCCTTGCTGCGGCCGTGGACCCAGCTGTCAGCCTCTCCACGTACAGTACTCTTCCGATGGAAGTCGTTCCTTGACCACGTTGACTACGCCGCACCGAGAGCACCAAGGTGGTGGACGATGGCGAGGCCTAGGAAGGGGAAGACGTGGTAGTGGATGCCCACGCAGAGAGGAGTACGAGGGTTCACTGGTTTGGCTGCGGTGTGAGGACGCCGTTGCCGCAGGGCCTGGCCAGTGGTGGGAGTGGTAGGGGGAGGTGAGGCCTCCGCGGCAGCACAACCGGCCACGGGAGGCAGGAGCAGACGGCACGACCGGTGCTGCTTTGGGCGGCTGGAGCAAGAAGACGAGATGTTGAAGAATCACAACGGCCGTTGGATGGACATCGTACGGTCACTGAAGCTAGAATCGTTTATATTGACTAAGTTGACAAAGCCCTTGGTACGCATCAACTTAGTTGGCCCACAGGTCAGCCTCTGAAACGGTGCGCCCCAGATGTCAGGGGGAGGAATCATTTTTTGGCGGCTGAAGCTAGAATATCCGAGATTGAAGAAGAAGCACGACATCCATTGGATGGACATCCAACGGACACTGCTAGAACCGTGTGTTGACTATAAGTTGACAAAGCCTTGCATATGCGTCAACTTAGTAGGCCCACAAGTGTGTGGCAGAGAACTTATAGCCCATTTGCGATTTGTAAGAATTCACAACCCATTTTTGAATTCTAATGGAATTTACTACAACCCATTTAAAATTTGTTAAAAGTATAGCCCATTTTCTAGCTAGGACAATGATTAATAAGTTCAACCAACCGTTCAAAACAGAATTCAATAAAATTTCCCGCATTTTTATAAGATCCGAAATATTTTTGTCCTGAAATTTCTAGTCAGATTAAATACAATTTCAATATAAATTTGTATTATGTAAAAATCTAACGAAACATTGCGCACGCAACAATTAATGAAATTAAAATTTTCAAAATGCAAAAGTAATATTTTATAAACTAATTACGTGTTTGGTGCATTTTTTATAGTTACTGCCCATTTTTTATAATTACATCCCATTTATTATTTGTTAAAGCCCATTTTCTTGTTAAGCCTAATGCATCCCTCCTAGGAAAGATTTGCAGCCCAGCGGGGCGGAGAATAACAAGTTGACCCGGATTGTGTACAACTGTTGGCCCAGTTGCATTGCTGTTGTTGAAAAAAGGCCTGTGTAGTACAGTACAACCGTACATGGCTACTCAGCCCACATTCAGCGATGCCGGGAAGGCCCAAACAAGGCTTCTGTGCAACTTTTTGAAGTCACCGAGCTCAATTAATAACTGAAGAAAAAAGTTAGAGTACAGTGGAACCTAATTAAAAGCTGTCGTGAGCGAAGAAATAATTCAACAGATCCGACTTGTGCGCGCGTGTGTGTGTGAGAGAGAGACCCATCGGTCGATGCTCGTAAATACATCTTTCAGCCATATGCATTAATGATGCTCAGTAAAAACTTATATAGTTGACACAATCATATAGAACATCATAGCACACTGAACTTGCATAAAAATTTTCACGCAGGCAGCACAATCAGGGTGGAAGCAGTGGATCTCTACGGGTAGGGCTATGTTGAAACCAACGAACTCGTACATAACAGTTCATCTTTTTTATCAATGACGGGGAAATATCTTGAATGTTGTGCAAAGAAAACAGATAGACAACACAATATATAAGTTATGCTAGAACATTAAGTTGACGTACAACCCTTTCTAAAAAAAGTTCAGGTAAAAAAATAGAATAGGTCATCTGACAAGATTCAGTTGTTACCTCAAATTAGAGCACATCCAGCCAGTAGCCTTGCCTCTTCTCCCAAAGAAGCAGTGGCCTCCGCCGCGCGATGGAGTAGGCCATGTGCCATCCATCGTTCCGAGCAACACGGGAAAAGTCCGATGTTGACTCCTGTAATGGACGTCATCGACGGACCCGGGCACCAGTGGCGGTGACAGGACTTCGATTAATGGATTGACCACTTCTTCAACATGCACGAACACTTGATACAGGTACATACCTAACATGGTCCGCGGCGGCATTGGTGGCGACGAATAGTACAACCCCGGTTCCTGCACCGGTATCTCAACACCAATCACCTTCGGTATGGTGGACGGCTTCTTCATCCATGCCATAACCGTTAGAGCCCATCTGTCTGGAGGAACATACATACTTATGAGCTCACCTCCAATGTCGTTGATAAGCTCATTCATGGACTAGCTGTTCCAAGCACGTCGAGACATGCCATGGAAGGTAAGCTTTGTTAAAAACTCAATCTCAGAGGGCACCGAACCCCATCCTGGTGCCACCGATCAAAGCTCACCAGCGCGCCATCGCAGAACAACCGCCGGGAAGATTCGAACACACGACTACGGTCGAAAGTTGTCCGAAACCTGACGAAGAAATCAGCCGGTCGGACAGATTTCGACGAGCAAGTCACTTATTTGGATGTCGTACGCAATGCCAAGAGCTTTGACAAGGTCGTCCGACGGGATGGGAGGCCGGTCGCCGTTGATGGTTACCATCAGCACTTTGCCAGCAAACTGGTCGTCAAGCGCCACCATGCCACTGTTGAGCGACAGCACGCAGTGCCTGAAGGCAGGACGAACCTCAGGATCTCCGTCTTGGAGTTCCGCATTGACCGGCAACATGATAGTGCGCTTGAGTAAAGGGAGTACAGGAGGGGGATTTAGGGGAACTGGAGTAGGAATCGAGATTCCATAGATGGGGGAGGGCGGTTGATTGGGGATGAAAAGGTAGCATGAATTTTGAACACGCGCCAATATGCTCTCGGCGCGCAAGTGCATGAAAACTCCGTTGGCGCCAACATGTTGGCCTAAGAGTCCTTATTCTTTTTTTGAGAGCCCGACCATTTTTGAGGATCTTTTGAGGGCCCGGCCTGAGAGTCATAATTGACCTATTTGGCATTGCGTTACTACTCGGCCCATATTCAACGACACCTCGCTGGCCCAAACAAGTGTACATCATCAAAAAGACACTGAGCTCAAATTACAACTTGAAAAAAGGAGTTATACTCTGAACGTTGGAGAATGGTGATGCCCTCATTTAGCCCACCAGCAGTTCGAGACAATAAACAGTTCGAAACAACGATATATACAACATTCAAACACTGACTAGTGACTACTACTGACATAAACAGCAAGGCATGATAGTTCATAAGAAGTCTTGCTACACCACCAAAACGCACCCATCTGCAGTGCTCAGACTCTCGTGATCCAGACGAGAATGACATTCTAAATAGAGGCAACTATTACATAGTAAGAGTGACATGGATGAGGATGACCAAATGACAAGGAATATGCATAACAAAAGAGAGAACTACCCATCCAGAACAAGGAGAAAAGACAACAAGTCATTCAAAGAGGGATGACCCAACACCATAATAATTTGTAGCCCCGGTTCAGCCATCAGTGATCCAAAGACACCAGTACTCCACCCTTTCGACGCAACTGCCCAATTACCTATCAACCTGAAGGCTTGAACCACATCACTGCCTGTCGGACTCGACACATCCAAGGATCAAAGTTAATCCAGATGCCTTTGTCATTCTCACCTTCTTTTGGCTGCAGGCTGTATCATTGACAATCAGGGGAGTTTGTCTCCCGAACTCCTAGGGCTCGCCGTGTAGACACAGTTTTCCATAGCTAATAGAGCCTCTCCGCCATCAAGGTCCTTGCCAACGGTGGTCTCCTGGTTAATCGGATAATTGAGTCCGAGAAATAGAGAGTATGAACCAAGGCTGTTTACCCGCCCCCAACTCAAAAATCCTGCAGGCCCCAACAAGCTGGTATCCTGCTCATAGACGTAACAACCACTGTCCGGATACTCACATATTTCACGGTGCTTGCATACAGTGGGGTTTTTGCAATATAACTTTTTTGGCTCATGTGTCCGAATGATCATCAGTCTTTTGTCGTCCTCTGATCGAGCGAGGAACCAGTTGTGCTTCCCTGTTTTTGGCAAAGGTGGTGTGGTTACAAAGGGAAGTAACTTTAGGGACACTTCATCATATCAAAAAGGATAGGCATTGTTAATGTAAGATCAGCATTGTTCAGAGTATGAGTAGGATAATGCAAGAAATAACATTGATATGTCCTTGTTGGAGCTAGGAGGAAAATACAGGGAAACGTATACTGGGTTCGAAAATATAGAAGTGCCATGCATGGTTATACTCATGTTATCTCACAATTGATTCTTCATAGGAAACTACCATGTCATGCATGTTATGTAATCATGTTCTGTCCTCACAAACAAATTCTTCAAGGAAACTAACAGACCATGCATTGTTATGTACTCATGTTCTATGGGCAAAAATTTTGTGAGCATATTATTCTAGCTATTGATTGCTGAAGGGCGAACATAGGTATGTACACATGGTAAGCATTACAGGATTTCACTACTTCAAAATATAGAGTTCTCCATATGCACATTTTCTTCCCTAATGTACGGTTAGATGAAATCAACAGTGTGATGCATGTTTCTACATCATGAAAATGAGGAAACTAGCATGGCCATTGATACACACTCATATTTAGTAGTATATAGATTACTATAAAATAAGGAGAATATCAATATCTTCCTAACAGTTTGATTATTCAGGGGTACAAATTGGCTGTAATGACATGGTCACAATCGCATGAATTAACTCATTCCAAATATAGCTGATTTACAGTGTTTCTAATACAGTGCCATAGTTCTACTCAAATTCTGCTCAAACAGGGATATGTCAATCATCACAAAAAGTTCAAAAAGTGGCATCGCGTCATCATTAACATCAGACAAAAACAATTTACACGCGCCATCCCAGCAATACGTGGTGCCATCTGCTTTGTCGATCGCATAGATGATGCCATTTTGTTCAATAGCATCGCAGAAGTGTGTATCAGCTTTGATGATGATCCACTGCGAGCTGAGTTGTCTCCAACTAAAGAAGGCACCAGCAGAAAGATAGGCGAGTCCCTTGTCGAACAACGCAATTATCTTGAAGTCTGCATAATTCGCATGTCGTGTGGGCACTTGGCAGATTACAATCTTCTACAAAAGAAGGTGCGTCCAACTGACATCATAATCTAGATGACTTGGACCGCGAAGGTAAAACTCTATATCATCCAACGGAGGAAGGATAATCTCATGGGAGGTCTGGAAGTTCACGAGCACCAACTTTTCCCCGTCTTCTCTGACGGCAGCCATCCAGTGGGAGTTCATGCCGACCCAGTACATACCTACAAGAAGTTTCGGGCAATGGTGATCGGATCGAAGTCGAGGGAAACGATGTACGGCGACCCACTACATACTTGCAAAGAAGTTTCGGCTAATGGAGGGCGGATTGAATCGAGGGGCATCATGTACGCCTCCGTATCATGGTGAGCAAATCTCGTAAGACCAGATAGTAGCAAGCAGGGTGTCTTGAAAAGCTTCGGCCTCACTTCAATGATGGCCGTGTGCATGCCCCTCGAGCATGCAGCCAGCCGCAGGGCACTCAACATATCCATACATGAACAATAGAGGTCGAGGACGTCACTGGGGAGATTGCTCCAATCGCGGCTCATATGGATGTTGCGCGGTTCGTGTTCGGCCATACTGGAGTTTGGAAGGTGGGGCTTTGGGGGGCTTGATTTACGAGGGAGGAGGCTTTCAGTGCTGGGGGAGGCGAGCGAGGTGAGGGTATGCGGGGGCACAATGAGATGATGAAGAGTGACCTCAGGATCTCCGGCGCGACGGAGATGGAGATGGAGTGGTGCTAGGGGAGAGGGAGACGAGGCGAGGCATGCTATACAGCGGCGGTGACAGTGACAACACAGTGCACAAGGTGTCGGTGTACAAAAGTAGGGGCTCTTTGATACGTCTCCAACGTATCTATAATTTTTTATTGCTCCATGCTATATTATCTATTGTTTTGGAAATTATTGGGCTTTATTACCCAATTTTATATTATTTTTGGGACTAACCTATTAACCGGAGGCCCAACCCAGAATTGTGTTTTTTTGCCTGTTTTAGGGTTTCAAAGAAAAGGAATATCAAACGGAGTCCAAATGGAATGAAACCTTCGGGAACGTGATTTTCTCAATGAACAAGACCCAAGAGACTTGGACCCTATGTTAAGACACAAAAGAGGAGGCCATGAGGTAGGGGGGCGCGCCTACCCCCCCCCCCCAGGCGCGCCCTCCACCCTCGTGGGCCCCTT
>NC_041392.1:442705773-442834646 GCF_002162155.2 Triticum dicoccoides
CCCCTTGTTTCTCCACCAACGTACTCCTTCCTCCTATATATACCTATGTACCCCCAAATGATCAGATACGGAGCCAAAACCCTAATTCCACCGCCGCAACTTCCTGTATCCACGAGATCCCATATTGGGGCATGTTCCGGAGCTCCGCCGGAGGGGGCATCGATCACGGAGGGCTTCTACATCAACACCATAGCCCTTCGGATGAAGTGTGAGTAGTTCACCTCGGACCTACGGGTCCATACTTATTAGCTAGATGGCTTCTTCTCTATTTTTGGATCTCAATACAATGTTCTTCCCCTCTCTTGTGGAGATCTATTCGATGTAATCTTCTTTTTGCGGTGTGTTTGTTGAGACCGATGAATTGTGGGTTTATGATCAAGTCTATCTATGAACAATATTTGAATCTTCTCTGAATTCTTTTATGTATGATTGGTTATCTTTGCAAGTCTCTTCGAATTATCAGTTTGGTTTGGCCTACTAGATTGATCTTTCTTGCAATGGGAGAAGTTCTTAGCTTTGGGTTTAATCTTGCGGTGTCCTTTCCCAGTGACAGTAGGGGCAGCAAGGCACGTATTGTATTGTTGCCATCGAGGATAACAAGATGGGGTTTTCATCATATTGCATGAGTTTATCCCTCTACATCATGTCATCTTGCTTAAGGTGTTACTCTGTTTTCATTAACTTAATACTCTAGATGCATGTTGGATAACGGTCGATGAGTGGAGTAATAGTAGTAGATGCAGGCAGGAGTCGGTCTACTTGTCTCGGACGTGATGCCTATATACATGATCATACCTAGATATTCTCATAACTATGATCAATTCTGTCAATTGCTCAACAGTAATTTGTTCACCCACCGTAGAATACTTATGCTCTCGAGAGAAGCCACTAGTGAAACTATGGCCCTCGGGTCTATCTTCATCATATTAATCTCCCAATACTTAGTTATTTCCTTTGCTTTTTTACTTTGCTTTTATTTTACTTTGCATCTTTATCACAAAAATACCAAAAAATATTATCTTATCCTATCTATCAGATCTCACTCTCGTAAGTGGCCGTGTAGGGATTAACAACCCCTTATCGCGTTGGTTGCGAGGATTTATTTGTTTTGTGCAGGTGCGAGGGACTCGTGCGTAGCCTCCTACTGGATTGATACCTTGGTTCTCAAAAACTAAGGGAAATACTTATGCTACTTTGCTGCATCATCCCTTCCTCTTCGGGGAAAACCAACGCAGTGCTCAAGAGGTAGCAAGAAGGATTTCTGGCGCCGTTGCCGGGGTGGTCTACGCAAAAGTCAATATACCAAGTACCCATCACATACCCTTATCTCCCGCATTACCTTATTGTCCATATGCCTCTCGTTTTCCTCTCCCCCACTTCACCCTTGCCGTTTTATTCACCCTCTCTCTATCCTCCCTCTCTTTCTCTATTTGCCCGCTTGCTTTTTGTTTGCTTGTGTGTTAGTTTGCTTGCTTATCACGATGGCTTAAGATAACACTAAATTGTGTGACTTCACCAATACCAACAATAATGATTTTATTAGCACTCCGATTGCTCCTCTTACCGATGCTGAATCTTGTCATGAAAGATCCGTTTTCCGGCCTTCCTAGTGAAGATGCTGCTACCCATCTAAATAGCTTCGTTGATTTGTGTGATATGCAAAAGAAGAAAGATGTGGATAATGATATTGTTAAATTGAAGCTATTTCCTTTTTCGCTTAGAGATCGTGCTAAAGCTTGGTTTTCGTTGTTGCCTAAAAATAGTATTGATTCTTGGAACAAGTGCAAAGATGCTTTTATCTCTAAGTATTTTCCTCCCGCTAAGATCAGCTCTCTTAGAAACGATATTATGAATTTTAAGCAACTTGATCATGAACATGTTGCACAAGCTTGGGAGAGAATGAAACTAATGATACGTAATTGCCCTACTCATGGTTTAAATTTGTGGATGATTATACAATTTTTTTATGCCGGATTGAATTTTGCTTCTAGAAATCTTTTAGATTCGGCCGCGGGAGGCACTTTTATGGAAATCACTTTAGGAGAAGCTACTAAACTCCTAGATAATTTTATGGTTAATTATTCTCAATGGCATACTAAAAGATCTACTAATAAAAAGGTGCATGCGATAGAAGAAATTAATGTTTTGAGTGGAAAGATGGATGAACTTATGAAATTATTTTCTAGTAAGAGTGTTTCTTCTAATCCTAATGATATTCCCTTGTCTACTTTTATTGAGAATAATAATGAATCTATGGATGTGAATTTTGTTGGTAGGAACAATTTTGGTAACAACGCATATAGAGGAAATTTCAATCCTAGGCCTTATCCTAGTAATCCCTCTAATAATTATGGTAATTCCTACAACAATTCTTATGGAAATTATAATAATATGCCCTCTGATTTTGAATCTAATATTAAAGAATTTATTACTTCACAAAAGAGTTTCAATGCGATGATTGAAGAAAAATTGCTTAAGATTGATGAGTTGGCTAGGAACGTTGATAGGATTTCTCTTGATGTTGATTCTTTGAAGCTTAGATCTATTCCACCTAAGCATGATATCAATGAGTCTCTCAAAGCCATGAGAATTTCCATTGATGAGTGCAAAGAAAGAACCGCTAGGATGCGTGCTAAGAAAGATGCCTTTATAAGAGCATGTTCTTCTAGTTCCTATGAAAATAAAGATGAAGATCTAAAAGTTATTGATGTGTCCCCTATTAAATCTTTGTTTTGCAATATGAATCTTGATAATTATGGGACTGAATATGATCCACCTTTACCTAGAAGGCGTTCCAAGAATTCGGAATTTTTTGATCTTGATGCTAAAATTGATAAAAGTGGGATTGAAGAAATTAAAACCCTAGATGTTGCTAAACCCACCATTATGGATTTAAAGGAATTTAACTATGAAAATTGCTCTTTGATTGATTGTATTTCCTTGTTGCAATCCGTGCTAAATTCTCCTCACGTTTATAGTCAAAATAAAGCGTTTACTAAACATATCGTTGATGCCTTGATGCAATGTTATTAAGAAAAACTTGAATTGGAAGTTTCTATCCCTATAAAACTCTATGATGAGTGGGAACCAACTATTAAAATTAAAATTAAAGATCATGAATGCTATGCTTTATCTGATTTGGGTGCTAGTGTTTCCACGATTCCAAAGACTTTGTGTGATTTGTTAGGTTTCCATGATTTTGATGATTGCTCTCTAAACTTGCACCTTGTGGATTCCACTATTAAGAAACCTATGGGAAGAATTAATGATATTCTTATTATTGAAAATAAAAATTATGTGCCCGTAGATTTTATTGTTCTTGACGTAGATTGCAATCCTTCATGTCCTATTATTCTTGGTAGACCTTTCCTTAGAACGATTGGTGCAATTAGTGATATGAAGGAAGGAAATATTAGATTCCAATTTCCATTAAGGAAAGGCATGGAACACTTTCCTAGAAATAAAACTAAATTACCTTATGAATCTATTATGAGACCCACTTATGGATTGCCTACCAAAGATGGCAATACGTAGATCTATCCTTTCTTGTTATGCCTAGCTAGGGGCATTAAACAATAGCGCTTGTTGGGAGGCAACCCAATTTTATTTTTATTCCTTGCTCTTTGCTCCTGTTTAGTAATAAATAATTTATCTAGCCTCTGTTTAGGTTGTGTTTTTTTGTGTTTAATTAGTGTTTGTGCCAAGTAGAACCGTTGGGAAGACTTGGGGGAAAGTCTTGTTACACTTGCTGTAAAAAACAGAAACTTTAGCGCTCATGAGAACTGCTGCCATTTTTATTTAGAAAGTGCTATGTAGTTAATTCTTTTTTAAGATGATTAATAGATAAATTCCTCACGTCCAGAAATTTATTTTAGAATTTTTGGGGTTCCAGATCTTGCGCTAGCTACAGATTACTACAGATTGTTCTGTTTTTGACAGATTCTGTTTTTCTTGTGTTGTTTGCTTATTTTTGATAAATCTATGGCTAGAAAAATAGTTTATAAATCATAGAGAAGTTGGAATACAGTAGGTTTAACACCAATATAAATAAAGACTGATTTCTTTGCACTACCTTGAAGTGGTCTTTTGTTTTCTTTTGCTAACGGAGCTCACGAGATTTTCTACTTTGAGTTTTGTGTTGTGAAGTTTTCAAGTTTTGGGTAAAGATTTGATGGATTATGGACAAGGAGTGGCAAGAGCCTAAGATTGGGGATTCCCATGGCACCCCCAAGATAATCTAAGGACATCTAAAAGCCAAAGCTTGGGGATGCCCCGGAAGGCATCCCCTCTTTCGTCTACTTCTATCGGTAACTTTACTTGGAGCTATATTTTTATTCACCATATGATATGTGTTTTGCTTGGAGCGTCTTGTATGATATGAATCTTTACTTTTTAGTTTACCACAATCATCCTTGCTATACACACCTTTTGAGAGAACCATACATGATTTGGAATTTGTTAGAATACTCTATGTGCTTCGCTTATATCTTTTGAGTTATATAGTTTTGCTCTAGTAGTTCACTTATATCTTTTAGAGCACAGTGGTGGATTTGTTTTATAGAAACTATTAATCTCTCATGCTTCACTTAGATTATTTTGAGAGTCTTAAATAGCATGGTAATTTGCTTAAAATCCTAATATGCTAGGTATTCAAGATTAGTAAAACTTTCCTATGAGTGTTTTGAATACTAAGAGAAGTTTGATGCTTGATGATTGTTTTGAGACATGGAGGTAATAATATCAAAGTCGTGCTAGTTGAGTAGTTGTGAAATTGAGAAATGCTTGTGTTGAAGTTTGCAAGTCCCATAGCATGCACGTATGGTAAAGGTTATGTAACAAATTTGAAACATGAGGCGTTATTTGATTGTCCTCCTTATGAGTGGCGGTCGGGGACGAGCGATGGTCTTTTCCTACCAATCTATCCCCCTAGGAGCATGCGTGTAGTGCCGAGGTTTTTGATGACTTGTAGATTTTTGCAATAAGTATGTGAGTTCTTTATGACTAATGTTGAGTCCATGGATTATACGCACTCTCACCCTTCCATCCTTGCTAGCCTCTTCGGTACCGTGCATTGCCCTTTCTCACATTGAGAGTTGGCGCAAACTTCGCCGGTGCATCCAAACCCGGTGATATGATACGCTCTTTCACACATAAACCTACTTATATCTTCCTCAAAACAGCCACCATACCTACTGTCAGTGTCAAAACCGGCGGATGTCGGGTAGGGGGTCCCGAACTGTGCGTCTAGGATCGATGGTAACAGGAGGCAAGGAACACGATGTTTTACCCAGGTTCGGGCCCTCTTGATGGAGGTAAAACCCTACGTCCTGCTTGATTAATATTGATGATATGGGTAGTACAAGAGTTGATCTACCACGAGATCGTAGAGGCTAAACCCTAGAAGCTAGCCTATGGTATGATTGTGTGTATGATGAAGTTGTATGATCTATCGACTAGCCTGGTCTTGGTTTATATAATGCACCAGAGGCCTAGGATAACAAGAGTCCTAGCCGAATACGCCGGTGGGGAGGAGTCCTTGTCTTGATTGCCAAGTCTTGTGGAATCTTCCTTGTATGCGGGAGCTGTCCGAACTGGCCCATGAGTATATGGCCATGGGGGTCCTCGGCCCAATCTAACAGATTGGGAGATGACATGGTGAGTACCCCCTAGCCCAGGACACTGTCAGTAGCCCCCTGAACCGGTCTTCAAGTTAGGGACGCTCCTCGATTCTTCCGAACTATTCTTCATCTTTGGTCGCCGGTCTTGAAAACTGGTTCAACAAATCTTCTCATCTTCAATCTTGAGGATCGTCGAAATGCATTCGACGAGTTTACACGTCGGGTATCCGAGGAGCCCCTTTAAGTTTCTGGCCTTTATCAATGCCTTGTTATTTTTATGCCACACCTCGGGTTTGAAGTTGTTCCCGGGAGGCAGTGTCCTCTTGCGTCCGAGCTCCAACGCCGGACTGCATTTGAGGTATCTTTTGCAGCCAAGCACCAACGCCGGACCGCTTCCTAGCTCTAATGCCGGAATGTATCCGAGCACCAACGCCGGAATGTATCTGAGCTCCAACGCCGGACTATGTATCCGAGCTCCAACGCCAGAATGTATCCGCGCTCCAATGCCGGACTGTATCCAAGGTGTCGTAAATCACCTTGGTTCAAAGAAGTTTGAAGGAGTTTAGCCGAGCTTAATGCCTGAAATGCGCTCTATGGAGCTAGCCACTAGCGCCCGAGCTTTATGCCGGACTGCTTCTGAGGTGGTGCACCACCCCGACTGTGGGCCGATTTTTCATCAATATTTTTTATTGGTGCAATTTATTCTCTGCCGAGATATATCCAGTAGCCCTCAAGGTGTGTATCGGTCTAAAACCCGAGATGCACCTAAAGGATGACGTAAGACCGCTGATCCCAGTAGCCGCTGAGACTCAGATTGATTTGCAAAATCGGCCTGAGGATCAAGTCCTTGCTCGGCAGAATACTTCCGGACACGAAAAGCGGCGTGCTCAGTCCTCGAGACTTAGGTTGGGTGCGGCCGACCAACCTGAGGATCAAAATCTCCTCGGAAACTATATTGCACATAAAATTTTCTGCATTGGACAGGCAATGCAGTAGCCCCCGAGACACTGGTCGGGTGGCAACACCAGATCAGGGGATCGATGTGCCCCTTTAATATTTGTAAATAATAAGCCCGAAGACCAGTAGCCCCCGAGCCTTAATGCGGGCACGGGTGACCGAATTAAGGATCAATATCCATATTAAAATCACAAATTATGTGTAATGACTCTATGTATCCAAGTACTTTCGTCATTAATGCTCGGATCCGCATTGTACAAAACTTTGTTGACCGACCATCGGCTTCCACCTCCTCGGCCAGTAGCCGAGGAGTGTTTGTCCTACTTTATAAAGCCTTTATGAGGGCAAACATTTACAACAAACAAGGAAATCTGGCCATACGGTTTTATAAACAAAGGTACGTAGAGTTATATTACTGTTTAACACAAGAAATGTCTTCCAAAGAAAATAGTCCCGCTGACGGTTCCTTTATTTGGGTTGTCATGCTAAGCATGATCCTTAAACCTCAGCTCTAATGTAAGAGCAAAATATGGAGGATTTAGTTTGGGAGGCCAGTTAATAGCCCCCGGTAGTGTTCGGCGACAGTCAGGGTCAAGCCGTAAACACTTCGGCCAATGTTATGAATGGCCCATCATTTAACATAGTCATCGGATCGCTGACCAGTTTACGCTTATTGTGAAAGTCAGTTTTCGGCTTTCTCCACTGAGGTGCTTAACCATGTGAGCTGGAAGCACAATCGCAGTGGTTCTCCCTTTGCACGCCTAGCCGAACAAAACGGAACACAGGGAGCAAGTGCAGGAGCTGGGCAACCCAACTATTGACCAAAGACACAATTCGAAACCGATGCATATATAGCAATATCTGAGAATGTTTTTGCCGAATCCCTAAAGGTGTCTGGCGTTGCACTGCGAGACTAATGCTGGAAAAGCACAAATAGTTTAAAAGTGCCAAAAATCTTGGAAAAACCAAGAAACGTCAGTAAAAACATGATGTCCGAACAATATTAAGTGTTTGGTGCCAATCCGAAAATTGGTCTTAGAAAAAAAGAGTGTTTTTGTCATGCTTTAACATTACACATCCGATCTCAAGACTTCAAGCGGGTCAGCCTACGGCTGCAGCCTCCTATCCCGAAGGCGGAGTGCTTCTCGTTAGACCAGTTTAGCGAACTAAACTCGAGCGGTCACTAGCGAGAAAATGGGTTATCTGGCTATTGACCACACACTCATGTCGAAAAAGGAGCAATAGAAAAAGACTTTGCAACGACCAAGAAGAAAACACATTTACTATAAAATAGCTCATAGAAATTTTAAGAGCCCCCAAGTGACTTGGGTAGAAAAATGATTGCATGTACCGAAGTACTTATATCATATCTATGTTCAACCGAACTTTAAACGCGTCTTAACCAATCGTCAGCTTCTCCTTCTTCGGTCAAGGACTGAAAAGTTTTATGTACTCCATCGATCGAGAATATCGACGGTGTTTCCAATAACCAGGCAATCAGGCCATAAGGCTGTAACAGACAAAGCGCGCTCAGGGAACTTATGCTATATTACCGTGAAGTGTAAGAAGCATCTTCGAAGAAAATAGTACCCCCACTGATACCTTTCTTCGGTGCTCATTATTATTATGAGACTTGTGCAATAGATTTTTTGTACTCATGAGTTCCGTTGTGTGCCGACCATCATTGAAAACTATAAGAGTGCTAGCTTTCGGCTTCACCCAGTCTGAGGTCCGGCTCGAGCGACCCGATCGTGACAATCACAGAGGTGCTCGCTTTACTCCCTAGCCAAACAATCGGGAACGTAGGGGTAAACACAGGAGCGAGGCAACCCAGCTTGCAAATCGCTTAAGTTAATATGGTGCATATTATGGCATAATACACGAACAAGGAATGAAGCTGTACAAGTATAATCATATGCAAGAGGAAAAGCTTTATAAAGGAAGCCCCCAAGTGAATTGGGTCCTTGAATTTATGCGTCACAAACAAAATTTGGACAAAGAAAAAATTTTACAAGCAACTTTTTTCCAAAAAAGTATAATGCTTGGTCGAACCGAGCACAAGTTAGAATTTAAATCTTTGAGCATGAAAGCGACTTAGCTGGTTAATGTGTTCGGTATTGATGACGCGGTCCGAGCTTGCTGCGGGGCAAGGTTCCATCCCCCAAGCTGGTCCCGAGGTGGCGGAGCGGAGAGCTCGACATGCCGAAGTGGTGACATAGCACGGTCAATGCAGACCGGCAGAGTGACGCCGAAGTCCCCGGATCATTTTCCCGTGCACAAAAAATAGTGCAAACCGGAGATAATAGTAATAATGATAATTTTAAAAAATGTTTCATAATAAATAATTTATATAAAGTGAGGAATAGAAGAAATATGGCCTGGAGCCGAAGTCAATGTCGATGCAGGGCGTCGGCGTGATGTAGTAAAGGCATGGCAAAGCCTGAATTCACAGGTCGGTCCGAGCTCCAGATGCGGCGTTCGCTGGACTATGTACGGAAATTGATCGAACCACCACGCGACCTCGTTAATACGGTCACCATTTGATAGACCTGTGTACATATCATGGACAAACCAGAGTAATAATTCCTTGGGAAAAATGAACCCAAACAAGCAAAAAATACTGGAATTAATAGCACCTGGTTTATTTGTTGTAGAAATCCAAAGGAAGATGATTCCCAAAATTAGGACTCGCTCCGCACACCCATTGCCTGATGGGCGATAAAACGACGGCATGGCAATGCTGGTAAAGGTTGACTCGCCGAGGCAAAGCCCTCGGCCCAGTTAACGTGACGGAGCTGGTCGCCTAGTGACGCCGAAGTATCCGGAGTAGGTTGATGAAGAGATGGCGAAGCCCCCGGTCCAGCCGAGATGTCGAAGTAGGTCGGCGTGATGGACACCAGTTTGAAGAAGCAATAGTGCGGCCCTGTCGATGCAGGTCGTGACGTGGTCGATGCCGGCTTGATGAAGCGACCGTGCGGCGATGCCGGTATGCCCGCTCCGTGTAATCCGTGGGGCGGTGATGTTGATGATGATTTATCCTTCGCGATGCCGGACTCTTGTTCGGCTTGCCGAGATGATGATCCGAATAAGTTGAGCTCGGCTAAAGTGACGGCGTGTCTAGCGCAGGTTGGCAGCCGTGGAGTAATATTGCCGGACTGGTTTGACACCAGCATGATGTTGAAGATCATGTTCAAAAGATCTTAAAGTTAGTGGGGTGCGTTCGGGAACAAAACATAATACCCCATACAAAACTTCCTTCAAAAGGGATGTCCGAAATCCCGTTCATAAAAAAGATGAACTCGGGTCGGATTCGTTTTCGCGCAGAAAATAGATCCGAAAAGTGATGCACTAATCGGAAGGTTCCCGGAGTTTGGACGGTCGGATCGAGCTGAAATTTTGAGAGGTGGTAGATATAGGAATTCCGCAGCCGATCAACGGTTGGATCTTCCAAAGGACGTCCGAGCTAGAAGCTGGACACCACGCCCTAAACTCATCCAAATTCCCGTCCAGATTTGACAGGGCTCCGGTATATCGTGGATTGCCAGAGATTCCTCCATCGGAACTCGACGAAATTTTCCAGAGTTGTTATAGACCCAATTCCGCACAATTCCACCAAAGCGATCGTCAAAGCGATACTCGAGGAGGTGGTGACGGAAATACGAATTCGCTGTCCAAAAAAACAGCACGGTCGCTTGAGGGCAATGTTGACGTTGAGCCCCCGAGCTCCATAGATAATTCCTCCGTGATCTTGATAGAGATCGGAGTTGATGTTTGATGAAGGCCCTCGTCCGAATATGGTGATCTGAACACGGGGCGCAATTCTTGGTCGAACCAAGGTGACCAGTCGAACTGGTGACGAAGATGCCGAAGTCGCAGTTGATCTGCAGGCGAGCCATCGACCCTTTTGTCGATCACACAGCGGAGCTCTCAATGAAAGCACCAATGTCAGTGTCAAAACCGGCGGATCTCGGGTAGGGGTCCCGAACTGTGCGTCTAGGATCGATGGTAACAGGAGGCAAGGAACACGATGTTTTACCCAGGTTCGGGCCCTCTTGATGGAGGTAAAACCCTACGTCCTGCTTGATTAATATTGATGATATGGGTAGTACAAGAGTTGATCTACCACGAGATCGTAGAGGCTAAACCCTAGAAGCTAGCCTATGGTATGATTGTGTGTATGATGAAGTTGTATGATCTATCGACTAGCCTGGCCTCGGTTTATATAATGCACCAGAGGCCTAGGATAACAAGAGTCCTAGGCGAATACGCCGGTGGGGAGGAGTCCTTGTCTTGATTGCCAAGTCTTGTGGAATCTTCCTTGTATGCGGCAGCTGTCTGAACTGGCCCATGAGTATACGGCCATGGGGGTCCTCGGCCCAATCTAACAGATCGGGAGATGACATGGTGAGTACCCCCTAGCCCAGGACACCGTCACCTACCTATTATGGCATTTCCATAGCCATTCCGAGATATATTGCCATGCAACTTCCCACCATTACGTTTATCATGACACATTCATTATTGTCATATTGCTTAGCATGATCATGTAGTTGACATAGTATTTGTGGCAAAGCCACCATTCATAATTCTTTCATATATGTCATTCTTGGCCCATTGCATATCCCGGTGCACCGCCGGAGGTGTTCATATAGAGTCATCTTTTGTTCTAGTATCGAGTTGTAATCAGTGAGTTGTAAATAAATAGAAGTGCGATGATCATCATTTTCTAGAGCATTGTCCCAAGTGAGGTATTATAAAAAAAGAGAAAGGCCATAAAAAGAGAGAAAGGCCAAATAAAAAAATGAGAGAAAAAGAGAGAAGGGACAATGTTACTATCATTTGCCACACTTGTGCTTCAAAGTAGCACCGTAATCTT
Organism: Triticum dicoccoides; assembly: GCF_002162155.2. NCBI lineage: Eukaryota > Viridiplantae > Streptophyta > Magnoliopsida > Poales > Poaceae > Triticum > Triticum dicoccoides. The sequence goes on from NC_041392.1 coordinate 442,717,225, forward strand.
CATGATAGAGAGTTTCTTGTTTTGTCACTTTCATATACTAGTGGAAATTTTCATTATAGAACTTGGCTTGTATATTCCAACAATGGGCCTCCTCAAGAGCCCTAGGTCTTTGTGAGCAAGCAAGTAGGATGCACACCCACTTAGTTTCTTTTGTTGAGCTTTCATACATTTATAGCTCTAGTGCATCCGTTGCATGGCAATCCCTACTCCTTGCATTAACATCAATCGGTGGGCATCTCCATAGCCCATTGATTAGCCTCGTTGATGTGAGACTTTCTCCTTTTTGTCTTCTCCATATAACCCCCCTCATTATATTCTATTCCACCCATAGTGCTATGTCCATGGCTCGCGCTCATATATTGCGTGAAAGTCTATAGGTTTGAGATTACTAAAGTATGAAACAATTGCTTGGCTTTTCATCGGGGTTGTGCATGATGAAAGCATTCTTGTGTGACGAAAATGGAGCATGACTAAACTATATGATTTTGTAGGGATGAACTTTCCTTGGCCATGTTATTTTGAGAAGACATAATTGCTTTGTTAGTATGCTTGAAGTATTATTATTTTTATGTCAATATGAACTTTTGTCTTGAATCTTTCGGATCTGAATATTCATACCACAATTAAGAATAATTACATTAAAATTATGTCAAGTAGCACTCTGCATCAAAAATTCTGTTTTTATCATTTACCTACTCCAGGACGAGCAGGAATTAAGCTTGGGGATGCTTGATACGTCTCCAACGTATATATAATTTTTGATTGCTCCATGCCATATTATCTACTGTTTTGGACATTATTGGGCTTTATTATCCACTTATATATTATTTTTGGGACTAACCTATTAACCAAAGGCCCAGCCCAGAATTGCTGTTTTTTTGCCTGTTTTAGGGTTTCGAAGAAAAGGAATATCAAACGGAGTCCAAACGGAATGAAACCTTCGGGAACGTGATTTTCTCAACGAACAAGACCCAGGAGACTTGGACCCTACGTCAAGACACAAAACAGGAGGCCATGAGGTAGGGGGCGCGCCTCCCCCCCAGGCGCCCTCCACCCTTGTGGGCCCCCTATTGCTCCACTGACGTACTCTTTCCTCCTATATATACCTACGTACCCCCAAACGATCAGATACGGAGCCAAAACCCTAATTCCACCGCCGCAACTTCCTGTATCCACGAGATCCCATCTTGGGGCCTGTTTTGGAGCTCCGCCGAAGGGGGCATCGATCACGGAGCGCTTCTACATCAACACCATAGCCCTTCCAATGAAGTGTGAGTAGTTCACCTCAGACCTACGGGTCCATAGTTATTAGGTAGATGTCTTCTTCTCTCTTTTTGGATCTCAATACAATGTTCTCCCCCTCTCTTGTGGAGATCTATTCGATGTAATCTTCTTTTTGTGGTGTGTTTGTTGAGATCGATGAATTGTGGGTTTATGATCAAGTCTATCTATGAACAATATTTGAATCTTCTCTGAATTCTTTTATGTATGATTGGTTATATTTGCAAGTCTCTTCGAATTATCAGTTTGGTTTGGCCTACTAGATTGATCTTTCTTGCAATGGTAGAAGTGCTTAGCTTTGGGTTCAATCTTGCAGTGTCCTTTCCCAGTGACAGTAGGGGAAGCAAGGCACGTATTGTATTGTTGCCATTGAGGATAACAAGATGGGGTTTTCATCATATTGCATGAGTTTATCCCTCTACATCATGTCATCTTGCTTAAGGCGTTACTCTGTTTTCATTAACTTAATACTCTAGATGCATGCTGGATAGCTGTCAATGAGTGGAGTAATAGTAGTAGATGCAGGCAGGAGTCGGTCTACTTGTCTCGGATGTGATGCCTATATACATGAAGATACCTAGATATTCTTATAATTATGCTCAATTCTGTCAGTTGCTCAACAGTAATTTGTTCACCCACCGTAGAATACTTATGCTCTCAAGAGAAGCCACTAGTGAAACCTATGGCCCCCGGGTCTATCTTCATCATATTAATCTCCCAATACTTAGTTATTTCCTTTGCTTTTTTACTTTGCTTTTATTTTACTTTGCATCTTTATCACAAAAATACCGAAAAATGTTATCTTATCATATCTTTCAGATCTCACTCTCGTAAGTGGCCGTGTAGGGATTGGCAGCCCCTTATCGCATTGGTTGCGAGGATTTATTTGTTTTGTGCAGGTACGAGGGACTCACGCGTAGCCTCCTACTGGATTGATACCTTGGTTCTCAAAAACTAAGGGAAATACTTACGCTACTTTGCTGCATCATCCCTTCCTCTTCGGGGAAAACCAACGAAGTGCTCAAGAGGTAGCACTCTCCTTTTGACCCCCTTTATTTGTGCACGGGCAGTCAGAGCCGCGCGCGCGGCCACACTTAACAAGGCAGAGGAGGGAAGCCCGAGGGAAACCGAAGCATAAGACGACCAAAGAAACGCCAAGGCCCAAGGCCCAAAGAGAGCAAGAGGGTGAGGTAGACTCCCCCGGCAAGACCCTTGCTGGGGTGGCTTCCGCAACCTTGGCAAGATCCTTGCCGGGGCAACTTGCCTGACGCCACCAGAGCGCGCCAGCCTTGAGCCCATTGGATTCCAACACCATGTTGGAACCAAGGCCCGGGGCACTTCTGTGACGGCATGCAGATCTTTGTAGAGATCTTAGATACGCAAGATCAGTTGACGACCAGAAGACGACGACCCCCGACAAGGTCCTTGCTGGGGACAACTGCGGTGCCGCAGCGAGACCCTTGCCGGGCCCTCGGCAAGGCCCTTGCCGAGGATGCCTGTGAAGGAAATATGCCCTAGAGGCAATAATAAAGTTATTATTTATTTCCTTATATCATGATAAATGTTTATTATTCATGCTAGAATTGTATTAACTAGAAACGTAATACTTGTGTGAATACATAGACAAACAAAGTGTCACTAGTCTGCCTCTACTTGACTAGCTCGTTAATCGAAGATGGTTATGTTTCCTAACCATAGACATGAGTTGTCATTTGATTAATGGGATCACATCATTAGGAGAATGATGTGATTGACATGACCCATTCCATTAGCTTAGCACCCGATCGTTTAGTATGTTGCTATTGCTTTCTTCATGACTTATACATGTTCCTACGACTATGAGATTATGCAACTCCCGTTTACCGGAGGAACACTTTGTGTGCTACCAAACGTCATAACGTAACTGGGTGATTATAAAGGTGCTCTACAGGTGTCTCCAAAGGTACATGTTGGGCTGGCATATTTCGAGATTAGGATTTGTCGCTCCGATTGTCGGAGAGGTATCTCTGGGCCCTCTCGGTAATGCACATAACTTAAAGCCTTGCAAGCAATGTAACTAATAAGTTAGTTACAAGATGATGTATTACGGAACGAGTAAAGAGACTTGCCGGTAACGAGATTGAACTAGGTATTGAGATACCGACGATCGAACCTCGGGCAAGTAACATACCGATGACAAAGGGAACAACGTATGTTGTTATGCGGTCTGACCGATAAAGATCTTCGTAGAATATGTAGGAGCCAATATGAGCATCCAGGTTCCGATATGGGTTATTGACTGGAGACGTGTCTCGGTCATGTCTACATTGTTCTCGAACCCGTAGGGTCCGCACGCTTAATGTTACGATGACAGTTTCATTATGATTTTATATATTTTGATGTACTGAAGGTTGTTCGGAGTCCCGGATGTGATCACGGACTTGACGAGGAGTCTCGAAATGGTCGAGACATAAAAATAGATATATTGGACGACTATATTTGGACACTGGAAAGGTTCCAGGTGAGATTGGGACAATACTAGATCACCGGGAGGTTATCAGAAAACCCCGGGAGGTATATGGGCCTTATTGGGCCTTAGTGGAAAGGAGGGGAAAGGAGCAAGGGAGGGGGCGCCCCCCCCCAAGCCCAATCCGAATTGGGAGGGGGCCGGCCCCCCCTTTCCTTCCTCCCTCCTTCCTCTTCCTTCCCTCTCGACTACCCCCCTTGGGCGCGCCACCCTCCTTGGCCGGCCCCCTCCTCCACTCCTTTATATACGGGGGCAGGGGGCACCCCATAGACACAACAATTGATCATTGATCTCTTAGCCGTGTGCGGTGCCCCCCTCCACCATAATCCTCGATAATATTGTAGCGGTGCTTAGGCGAAGCCCTGCGACGGTAGAACATCAAGATCGTCACCACGCCGTCGTGCTGACGGAACTCATCCCTGAAACTTTGCTGGATCGGAGTCCGGGGATCGTCATCGAGCTGAACGTGTGCAAAAACTCGGAGGTGCCGTAGTTTTGATGCTTGATCGGTCGGGCCGTGAAGATGTACGACTACATCAACCACGTTGTTATAACGCTTCCACTTTCGGTCTACGAGGGTACGTGGACAACACTCTCCCCTCTTGTTGCTATGCATCACCATGATCTTGCGTGTGCGTAGGAATTTTTTTGAAATTACTACGTTCCCCAACAGTGGCATCCGAGCCTAGGTTTTATGTGTTGATGTTATATGCACGAGTAGAACAAAAGTGAGTTGTGGGCGATATAAGTCATACTGCTTACCAGCATGTCATACTTTGGTTCGGCGGTACTGTTGGATGAAGCGGCCCTGACCGACATTACGCGTACGCTTACGCGAGACTGGTTAACCGACGTGCTTTGCACACAGGTGGCTGGCGGGTGTCAGTTTCTCCAACTTTAGTTGAACTGAGTGTGGCTACGCCCGGTCCTTGTGAAGGTTAAAATAGCACCAACTTGACAAACTATCATTGTGGTTTTTGATGCATAGGTAAGATTGGTTCTTGCTAAGCCCGTAGCAGCCACGTAAAACTTGCAACAAACAAAGTAGAGGATGTCTAACTTGTTTTTACAAGGCATGTTGTGATGTGATATGGTCAAGACATGATGCTAAATTTTATTATATGAGATGATCATGTTTTGTAACCAAGTTATCGGCAACTGGCAGGAGCCATATGGTTGTCGCTTTATTGTATGCAATGCAATCGCCCTGTAATGCTTTACTTTATCACTAAGCGGTAGCGATAGTCGTAGAAGCATAAGATTGGCGAGACGACAACGACGCTACGATGGAGATCAAGGTGTCGCGCCGGTGACGATGGTGATCATGACGATGCTTCGGAGATGGAGATCACAAGCACAAGATGATGATGGCCATATCATATCACTTATATTGATTGCATGTGATGTTTATCTTTTATGCATCTTATCTTGCTTTGATTGACGGTAGCATTATAAGATGATCTCTCACTAAATTTCAAGATAAAAGTGTTCTCCCTGAGTCTGCACCGTTGCCAAAGTTCGTCGTGCCTAGACACCATGTGATGATCGGGTGTGATAAGCTCTACGTCCATCTACAACGGGTGCAAGCCAGTTTTGCACACGCAGAATACTCAGGTTAAACTTGACGAGGCTAGCATATGCAGATATGGCCTCGGAACACTGAGACCGAAAGGTCGAGCGTGAATCATATAGTAGATATGATCAACATAGTGATTTTCACCATTGAAAACTACTCCACTTCACGTGATGATCGGTTATGGTTTAGTTGATTTGGATCACGTGATCACTTAGAAGATTAGAGGGATGTCTTTCTAAGTGGGAGTTCTTAAGTAATATGATTAATTGAACTTAAATTTATCATGAACTTAGTACCTGATAGTATCTTGCTTGTTTATGTTTGATTGTAGATAGATGGCCCGTGCTGTTATTCCGTTGAATTTTAATGCATTCCTTGAGAAAGCAAAGTTGAAAGATGATGGTAGCAATTATACAGACTGGGTCCGTAACTTGAGGATTATCCTCATTACTGCACAGAAGAATTACGTCCTGGAAGCACCACTGGGTGCCAGGCCTGCTGCTGATGCAACTGGCGATGTTAAGAACGTCTGGCAGAGCAAAGCTGATGACTACTCGATAGTTCAATGTGCCATGCTTTACGGCTTAGAACCGGGTCTTCAACGACATTTTGAACGTCATGGAGCATATGAGATGTTCCAGGAGTTGAAGCTAATATTTCAAGCAAATGCCCGAATTGAGAGATATGAAGTCTCCAATAAGTTCTATAGCTGCAAGATGGAGGAGAACAGTTCTGTCAGTGAGCATATACTCAAAATGTCTGGGTATAATAATCACTTAATTCAACTGGGAGTTAATCTTCCGGATGATTGCGTCATTGACAGAATTCTCCAATCACTTCCACCTAGCTACAAGAGCTTCGTGATGAACTATAATATGCAAGGGATGGATAAGACAATTCCCGAGCTCTTCGCAATGCTAAAAGCTGCAGAGGTAGAAATCAAGAAGGAGCATCAAGTGTTGATGGTCAACAAGACCACTAGTTTCAAGAAAAAGGGCAAGGGGAAGAAGAAGGGGAACTTCAAGAAGAACAACAAGCAAGTTGCTGCTCAGGAGAAGAAACCGAAGTCTGGACCAAAGCCTGAAACTGAGTGCTTCTACTGCAAGCAGACTGGTCACGGGAAGCGGAACTGCCCCAAGTATTTAGCGGATAAGAAGGATGGCAAGGTGAACAAAGGTATATGTGATATACATGTTATTGATGTGTACCTTACTAGAGCTCGCAGTAGCACCTGGGTATTTGATACTGGTTCTGTTGCTAATATTTGCAACTCGAAACAGGGACTATGGATTAAGAGAACACTGGCGAAGGATGAGGTGACGATGGCCGTGGGAAATGGTTCCAAAGTCGATGTGATCGCGTGTAGCGACCCAACCCAAAATCGGTCAAGTCTCTGTGTAGCTGTACCATCCCCAGATCATGCTGGCACACACAGTACATTGATGAAAAGATTCAAAGTTCAATCACACCTGAATTTATTACACGATTCTCATATCGAGTCTTATTACAATAGAATAAATTCGGCCGAAGGCCAACTCATGAGAAAATAAACTACATAAAGTTGCGGAAGCGTAGACGAATAGTGAGTCCATCTGACTCCATAGGGCAATCGCCAAGCGTGGATCGTAGCCTCACTCCTGGTCGGAAAACTCCTCTGCAACATAAGACGTTGCAGCCGTGTAGGTCATCATTTTGAATATGCCGGCAAGTCATAGAGAGAACAACAATAAAATTTCTAACACTATATGCAATTTGGCTGTGGGGCTCTAAGTTTTATGTTTTTGCGTAAAAGCCAATTTTTTTCCTATAACAAAGGACTTGCTTGCAATTACTACAAAATGTTGGTTGTTATGAGATGGTTCCGCCAACCAATGTCTCATTCCCAATTATTAAATAACCCCTAAATTACTTTATTAAATTCTGTGTTGAGATTTCCGAAATACTCCAATTTCTAGAGGCTCATTTGTCCATAACCGGGGACACGGCTAATCGATTAGGTTGTTACTCTGCAGAGTCTTGTGCACTTTACCCACAAGAATCGTTCCCTCCTTTATGTCCTCGCACTGCCTGGTGTTTGAAGACGGGACGAACGAAACAGGGTCTTCCGTAGAGTTTCTCTGGGCACTGCCGGTGCCCATCCAAGTCCTACCGTTCTTCTACATCTGCTGGCATCGTCCGTCCAGAGTCACGCCTAGGGTCAGCCCAGCCAGAGCCCATAATGGCTTGCGGCTGCACAGGTAAGCTTCCGGTCAAGGGGTATCCATCTGTCTCTTCATGGCTGGGTGAAGCTTTCCGCAAGATGTCATGGCGCTTCTCCATGCATCCCGGCCATCCGCTGGTTTCTCCAGGGTGCCCGTCAACCGTCCTCCACCCAGTAGTGAATTTGAAGTCCATCTTGGGCTTGAAGTCAGGGGGTTGTCATCATCTTGACTCTCACATCTCCCTTATGAATCACTCAACCAACCCCGTCTACGAGCATAGCAAAATAAACTACATTGTCCCGGGAAATGATAACAAGGGGAAATTGGGTTCATCCTACCTCATGATACTACTCAAGAACATAACTTCAAATTCTCCTACTGCATGCATGGTGGGGAAGAAAAATTCTAATGCAACAAAATCATAGGTATTGTAAAACATGATCAAATGACTTGCCTGGCTGACGGTCTTCAAATGCTAGTGACTCGAGATAGCAAGCTTCACACTCCAGAAATTCTATCGAGTCAAACAATAGCACAAATAAGTATTTCACTAATGACATATCAGCAAACTGAAGGAAAACACACAAGCACTCAAACCAAAATCAAAGAAAACTCGAGGAAAACAAAATCAAGGTTTCCATCACATCAAGCAACAACAATGAAATAGTTTTAACCTACTAACACTTTTCTTTACAGATCCAAAACAATGGTTTTACTAACTAACATAAAGGAAAACAGCATACAAACTAGGTGCACAAAGAATCAAACCAATATCTATTATAGAACTCCTGTTATACCTAAAACAAAACTAATAAGAAAATAAAATAAAACTTTTTATTTTGCTGTAAATAAATGTTCACTCTCTGTAACTACAGAAACTAATCTAAAATAAATTATAGCATAGGAAAAAATAAAATTTAAAAATAACTAGAACAACGGAAAACAACAGCAAGCTAAATAAACTAGAAAAGCTTGTTTTCACATAAAAACTATTTTTAATAAAGACTAAAAATACCCAAATAAACTCCTACTGCTAGGAAAGGTCAAAACAAAGCAGTGACAAAAAGAATCAATAAAATAAAATAATCCTAACTCAATTTATAGCAAAAAAACTAATCTGACTAAAACTAATATAAAACAATTTTTAAAAACCTAAACATGGCCGAATCTAATTTCTACAGCAACTATAGGAAATTTGCAAACTAGAGCAAAAAGAATCAACTAAAAATATTAAATAACTTAAAATATATAGATTTTACAAAACTGGAACTATTCTGTTTTAAAAACAGAAACTAAAATAAAACTAAACAAAAACTAACGCGCTAATGGGCCGAAACAGTGGGCGTTCAAAAACTAAACAGCGCTCATGCGTTGAACAGACCACTGCGTCCACGGGCTAACAGAAATAAACCGATCGGGCTAGTCTAAACTAAACCGAACTAAACCAAAATAAAACCACCTAAAACTGATCTAATCTAAATAAAACCTAACCCTTCACTACTTCTAATCTACGGCGTAGATTGCAGATCGAACGGTGGGGCATGGTGGCGGCTTACTGCGGCGGTGGTTGACGGCGGCAGAGGGTGTCGGGGGTCGGTGTCGAGCGGGGCGGGGTCTCCGGCAGTCAGCGAAGGTGGCGAAGACGTCGGGCGGATGCGGCGGAGCTTGGGGAAGTCAGGGGCGGCCTCGGTGGAGCTCGGGGACGGCGAAGACGATCGGGATGATGGAGACAACGCCCTGGTGAGCTGCAACTCCGGCGAGGGGCGAACGAGCTCGGGGACGATCCTGTGATGGGAGAAGGAGGCCGAAACCATGTCAAAACGATGCGCAACGTCGGGGGAAGCTCATAGGTGGAAGAGGGATTCGTGTTGTTGCTCACCGGCGGTGGAGGCGGCGATGAACTGAGGCGGCTGCGGCGAGATCCAAAGGAGGAGGGCGTGGGCTGTGGTGGGAGTTGAGGTAGGGTTTTTGGGGGGTTCGGAAGAGGAGATGCGTAGGTATTTATAGAACATAAGCGTGTGCGAGGGGTCGACTCGGGATCACAATCCCGAGAAGAGCGTGGTGTCGGGCGCGCTCTACGAGTGCTCCGGTGCGGGGTGTCGTGGGCGAGGGGTTAGGGATAGGGTGGGGCCCGCGGGTCAGTGGGACAGAGAGGGAAGGGGGGGCGAGCGGGCGACCGAGGGGAGAGGGGTTCGGGTGCGGGCGCGCTGGCCTGCTGTTGGCTGGGCCGGCTCTGGTGTTGGCTGGGCCGGTTGGCCTGGCGTCGGCTGGGCTTTTCCTTTTTTTTGAATTAAGGCAAAGAGAGAGAAAAAAAATAAAATAAGAGAAATCTATAATATTTTTATATAGGACATATATATATATCAAAATTCTCAGGGGAATTAATCCTATAGTGTGGACATTTTTATAGGGGCAAAACAGAAACTAAAAAAAATTCTGCAAACTCCAAATAAAATTCAAATTTGAATTCAAACCTTTTGGCAATATTTTCTTCTGACATTTTTGGAGTGTCATGTTAGCTCCTCTCATACTTTTTCTCAAGTATTTGTCAGGGATATTGAGGTAGATTTTCAAATGCCAAGTTGAATCCAAATTCAACCAAAACTCAAAGGCCTCTGAAAATTTCCAAATGTCACTCAAATCAAACAAAATGCATAGATGCTTAGCCAATAATTGTAAAACATTCCAAATTGAAAATTTGGGATGTTACAAACCTACCCACCTTAAGATGAATCTCGCCCTCGAGATTCGGGTTGGCTAGCAAATAGGTGCGGGTGGTCTTGGCGGAGATCTTCTTCTCGCTCCCACGTGGCTTACTCCTCGGAATGATGACTCCACAGAACCTTGCAAAACTTGATGATCTTGCTGCTGGTAACTCTGTTCGCAGTCTTGAGAATCCCGACGAGTTTCTCCTCATAAGTCAGATCACTGTCGAGTTGTATGGCCTCTAGGGGCACAGTGTCTCTCAAAGGAATATCGGCCATCTCAGCATGGCATTTCTTCAGCTGGGAAACATGGAAGACATCATGAACTCCTGACAATCCTTCCGGCAATTCCAGCTTGTATGCAACTTCTCCTCTGCGTTCAAGGATTTTGTAGGGGCCAATGAACTTGGGTGCTAATTTTCCTTTAACCCAAAATCTCTTGATTCCACGAGGTGGGGACACACGGAGATATGCTCGGTCTCCAACTTCATACATTATCTCCTTGCGTTTACTGTCGGCATAACTCTTCTATCTCGACTGGGCTATCTTGAGTCTATCTCGAATCAGCTTGACTTTCTCTTCAGAGTCTCTGATAAGATCGGGACCAAAAAGCTTTCGGTCTCCAACACCATCCCACAGCAATGGTGTTCTACACCTCCTTCCGTATAGAGCTTCGAAAGGGGCCATCTTCAGACTGGTCTGATAGCTGTTGTTGTACGAGAACTCTGCATATGGCAGATTGTCATCCCAGCTAGACCCATAGTCTAGCGCACAGGCTCTCAACATGTCCTCTAGAATCTGGTTGACTCTCTCGGTCTGTTCATCTGTCTGCGGATGAAAAGTTGTATGAACTCCAGCCTCGTACCCAAAGTTTCATGCAACTGATTCCAAAACTTTGAGGTAAATTGCGTTCCTCTATCTGACACGATACTCCTTGGAACTCCATGCAGACATACGATCCTGGTCATGTATATCTTGGCTAACTGAGCGCTGGTATATCTAGTCTTCACGGGAATGAAATAAGCTACCTTGGTCAAGCGATCAACCACTACCCAGATAGAATCATAACCTGAACGGGTCCTGGGTAATCCTGTGATAAAATCCATTCCAAGTTTTTCTCATTTCCACTCGGGAATCGGCAGTGGTTGAAGTAACCCTGCCGGCTTCTGATGCTCAGCCTTTACTCGCTGACAAGCATCACATACTGCTACGTACTCGGCAATATCCTTCTACATACCTGTCCACCAGAAACTTTCCTTCAAATCCAGATACATCTTGGTGTTGCATGGGTGAATCGAGTACGGTGAATCATGGGCCTCCTGAAGAATTAACTTCCTGACCTCTGGGTCATTGGGTACATAGATACGATCCTCAAACCATAAAGTTCCGTGTTCATCCTCACGAAAACCTTTAGCCTTTCCGTTACTCATCTTTTCCTTTATCTCTGCAATTTCCTTGTCCGTCTTCTGCGCTTCACGGATCTTTTCGGTCAGAGTGGACTGAATATCCAAGGTGGCGACAAATCCTCTTGGTACTATTTCCAATCGGAGATCTCTGAGATTGTCGGCTAAATTCTGAGGTAATCCTCCAGCTATGAGGGTGTTCACATGGCTTTTACGGCTCAAGGCATCTGCTACAACATTTGCTTTCCCTGGGTGGTAATGCAATCTCATATCATAGTCCTTGATCAATTCAAGCCATCTCCTTTGTCTGAGGTTCAACTCCTTCTACGTGAAAATGTACTTCAAGCTCTTATGATCCGTGTAAACATCACAACTATTTCCGACAAGGAAATGTCTCCACGTCTTGAGTGCGTGCCCTACGGCTGCTAAATCCAAATCGTGCGTGGCATAATTCATCTCATGAGGTCGTAGCTGTCTGGAGGTATAAGCTACAACTTTTCCTTCCTGCATGAGCACTCCTCTGAGCCCTTGACGAGAAGCGTCACAATACACCTGATAATCTTTGTGTATGTCCGACAAAATGAGTACTGGGGCTGTAACCAGACGTTTCTTCAACTCCTGAAAACTGGCTTCACAATCCTCGGTCCAAATGTACTTTTTTTTCCTTCTTCAACAACTCGGTCATGGGTTTAGCAACCTTGGAGAAATTCTCAATAAATCTCCGATAATATCCTGCAAGCCCGAGAAAACTGCGGATCTCCTTGACTGAGGTGGGGGATTGCCAGTTGGTGACCGATTCAACCTTGGTGGGGTCGACTGCTATTCCTTCTCCTGAAATAACATGTCCGAGGAATCCGACTTCCTTCAACCAAAATTCACATTTGCTGAATTTGGCATATAACTGATGTTCTCGGAGTTTCTCCAGGACTAGACGCAGATGTTCCTTGTGCTCTTCCTCGCTCTTGGAGAAAACCAATATGTCATCTATGAACACCAGGACAAACTTGTCCAGATATTCCATAAATACCTTGTACATCATGCTCATGAAATACGTAGGGGCATTAGTCAATCCGAATGACATGACGGTATACTCATATAAGCCATACCTGGTGGTGAAGGCTGTTTTGGGTATATCCTGTTCACGAATCTTCAACTGATGATACCCTGATCGAAGATCGATCTTGGAAAATACTTTGGCTCTGACTAGCTGATCAAATAAATCATTAACCATCGGTAGAGGGTACTTATTCTTGATGGTCACGTTGTTCAGTGAACGATAATCTACAACCATTCTGAAGGTTCCATCCTTCTTCTCTACCAAAAGAACTGGGGCTCCCCAAGGTGACGAACTTGGGCGAATATATCCTTTCTCCAATAATTCCTTGATCTGCTGCTTTATCTCTTCCAAATCATTCGGGGCATCCGATAAGGTCTCTTGGATATTGGGGCTGTGCCAGGTAATAACTCGATCAAAAATTCTATTTCTCTATCCGGTGGCATTCTAGGTAATTCTTCCGGAAATACATCCGGAAAATCTTGTACTACATGCACTTCCTCCTGAACCACTCTCGTGAGGGAATTCACCCGCTTCTTTACCGGTGTGCGTCTAGATACATACTTGATCCTCTTCTGCTCGGGGGTGGTGAGCAAAATCATCTTGCGGGCATAGTAGATGTTCCCTTCAAACTTCGTCAACCAGTCCATGCCTAGGATCACGTCCAATCCCTGGGATTCTAAGACTATGAGGTCTACAGGAAAATCATGATTTCCGATGATGAGGGTTGAATGACAGCCTAAGCCTGCCATCATCTCTCCTCCTGGAGAAGTGACTTGGATCGGGGTTCTAAGGGACCTAGTGGGCAACCCGTATTTTTCCACAACTAACCTTGATATGAATGAATGCGTTGCACCGGAATCAAACAGTACCAATACTGGACATGAATTTAATAAAAACTTACCAACCACAGTTTCTGGCTGATCATAGACGTCCTCCACGTCAATGTGATTCACCTGAGCACGAGGAAAAGGGTTGGGCTTCTTTGCTGAGCTTCCATGGCCGTTGACGTTCCCATTCCTCTGCTTGGCCTCTAGACAATCGGTGGCGTAGTGTCCTGTCTTCTGGCACTTGAAACAGGTGATATGACTCAGATCCTTCTAAGTCGGAGCAGGACGGTGCTGGTTGCCGTTGCCTTCATTGCCTGAGTTGGGTTGTTGTCGTGGTTGCGATTGTTCCCATTCCCTCCATGGTTACGTCCTCCATGATTGTGTCCTCCATGGTTGTGATGGGCATGTCCTCCCGAGTATGGGGCATAGTGGGGCTTCTGCTGAGCTTCGGAGTTGTACTTTCCCTGGCTATATTTCCGCTTGCGGCTTTCCATCTGCTGCTGCTTGCCTTCAAGTATAGTGGCCTTGTCTACCAGCTCCTGGTAGTTATTGAAGGTAGCCACCATTAGCTGTATTCCCAGCACATCATTGAGTCCCTCAAGAAACTTCTCCTGTTTTGCGGCATCTGTGGCCACGTCATCTGGGGCATATTGAGATAACTTGTTGAACTCATCCACATACTGCCCCACAGTACGGTTCCCCTGGCGTAAGTTGCGGAACTCACACTTCTCCAGACTCATGGCTCCAGCTGAGACATGCGCAGTGTGGAAAGCCCGCTGGAACTGATCCCATGTCATGGTGGCGACCGGATAAGTGGCGGTGTAGTTTTCCCACCAAGAGGCTGCAGGTCCATTCAGTTGATGTGCGGCAAAACGCACCTTCTCAGCATCTGTGCATCCAGCAGTTGTTAGATCCCTTCCGATCTTGCGGAGCCAATCATCAGCTACAATCGGCTCGGTGCTACTAGAGAACACCAGCGGATTCAGCCTTAGGAACCGGGTCAGGTTATCGACAGGGGGTGGTGGCGGTGGATTGTTGTTGTTGTTGCCTTGGTTTTGGATGAGCATTTGCATTAAGGCATTCTGCTGTTGAATCAGCTGGGTGAGCTCCGGCGGGGAAGTGAAACCGGGGTCACATCTCGGAGGCATGTGGTGTTATGGAGGGGATGAGCAATTAGAATAGAACAAGGGCCTAATGAGAAAATAGCACTACCAAAATGAATGCACAAACACAATCACACCAATAATTTATTCATTCATCTCAAGAAAGGTTCAAACTCGGATTATAAGATCTCACGACTAATCGAAAATAACGGCCTAACTGATCGACGAAAATAAAATAACATGGCGGTCGACTAAATGTCTTCATCAATTATCCCAGCGTCCTCTGGTGCGTCGTCCTCTGGTGCGGCGTCTCCTCTTGCGGCTTCCTTCGGTGGAGCTCTCTTCATAATCCTGGTCATTGCTCACGAGAGGTCCATCATCTCCACTCGGGAAAAGGTCTTCTCCCAGATCCATCTTCTCCTCCAGTGTGGCGATATATTTCTTCCAGTCCTCGAGTCTTTCCATAAAATCCTTGACTTCATCCTCATGCTCATAGTGGGCTTCACGTGCTGCATCCTCTAGTTCAATTTCACGAAGATGCAACTTTTGGATCGTCTTCAAGCTCCTGCGCATCTGAATCTCTAGAGCCCTGATGTGAGCCTCCAAGTCTTGGACATATGAGCGGACGGAGTCGTCATCTATGGTGCGGATAATCTCTCCATCTGCAGTCCTGCGAGAAATCATGGTGTGGTCTGATCCAACAAGCTCAGTCCTGTATTCCTCCTGGATGCGTCCGAGTGCACTATGAACTGCTATGTCTCTCCCGAGTATCCAAGTGGGAGCAGTGAATTTGAAGTCAACAGGCGCTGAGAGGCTTCCAAAAGTTCTCCCTGGTATGTGCACCTTAATCCTATAACGACGATCTTCTGGAAATGCCATGATAGGGTTCCCGGTGATAGACGGTAGAGCAATCTTCAATTCCTTGGTGATCTGGACCAGCCTCCTGCCGAAAAGCATTGTCTCATCTGGCAGGCAAAACTCCGGGAGCAGAACTGGGATGAACTTGACGGCCATCTAGAATGTTGAAATCGGAGAGAAGTCAGAAATGAACAAGGGAGTATTACGGAATGATAAGGACATAAAATAAAATAGTTTCTTCCTATGGCTTTCTGATCCTAGGGGTTACGTCCTACGGTCAACTTGGCTCTGATACCATCTCTGTAGCGACCCGACCCAAAATCGGTCAAGTCTCTGTGTAGCTGTACCATCCCAAGATCATGCTGGCACACACAGTACATTGATGAAAAGATTCAAAGTTCAATCACACCTGAATTTATAACACGATTCTCATATCGAGTCTTTATTACAATAGAATAAATTCGGCCGAAGGCCAACTCATGAGAAAATAAACTAAATAAAGCTGCGGAAGCGTAGACGAATAGCGAGTCCATCCGACTCCATAGGGCAATCGCCAAGCGTGGACCGTAGCCTCACTCCTGGTCGGAAAAATCCTCTGTAACATAAGACATTGCAGCCGTGTAAGTCAGCATTTTGAATATGCCGGCAAGTCATAGAGAGAACAACAATAAAATTTCTAACACTATGTGCAATTTGGCTGTGGGGCTCTAAGTTTTATGTTTTTGCGAAAAAGCCAATTTTTTTCCTATAACAAAGGACTTGCTTGCAATTAATACAAAATGTTGGTTGTTATGAGATGGTTCCGCCAACCAATGTCTCATTCCCAATTATTAAATAACCCCTAAATTACTTTATTAAATTCTGTGTTGAGATTTCCGAAATACTCCAATTTCCAGAGGCTCATTTGTCCATAACCGGGGACACGGCTAATCGATTAGGTTGTTACTCTGCAGAGTCTTGTGCACTTTACCCGCAAGAATCGTTCCCTCCTTTATGTCCTCGCACTGCCTGGTGTTTGAAGACGGGGTGAACGAAACAGGGTCTTCCGTAGAGTTTCTCTGGGCATTGCCGGTGCCCATCCATGTCCTACCGT
Source organism: Triticum dicoccoides (assembly GCF_002162155.2). Classification (NCBI taxonomy): domain Eukaryota; kingdom Viridiplantae; phylum Streptophyta; class Magnoliopsida; order Poales; family Poaceae; genus Triticum; species Triticum dicoccoides. Next base: position 442,733,835 of record NC_041392.1, read on the forward strand.
TCTTCTACATCTACTGGCACCGTCCAGAGTCACGCCTAGGGTCAACCCAGCCAGAGCCCATAATGGCTTGCAGCTGCACAGGTAAGCTTCCGGTCAAGGGGTATCCATCCTTCTCTTTGTGGCTAGGTGAAGCTTTCCGCAAGATGTCATGGCGCTTCTCCATGCATCCCGGCCATCCGCTGGTTTCTCCAGGGTGCCCGTCAACCGTCCTCCACCCAGTAGTGAATTTGAAGTCCATCTTGAGCTTGAAGTCAGGGGGTTGTCATCATCTTGACTCTCACATCTCTCTTATGAATCACTCAACCAACCCCGTCTACGAGCATAGCAAAATAAACTACATCGTCCCGGGCAATGATAACAACGGGAAATTGGGTTCATCCTACCTCATGATACTACTCAAGAACATAACTTAAAATTCTCCTACTACATGCATGGCGGGGAGGAAAAATTCTAATGCAACAAAATCATAGGTATTGTAAAACATGATCAAATGACTTGCCTGGCTGACGGTCTTCAAACGCTAGTGACTTGAGATAGCAAGCTTCGCACTCTAGAAATTCTATCGAGTCAAACAATAGCACAAATAAGTATTTCACTAATGACATATCAGCAAACTGAAGGAAAACACACAAGCACTCAAACCAAAATCAAAGAAAACTCGAGGAAAACAAAACCAAGGTTTCCATCACATCAAGCAACAACAAGGAAATAGTTTTAACCTACTAACACTTTTCTTTACATATCCAAAACAATGGTTTTACTAACTAACATAAAGGAAAACAGCATACAAACTAGGTGCAAAAAGAATCAAACCAATATCTATTATAGAACTCCTGTTATACCTAAAACAAAACTAATAAGAAAATAAAATAAAACTTTTTATTTTGCTGTAAATAAATGTTCACTCTCTGTAACTACAGAAACTAATCTAAAATAAATTATAATATAGGAAAAAATAAAAGTTAAAAATAACTAGAACAGCAGAAAACAACAACAAGCTAAATAAACTAGAAAAGCTTGTTTTCGCATAAAAACTATTTTTAATAAAGACTAAAAATACCCAAATAAACTCCTACTGCTAGGAAAGGTCAAAACAAATCAGTGACAAAAAGAATCAATAAAATAAAATAATCCTAACTCAATTTATAGCAGAAAAACTAATCTGACTAAAACTAATATAAAACAATTTTTAAAAACCTAAACATGGCCGAATCTAATTTCTACAACAACTATAGGAAATTTTCAAACTAGAGCAAAAAGAATCAACTAAAAATATTAAATAACTTAAAAGATATAGATTTTACAAAACTGGAACTATTCTGTTTTAAAAACAGAAACTAAAATAAAACTAAACAAAAACTAACGCGCTAATGGGCCGAAACAGTGGGTGTTCAAAAACTAAACAATGCTCATGCGTTGAATAGACCACTGCGTCCACGGGCTAACAGAAATAAACCGATCGGGCCGGTCTAAACTAAACCGAACTAAACCAAAATAAAACCACCTAAAACTGATCTAATCTAAATAAAACCTAACCCTTCACTACTTCTAATCTACGGCGTAGATTGCAGATCGAACGGTGGGGGGTGGTGGTGGCTTACTGCGGCGGTGGTTGACGGCGGCAGAGGGTGGCGGGGGTCGGTGTCGAGCGGGGCGGGGTCTCCGGCGGTCGGCAAAGGTGGCGAAGACGTCGGGCGGATGCGGCGGAGCTTGGGGAAGTCGGGGGCGGCCTCGGTGGAGCTCGGGGACGGCGAAGACGATCGGGATGATGGAGACAACACCCTGGTGAGCTGCAACTCCAGCGAGGGGCGAACGAGCTCGGGGACGATCCTGTGATGGGAGAAGGAGGCCGAAACCATGTCAAAACGATGCGCAACATCAGGGGAAGCTCATAGGTGGAAGAGGGAGTCGTACTGTTGCTCACCGGCGGTGGAGGCGGTGATGAACTGAGGCGGCTGCGGCGAGTTCCAAAGGAGGAGGGCATGGGCTGTAGTGGGAGTTGAGGTAGGGTTTTTGGGGGGTTCGGAAGAGGAGATACGTAGGTATTTATAGAACATAAGCATGGGCGAGGGGTCGACTCGGGATCACGATCCCGAGAGGATCGCGGTGTCGGGCGCGCTCTGCGCGTGCTCTAGTGCGGCATGTCATGGGCGAGGGGTTAGGGATAGGGTGGGGCCCGTGGGTCAGTGGGACAGAGAGGGAAGGGGGGCGAGCGGGCGACCGAGGGGAGAGGGGTTCGGGCGCGGGCGCGCTGGCCTGCTGTTGGCTGGGCCAGTTGGCCTGGCGTCGGCTGGGCCTTTTCCTTTTTTTTTGAATTAAGGCAGAGAGAGAGAGAGAGAAAAATAAAATAAGAGAAATCTATAATATTTTTATATAGGACATATATATATCAAAATTCTCAGGGGAATTAATCCTATAGAGTGCACATTTTTATAGAGGCAAAACAGAAACTAAAAAAACACATTTTCTGCAAACTCCAGATAAAATTCAAATTTGAATTCAAACCTTTTGGCAATATTTTCTTCTGACATTTTTGGAGTGTCATGTTAGCTCCTCTCATACTTTTTCTCAAGTATTTGCCAGGGATATTGAGGTAGATTTTCAAATGCCAAGTTGAATCCAAATTCAACCAAAACTCAAAAGCCTCTGAAAATTTCCAAATGTCACTCAAATCAAACAAAATGCATAGATGCTTAGCTAATAATTGTAAAACATTCCAAATTGAAAATTTGGGATGTTACATCGCGGTCTGCATGCTACCTCTACATCTACCATCGGGATTAGTATTAGACCTAAATAATTGTTATTTGGTGCCAGCGTTGAGCATGAACATTATATCTGGATCTTGTTTGATGCGAGACGGTTATTCATTTAAATCAGAGAATAATGGTTGTTCTATTTATATGAGTAATATCTTTTATGGTCATTCACCCTTGAAGAGTGGTCTATTTTTGATGAATCTCGATAGTAGTGATACACATATTCATAATGTTGAAGCCAAAAGATGCAAAGTTGATAATGATAGTGTAACTTATTTGTGGCACTGCCGTTTAGGTCATATCGGTGTAAAGCGCATGAAGAAACTCCATACTGATGGAATTTTGGAACCACTTGATTATGAATCACTTGGTACTTGCAAACCGTGCCTCATGGTCCAGATGACTAAAACGCCGTTCTCCGGTACTATGGAGAGAGCAACAGATTTGTTGGAAATCATACATACAGATGTATGTGGTCCAATGAATGTTGAAGCTCGTGGCGGATATCGTTATTTTCTCACCTTCATAGATGATTTAAGCAGATATGGGTATATCTACTTAATGAAACATAAGTCTGAAACATTTGAAAAGTTCAAAGAATTTCAGAGTGAAGTTCAAAATCATTGTAACAAGAAAATAAAGTTTCTACGATCTGATCGTGGAGGAGAATATTTGAGTTACGAGTTTGGTTTACATTTGAAACAATGCGGAATAGTTTCGTAACTCACGCCACCCGGAACACCACAGCGTAATGGTGTGTTCGAATATAGTAATTGTACTTTACTTGATATGGTGCGATCTATGATGTCTCTTACAGATTTACCGCTATCGTTTTGGGGTTATGCTTTAGAGACGGCCGCATTCACGTTAAATAGGGAACCATTAAAATCCATTGAGACGATGCCTTATGAACGATGGTTTGGGAAGAAACCAAAGTTGTCGTTTCTGAAAGTTTGGGGCTGCGATGCTTATGTGAAAAAGCTTCAACCTGATAAGCTCGAACCCAAATCGGAGAAATGTGTCTTCATAGGATACCCAAAGGAGACTGTTGGGTACACCTTCTATCACAGATCCGAAGGCAAGACATTTGTTGCTAAGAATGGATCCTTTCTAGAGCAGGAGTTTCTCTCGAAAGAAGTGAGTGGGAGGAAAGTAGAACTTGATGAGGTAACTGTACCTGCTCCCTTATTGGAAAGTACTACATCACAGAAACCGGTTTCTGTGACACCTACACCAATTAGTGAGGAAGCTAATGATGATCATGAAACTTCATAACAAGTTACTACTGAACCTCGTAGATCAACCAGAGTAAGATCCGCACCAGAGTGGTACAGTAATCCTGTTCTGGAAGTCATGCTACTAGATCATGATGAACCTACGAACTATGAAGAAGCAATGGTGAGCCCAGATTCCGCAAAATGGCTTGAAGCCATGATATCTGAGATGGAATCCATGTATGAGAACAAAGTGTGGACTTTGGTTGACTTGCCCAATGATCGGCAAGCAATTGAAAATAAATGGATCTTCAAGAAGAAGACTGACACTGACAGTAATGTTACTGTCTACAAAGCTCAACTTGTCGCAAAAGATTTTCGACAAGTTCAAGGGATTGACTACGATGGGACCTTCTCACCCATAGCGATGCTTAAGTCTGTCCGAATCATGTTAGCAATTGCCGCATTTTATAATTATGAAGTTTGGCAGATGGATGTCAAAACTGCATTCCTGAATGGATTTCTTAAAGAAGAGTTGTATATGATGCAGCCGGAAGGTTTTGTCGATACAAAGGGAGCTAACAAAGTGTGCAAGCTCCAGCGATCCATTTATGGACTGGTGCAAGCATCTCGGAGTTGGAATAAACGCTTTGATAGTGTGATCAAAGCATTTGGTTTTGTACAGACTTTTGGAGAAGCCTGTATTTACAAGAAAGTGAGTGGGAGCTCTGTAGCATTTCTGATATTATATGTGGATGACATATTGCTAATCGGAAATGATATAGAATTTCTGTATAGCATAAAGGGATACTTGAATAAGAGTTTTTTCAATGAAAGACCTTGGTGAAGCTGCTTACATATTGGGCATTAAGATCTATAGAGATAGATCAAGACGCTTAATTGGACTTTCACAAAGCACATACCTTGACAAAGTTTTGAAGAAGTTCAAAATGGATCAAGCAAAGAAAGGATTCTTGCCTGTGTTACAAGGTGTGAAGTTGAGTAAGACTCAATGCCCGACCACTGCAGAAGATAGAGAGAAAATGAAAGATGTTCCCTATGCTTCAGCCATAGGCTCTATCATGTATGCAATGCTGTGTACTAGACCTGATGTGTGCCTTGCTATAAGTCTAGCAGGGAGGTACCAAAGTAGTCCAGGAGTGGATCACTGGACAGCGGTCAAGAACATCCTGAAATACCTGAAAAGATCTAAGGATATGTTTCTCGTATATGGAGGTGACAAAGAGCTCATCGTAAATGGTTATGTTGATGCAAGCTTTGACACTGATCCGGACGATTCTAAATCGCAAACCGGATACGTATTTACATTAAATGGTGGAGCTGCCAGTTGGTGCAGTTCTAAACAAAGCGTCGTGGCGGGATCTACATGTGAAGTGGAGTACATAGCTGCTTCGGAAGCAGCAAATGAAGGAGTCTGGATGAAGGAGTTCATATCCGTTCTAGGTGTCATACCTAGTGCATCGGGTCGAATGAAAATCTTTTGTGACAATTCTGGTGCAATTGCCTTGGCAAAGGAATCCAGATTTCACAAGAGAACCAAGCACATCAAGAGATGCTTCAATTCCATCCGGGATCTAGTCCAGATGGGAGACATAGAGATTTGCAAGATACATACGGATCTGAATGTAGTAGACCCATTGACTAAGCATCTTCCACGAGCAAAACATGATCAGCACCAAGGCTCCATGGGTGTTAGAATCATTACTGTGTAATCTAGATTATTGACTCTAGTGCAAGTCGGAGACTGAAGGAAATATGCCCTAGAGGCAATAATAAAGTTATTATTTATTTCCTTATATCATGATAAATGTTTATTATTCATGCTATAATTGTATTAACCGGAAACATAATACTTGTGTGAATACATAGACAAACAAAGTGTCACTAGTATGCCTCTACTTGACTAGCTCGTTAATCGAAGATGGTTATGTTTCCTAGACACGAGTTGTCATTTGATTAACGGGATCACATCATTAGGAGAATGATGTGATTGACATGACCCATTCCATTAGCTTAGCACCCGATCGTTTAGTATGTTGCTATTGCTTTCTTCATGACTTATACATGTTCCTATGACTATGAGATTATGCAACTCCCGTTTACCGGAGGAACACTTTGTGTGCTACCAAACGTCACAACGTAACTGGGTGATTATAAAGGTGCTCTACAGGTGTCTCCAAAGGTACATGTTGGGTTGGCGTATTTCGAGATTAGGATTTGTCGCTCCGATTGTCGGAGAGGTATCTCTGGGCCCTCTCGGTAATGCACATCACTTAAAGCCTTGCAAGAAATGCAACTAATAAGTTAGATGCAAGATGATGTATTACGGAACGAGTAAAGAGACTTGCCGGTAACGAGATATAACTAGGTATTGAGATACCGATGATCGAATCTCGAGCAAGTAACATAACGATGACAAAGGGAACAACATATGTTGTTATGCGGTCTGACCGATAAAGATCTTCGTAGAATATGTAGGAGCCAATATGAGCATCCAGGTTCCGCTATTGGTTATTGACCGGAGACGTGTCTCGGTCATGTCTACATTGTTCTCGAACCCGTAGGGTCCGCACGCTTAACGTTACGATGACAATTTCATTATGAGTTTATATATTTTGATGTACCTAAGATTGTTCGGAGTCCCGGATGTGATCACGGACTTGACGAGGAGTCTCGAAATGGTCGAGACATAAAAATCGATATATTGGACGACTATATTTGGACACCGGAAAGGTTCCGGGTGAGATTGGGACAATACCGGATCACCGGGAGGTTATCGGAAAACCCCGGGAGGTATATGGGCCTTATTGGGCCTTATTGGAAAGGAGGGGAAAGGAGAAAGGGAGGGGGCGCCCCCCCAAGCCCAATCCGAATTGGGAGGGGGGCTGCCCCCCCTTTCGTTCCTCCCTCCTTCCTCTTCCTTCTCTCTCCTACTCCTAACAGGAAAAGGGGGAGTCCTACTCCCGGTGGGAGTTGGACTCCCCCCCTTGGGCGCGCCACCCTCCTTGGCCAGCCCCCTCCTCCACTCCTTTATATACGGGGGTAGGGGGGCACCCTAGAGACACAACAATTGATCATTGATCTCTTAGCCGTGTGCGGTGCCCCCCTCCACCATAATCCTCGATAATATTGTAGCGGTGCTTAGGTGAAGCCCTGCGACGGTAGAACATCAAGATCGTCACCACGCTGTCGTGCTGACGGAACTCATCCCTGACACTTTGTTGGATTGGAGTCCAGGGATCGTCATCGAGCTGAACGTGTGCAAAAACTCGGAGGTGCCGTAGTTTCGGTGCTTGATCGGTCGGGCCGTGAAGATGTACGACTACATCAACCGCGTTGTTATAACGCTTCCGCTTTCGGTCTACGAGGGTACGTGGACAACACTCTCCCCTCTCGTTGCTATGCATCACCATGATCTTGCGTGTGCGTACGATTTTTTTTAAAATTACTACGTTCCCCAATAGCCTGCGGGGCCGCAGCAAGGCCCACGTCTACCAAAGGTTCCATCGCCGGTCCCATACAGCTGCCAGCTCGACCAGCTGAGCAGACGCCTGTGTGGCAGCGCGCGGCCTCAACACCGACACAGCAAGCACCTGCGTGGTGGCAGGGAGATCTTTGTGAAGGCTCCACTACCGCGCCAGCCAAGCAGCCATCCAACATGGCACCATGACGCCTCGTCAGCTTGGACGTGTGTCGAAGCTAGGCGTGATAGCGACAGCTGGGACGTTCTTCCTTGTCGTTCCCGATAAAGTGAGAGGGGCACATCGACAACGCATTAAATGCGTTTGTCCGACGGGGCCAGATGATAGACTCACCTACTGTAGACCTTTCCACCTCCTGTGTGCCCCTGTGGCAACCCCTTTTCGCCTATAAAAGGAGGCCCGAGGCGTCCAGGAGAGGGATTCATATCTTTTGGGAAAAGTTGCACCCGTAGCTAGCTCAAGAACACAAAAACACTCAAATACATCCACCAAAGCAGGACTAGGGTATTACGCAACATTGCGGCCCGAACCAGGGTAAACAATCCGTGTGCTTCCTGTCAGACCCGCTCTTTCCACAACCCCGCGCCCGCCAACCATAGAAGGGATCCCAGTGATCCCATAGGTGTCGATTTCCCCCGACATCTCTGGCGCACCAGGTAGGGGGGCGCAGTTGTGAAAATCCGGTCTAACAGTCAGCCTAGCAGTTCTTCATCGTCATGGCTCCCAAGAAGAAGGCTGTTGGGGATATTACCACTAGGCGTAAACCGGCCTACTTGGGCCGGGTTAACTTCATTAGTGGCATAAACAGATGAAGGCCCAAGGCCTGTAGTCGGTTAGAACATGTATCCGTAAACCGGCCTGATGTATGACTTGTATTGTAAGTAAGGAATAGAGAGATAGCAACCGGAATACGAGTATGAACTGGTTAGGACTCTATGGACCGACGGGCGTCACCCGTGTATATAAGGGGACGACCCGGTGGCGGTTCAAGACAGACAACCACAACTCGAGCCTAGGCGAAGCTTGTTTGCTCCCTAGCCATCGAGATCATATCAATTCCATCACAACTAGACGTAGGCTTTTACCTTCATCAAAGGGGCCGAACTAGTATAAAACCCTCGTGTGTTTGTGTCCGCTTTAACCCCTTCAAGTAAACTCATAGCGATGGCTCCACGACTAAGTCCTTTCGCTAGGACATCTGCCGTGACAAATCCACGACAGTTGGCGCCCGCCGTGGGGCTATCACACGATGGTTTGACGATCTTGGAGGGCAAGCTCAAGGGACTCGAAGGCTATGTTGTGGGCCGGATGACCAAGAGTCGTTGGGGCAGGATCCACATCGACGACGCAGGATGGGGTCCCGAGGCCGATTCGATCGAGTACGGGTACCGGGTCCCCTTTGGTGGCATACACGTTTTCATTGGCAAAATCGGTGAGCCTGGGCCTGAGCCGGACATCTGCACCAACCTCATCGAGACGGCTCAGCGTGCGAGATCTACCTGGGTTAAACCGGCCGTGAAGCGTGTCTTTGTTGGAGTCGTCCACGAAGGAGAGCGTGAGGACGAATCAGAACACGGTAGTGAGACCGTCGTCTATTTCGATGACGAGTCCTCGACCGGAGAGACCGAATCGCTGTACCAGTTGCAAGACGACCAGATTAGGGGCTGTTCCGATGGCGACAGTATTCCGGACCCCCCGGGCCAGGTCAACCGGGTTGGAATATTCATGGCCGGCACACAGGCGGCGAATCACTCTTCGACCGCCGCAGCGATGCTCTCCGGATCAGCAGCGGCAGCCGCAGCAGGGGCAGGAGGCCTTGTGCGCCCGCCGGTTCAAGTTCTATCTGATCTGTTTGATGCACTAGCCGCTCTTATGGCAGAGGACAATCCGGCGGATCAGGAGGCCCATAATGCAGAAATCGCAAAGGTGAAAGAGCAGATCGTGCAAACCAAAGCGGATCTGGCAGCAGAAAAAGACAGGATGGCTGCAGAACGGGCCACTTTGGACGCCCAGGCCTATAAACTCATGCTTGACCAGAACGCATCACAGGAGGTTTTGAAGCGGAAGCACAGATCACGCCTGCCGTTAGGGTTTGACCCCCGAAATCTCTTTCACACTGCAGGGGCTGGACCCAGTAATCCGCCACAGTACCCGGAGACAAACCGGATTGAGGCACCAGGACCAGGGGGGACGGTCCAACCTCGCTTGATGGAACCTCCTCAGCAGAACATTATGAATTTTCCGCCGGTCCAGACGCCCCCAGGTCATTATTCTAATCCTATGGACAACCTTGTTGCAGCTGCCGCGCGATTAGAGGCTATCCCAGTTGAAGGAGACTCTCCGCAAGCGATAGAGACACGCCGGGTTAAGGAGCTTCTCCGGACTGCGCTGATTCAGCAGGAGGCATACTCATACAGCCGTGATCGGATTCATTCTACGCCCCGTCCGAGCCGGAGCTATAGCAGGTGCATGGATGAACCGGCCATATCAAGCAATGCGCGAGGCCGTGAAGCGGCCCGTGGTAATGACCCGGTAGGTGGTGTTGGCGATGCTCAGGATGTGGTGGACCGGGCCCGGGCACAAAGGGAGGCCGAGTTAGCAGCACAGGATAATGCGGGCCAACTTACACCGGTTCATTCTACAACCTTTGCCGGACCAGGGATCACATCCGCTTTGGGAGTGCCTTGCTTAATCCCAGCTTTACGTAATGTGCGCCTGCCCAAAGATTTCAAGGGTCCACGCAAGGTGCCGAATTACACCGCTGATTTACCCCCTGAAGAATGGGTAGAGAGTTATGAGATGGCCATGGAGATGCTGGACGTGGATGAGGCCGCATGTGCAAAATACTTCACCATGATGCTTGAGGACACGGCTCGTACTTGGTTAAAGAGCCTGCCACCCAATTCTATCAGCTCATGGGCCCAGTTGCGGGCCTGGTTTATCCAGAATTTTAAGGATACATGTAAGCAGCCCAAGTCCATAGTAGACCTGGCGGCTTGTGTCCAGGAGGAAGGAGAATCAACGACCCGTTGGGTGCGCCGCGTTTCAGAAATTTTGCACTCATCTGACAGGATTAATGCTGACTCTGCGATCTTAACTCTGGAAGGCAACTGCTAGTTTGAGCCTCTAAAATTGAAATTGGGACGCATGAAGCGGTTCTGTAATGACATGGGAACCCTCATGGCTGCTTTAGTAAAGTATGCCGATTTGGACAGTACCAAGGATCCCGAACCTGATGATGATGAAACAGGGAAGGGAAGGAAGAATAGCAACTCTAAACATCAGCAGTACAAACTGGTGGGTCATGGAAACGGAGGCAAACGCAAGGCAGAGGGTAGCATGGATTTTGTGGCCAACACTAATGCACAGGACAGGGGGCAGCGGCGCAGAGGTAAGGCGGCAAATCGTAATGGGGCCCCCAATCCTAACGCAAGCCGTTTGAATTATTTGTTGAATCAGCCTTGCCCAAAGCATGGGACGAAGGAGACACCGGCTAACCACCTTTGGAAGGATTGTTATATTATGCAGGAGTTTAAAAACTCTAATGCCTTCCGGTATGACCATGGGTCAGGTGGCGGTTCAGGATCCGGTTTACACGGTCCGGGTCACGATGGAGCTTCCGGTTCAGGTTTCAATCAGGGCGGTCACAATAGCCAGAATAATCAGAACGTCCAGCAGCAGCAGCAGCAGCAGCAGTCAGGTTATCAGAGCCAGCCAAAGCAGTTGAGCAATGGGCAATACCATGTCTTCACAACTGGCTTGGATAAGCGCGACCGAAAACTCCACAAGCGAGCGGTGAATTCTGTTGAACCGGCCTTACCACGTTACTTATGCTGGTCAGAGCAGCCCATCGTGTGGAGCAGAGAAGATCACCCGCCCCGGGTTGATAATCCGGGCCAGTTAGCATTAGTAGTGGACCCTCAGGTGGGGGGTTATAAGTTCACTAAGGTGCTCATGGATGGAGGAAGCAGTATTAACATACTATACTACGAGACATTCCGGCGCATGGGACTAACAGACAAGGATCTCAGACCGTCGAATACGGTATTCCATGGTGTTGTGCCAGGCAAATCTGCATATCCTGTTGGTAAGATAGCCCTAGATGTGGCTTTTGGGGACGAGCATGACTCTCGGTCGGAAAAATTAAACTTCGAAGTGGTGAAGATCCGGAGCCCGTATCACGCCTTGTTTGGGCGGCCGGCTTATGCCAAGTTCATGGCGCGGCCTTGTTATATCTACTTACAGCTCAAGATGCCGGGTTACAAGGGGACGATAACGGTTCATGGGAACCGTAGGATCGCTTTGGAATGTGAAGAGGGTGATGCGGCTTACGTAGAGTCGGTCTGTGCCGCGGAAGAGTTGAAGTATTATAAGGACAATGTCGATCCGGCGGATATGACCCCTTTAAAGAAGCCAACTACAGAGCATGATTCAGATCTGAAGTTCAAATCGGCAGCTGAGACCAAGCTTGTTGACTTCGTGCCCGGCGATTCGTCCAAGCAGTTCACTATCAGTGCCAACCTGGATCCCAAATAGGAAAGCGCGCTCATCGAGTTCATCCGTGAGAATCGGGACATTTTTGCATGTAAGCCGTCTGACATGCCAGGTGTACCGAGGGAACTCACTGAGCACACTCTTAATGTGGATCCTAAGTATAAACCGGTAAAACAGTTCCTCCGCCGGTTTAACAAAGAAAGACGCAAAGCCATTGGAGAGGAAGTGGCCAGGCTTTTAGCAGCTGGTTTTATTATTGAGGTGTTCCATCCAGAGTGGCTTGCTAATCCGGTGCTGGTTCTTAAGAAAAACGGCACTTGGCGTATGTGTGTGGATTACACAGATCTTAACAAAGCCTGTCCGGCAGATCCTTTTGCCCTCCCCCGTATTGACCAGATCATTGATGCCACGGCGGGTTGTGAGCGTTTGAGTTTTTTGGATGCATACTCTGGATATCATCAGATCAAGATGGCGGTTAAAGACCAGGAGAAAACGGCATTTATTACTCCCTTTGGAACCTTCTGCTATGTATCTATGCCCTTCGGGCTCAAGAGTGCCCAAGCCACCTATCAACGGTGTGTGCAGAATTGCCTGCATGAGCAGATCGGCCGCAATGTGCACGCCTATGTGGATGATATTGTAGTAAAATCAAGACAGAAGGAGACGCTGGTGGATGATTTGAAGGAGACCTTTGACAACTTGCGAGCTTACAAGATGATGCTTAATCCGGCCAAATGTGTTTTTGGTGTTCTGGCAGGCAAGTTACTGGGTTTCCTGGTGTCTAACAGAGGAATTGAGGCTAATCCGGAGAAGATTACGGCTATTACATCCCTAGCTAAACCGAAGTGTATCAACGATGTTCAGCGTTTGGCGGGCCGAATCGCTGCGCTAAGCCGGTTTATCAGCCGCCTCGGGGAGAAGGCTATCCCTTTGTACCAAATGCTGAGGAAGACATACAATTTCGTCTGGAGTCCAGCTGCTGTTGAGGCATTTGAGGACCTGAAGCGGCAGTTAGCCAATCCGCCTGTTCTTGCAGCTCCGGTCGACAAGGAGCCACTATTATTATACGTAGCGGCCAATGCTCGGGCAGTTAGCATGGCTATTGTGGTGGAACGCAAATAGGCAGGCAAGGAATATCCGGTTCAACGGCCGGTTTATTATATCAGCGAGGTGCTTATTGAATCCAAGCAAAGGTATCCGCATTGGCAGAAGCTGGTCTATGGTGTTTTTATGGCCAGTCGAAAGTTGAAGCAGTATTTTCAAGGGCACCCCATCACAGTGGTCAGTTCAGCTCCCTTGGGTGATATTATATAGAATCGGGAGGCGACTGGCCGGATTGCCAAGTGGGCTATAGAGCTTGGGCCACACGGACTGAAGTACGTGCCTCGGACGGCAGTGAAGTCTCAAGCACTTGTTGATTTCATCAATGACTGGACGGAGTTACAAGCACCAGAGGAGAAGCCGGATCACACATATTGGACTATTCATTTTGACGGATCCAGGCAATTGGAAGGCTCGGGGGCTGGAGTCGTATTAACTTCCCCACGAGGTGATAAGTTTTGTTATGTTCTCCGCTTAATGTTCCCTTGTACTAATAATGCAGCTGAGTACGAAGCCTTGTTCCATGGTCTCCGGATGGCTAAAGAGATGAATTTAAGCCGGGTTAAGTGCTTTGGTGACTCGGACCTAGTGGCTCAACAGGTGTCTGGCACTTGGGATTCTAAGGACCCGCTCATGGCTGCATATCGTCGGGAAGTGGATAATATTGCAGGTTGTTTCAAGGGTTATCAAGTGGATCATGTGGACCGTCGGAAGAATGAAGCGGCGGATGCTTTAAGCCGGTTGGGCTCTCAGCGTAAACCGGTCCCGCCTAACGTCTTTTTGGACGTGTTGCACAACCCGTCAGTCAAGCTCCTAGGTGAGGTGGATTTGGCTATCCCTGATCCGGAGGCTCAATTGGTGGCAGCCCTGCATGTTATTCCGAATTGGACAGTTCCTTATCTTGCGTACATGAACCGGGGGGAGTTACCAGAGGATGAGATTCTGGCCAGGCAGATAGTCCGGCGATCCAAGTCTATGACGATTGTCAATGGTGAATTACATCATTGCAGTGTATCAGGGGCGTTTCAACGTTGTGTTTCTCCTGAGGAAGGCTGTGAAATCTTAAGAGAAATCCATGAAGGGGATTGTGGACACCACGCCGGTTCAAAGTCTCTGGTATCAAAGGCGTTTCGTCACGGGTTCCACTGGTTGACAGCGCATGCTGACGCGGAGGACTTGGTTAAACGGTGTGATGGATGTCAGAAATTTTCAAGGCGTGCTCATGTGCCGGCTCAAGAATTGAGGATGATCCCAATAACATGGCCGTTTGCAACTTGGGGGCTGGATATGGTTGGGCCTTTTAAAAGATCTAAGGATAAGAAAACCCACCTTTTAGTGGCAGTTGACAAATTTACCAAGTGGGTTGAAGCGGAGCCTGTCAGCAAGTGTGATGCAGCAACAGCGGTGCAGTTCATCAAGAAGGTGATTTTCCGGTTTGGTTTTCCACACAGTATCATTACTGACAATGGTACCAATTTATCCAAGGGCGCTATGAAGGAGTTCTGTGAAGGTGAGCACATCCGACTTGACGTGTTGTCAGTGGCACACCCCCAGTCCAATGGACAGGCAGAACGAGCTAATCAGGAAATCTTGCGAGGCATCAAACCCCGGCTTATGGTCCCATTGCAAAGAACACCAGGATGTTGGGTTGAAGAGCTACCATCTGTATTATGGAGTATCAATACTACGCCAAACCGGTCCACAGGATACACGCCATTTTTCATGGTCTATGGAGCAGAGGCAGTTCTCCCTAGTGACATCCGGCACGATTTGCCACGTGTGGTAGCTTATGTTGAAGCAGACAATGAGACAGCACTGCAAGATGCTTTGGACCTATTGGACGAGGAGCGTGATATAGCGGCTGCCCGTTCGGCGATTTACCAGCAAGATCTTCGTCGCTATCACAGTCGCCGGGTTAGAACCAGAACTTTTCAAGAAGGAGATTTGGTGCTTCGACTCATCCAAGATCAAACGGATATGCACAAGTTATCCCCACCTTGGGAGGGACCTTTCATGGTCAGCAAGAATTTGCACAAGGGGTCGTACTATCTGATTGATATTCGGGGGCATCAAGACTCACGTACATCAGAGGAGGAGACCAACAGGCCGTGGAATATAGCTCATCTTCGGCCTTACTATACTTGAGCCATCGGCTCTATCTATGTACATATCATGACAGTGTATATATTATCTTTGATATATCAAACCGGAGCCTCAGCTAAAGCGGGGTCTCTGTCTTTTTCATCATGCGAGGTTACACGGAGTGGTTCTGTTTAAAGCGGCCTCCGGTTTACCCCTTGACATTTGTTTTTTATATATCACTGGGGGCCTTGGTCGTGTCCGAACCAACGAACACCCTTTATTAGGCGACAGCCACCAGATCATTTGGGGACATGGTCAAGTCTGAACCAATCACGCCTCTTGGTCGGCCTAAGGCCACAAAATCACTTGGGGGCATGGTCGAACCCGAACCATCGTCACGCCTCTTGATCTGGCATATATGCCACGAGTCATTTGGGGACCTGGCTGACATGAATCATTGTCACTCCTATTGGGGGCCTTGATCCTGTCCGACCATGGTAATACCATCTGAACAGCTCAGTATAGCATATTTTTGCAAATGGTTTTATCATTGCCTTTGCTTCCATGTTGTTTTCATGGTTTGTTCGTTCTTTGCTTTTGTTGGATTTCTTTTATGTCAACAAGCATATTTTTTCTGGTTCAGCCAATGGTTTTTGATCCCCCTTTAAATCCGGAGGAGTCTGCCTGGTTTACCTTTTCCCTGTTAACATCATGGAGTAACCAGGGGGCTCGTATTAAGTCAGTACGGTTTGTACGGGAGCTACTTTCTCCCTTTTTGACGGTAATGGTTTATAAAACCACCGCTTCAGGCTTGGCTAAAGCCAGCTTTATGCTCAAACATGGCAGGTATTTATGTATCATCTATTTGTTATATTACTGATACACATATCAAGATCATAATCCGGCTGACGGTATAACCGCCACCGAAGTTCAAATTTTTCTGATTGCAGGAAATATGAATTAAAGTTTTTCAAGCAAAAGCTTCAGTACTTATGCACGAAGGCATATTCCAGGCAGAAGTTTTAGCTATCCTATTACAAGGCAGCATGGTGCTCAAACAAAATCATTGTTTTTTTGGAAGGATGTTGCAAATAGCTCTTCAAACCGGCTTCCGGTTCAAGCCTGCTCCTCATCCTCCGCCGCTTCAGCTTCCTCGTCTCTACCCATTGGCTGGAAATCAATAGTGGTCCAGTCGATTCCCATTAAAGCTTGGAAAATAGCCTCTTCATGGATCAGGGAAGACGGTTCAATATCAGGGGCGTAACTGTGCTCACGGATTGGAGGAATCAGATTCTCCGCTTCAACAGTTGGGGCAGGCACTCGCTTGTTTTGATTATTATATTGCGCTTGATAATGCGTCAAATCTGCCTCTTCAGCTAGCTGGCAAGCCAGAGGGTGCACTGCACGGTTTATGGCCCTTAAATCTTCTTCGTTGAATTCAGAGCCATCTTCTTTCAGAGTGGGATAGCCTTGAGCTGCTTCCACAGGATCAAAGTCGGGCACCCATGCCTTTGCCCGGATTAAGGCATTGATGGCTCCGGTTCGGGCAGCGGATTTTTTCAGCTCCTCAATCCGGGATGGAAGCATTGACAACTTGCTAAGAGTGTCCTGGATTAAAGAGGGCGCCGGGTTGTTGTGAGAAGCTGTGGTGATGATCCGCTAGGCTCCGGTATACAATTGTTCCACCAAGGTGTAGGCAGCTTTTAATTTCTTCCGCACATCATTTCCTAAATGCCCAATACGTGTGCCTACAACAAGATTGGAATGGTCTCAAACCGGATTTACGATACAACAGATTCAAATTTATCACAGAAGTTACAAGGAGCTTACCAAAGATTGCAGCAGTCATGGAGTGTATTTGCCGCTGTACGGCCGTCAGTTCATCCACCACCGGTTTAAGGGCCGCTTCAGCATTTTCCGCTCTTTTGGTTAAACCGGCCTTCTCAGTGGCCCAGTCAGCCCGCTCTTTCTTGAAGCCTTCTTTCAGCCGTTCAGCAGTGCTCAAAGTGCTGGTTAATTCTTGCTTGGCCTTATCTGTTTCAGCCTGCTGGGTCTTCAGGGCCTCCTGCAAATCGGCAATCCGGTCCTCCTTGATTTTCACCTCAGCCTGCATACAGATGGCATTTTAAGCTTTGCACAGGCGATCCAAGAAATGGAAGGATCAACCACATAACAAAGTTATATGCCTGATACTTGGGGGCTAATGCACCTTCAATTTTTTGTATATTGGTAGATTTCAAAGTCCCAAGCTCAATACAAGTATTCAACTTGGCACTTGGGGGCTAATGGCTATTTGATCAAGTTATGTTCTAAGGACAGCTTTTTTGAGCCCCGGTTTACTTATGCTAAGTTAGACTGGCCTTCAAGGGTTATGCCGACGGATTTCAAAATGTTCAGGATCAAGTCCCGGTTTGACCAAGGTCACAAACCGGCCCTTGGGGGCTACAAGGATGAATGCAATGGCAGAAAGGAAAGAAGGAATTTACCTCAAATTTATCCCTCATCATTTTGACCAGGCCAGCTTCACAGTCACGGCTAGTGTAAAGCCGGTTTAAATAGCCAGAGTGAAGATCTTGAGAACTCAGAGCGGCATATGTCTCTAATTCAACATCCCATTTTCCTTTGTTCAAAGGGGAAGAATCCTCTTTGATGGTATGCCTGGTAAGGGTGGCAGGATTCCCGGGTTCAGAGCGGCCTACGCCGGTAATCACAACATCATCATCTTTTGATTCGCCGGTTTGGGTTGGCACGGCCGGTTTGTCAGCAGGAGTGTGGGATTTCTCAATCTGGACAGAGCTGGCAGGCGGATCAGCAGCGGCTGGAGTATTAATAAGACCTTCTTCAGGGATAACATCGTCTTGCAGAGGAGGATCATTGGGGATATCTTCACAAGTAAACACTTCATGATCAGGTGCTTGATCATGTTCTGGGGCCACATCTTCTTCACCCGCTCTATCCAGGCGGGCCTTCTTGCTTGGTTTCGGTTTAGCCCTGAAAGAAAAATAAAAAGTCAAGGAAAAGCGTAAGCCATTGCGCAGTATACTGGAAGCATATGTTCGGTTTAACTTACCCAGCAACTGTTTTCAAAGGTGGTAGCTAGGTGGCCGACGATTCACCAGACGATGAATGAGAAGTGACCTGGTAATCGGAGTCGGATGGATTAAGAGGTTGACGGAAGAAACCCGCTTTAGGATTTAAATCAATAAAAAGGTCGGAGACCACGGAGCGGCGTTTTCGAACTGGACTGTTCGGTAAACCGGCAGAAGTAACTACCTGGCCGCTATGCCGGGTTGTGCGGCGAGCTTCGTGTTGCTGGGTCTTCATAAGAAAGTTGGGATCCAAATAAGCAAGAGGATGAGAAAATTTAACTTTCCGGTTTGTCCGGCAAGATTTTGGCAAAGGCAAGATTTCTGAATCAGAAGAGAGAATAGTTACCTCAACGAAGCCCGCATTGCTGGCCTCAGCGTCATCCTGACAAGCATCATCATCAATAAGGCGGGTAAAAAGTAAGCCAAGTGAATCAAGTTCTACCTCAAGATCCGGATTACCCACATCATCATCAATGGCTGGGTCAGATGAAGCGGTGGTCTTTCTTTTACGAGCTGGTTTCTTGATAGCCTTGGTCTTGGGCCGGGTTGGCCGCCCTGCCTTCTCCGTTTTATCTTGTGAAAGCTTCTTGCTCCAAAACGGATTATCACTCTGGATCAACAATAATTAAAGGTCAGACAGATAAAGCAGTAACAGGTTCAATAATAAAGCAAGTAAAATATTACCGCTGGCGGTTCGTTGGTGGTGCAGTAAGGAAGCAGACCGGTTTGAGCACAGAGGTGCTCCGGTTCATTCAGCATCTTTTTCACAGATTCTGTGACTTCGTCATCAGGGAGTTGGATTTTAGTGTGTCGGAGTGGGTCATCGACACTGCCAGTATATTCGCACATCAAACCAGGGCGCCGGCTTAGAGGCAGAATGCTCCATGATATCCAGCAGCGTGCAAGGTCTATTCCTGTTAAACCATTGGCCATGAAGGCCCGGAGCTTGGACAGTTGAGGGGCATATTTAATTCTCTCCTTGGCGCTTAGCCTTTGTGGAAAAGGGTGAGTGTTGCTGAGTCGTTCCGGACGGAAGCCAGGCAAGGGATTTTCATCGTCAGGGGAGGTGTCCTTGCAATAAAACCAAGTTGCGTTCCACTCCTTGGGGTGAGTATGGAGTTTGACGTGGGGATAGGTGATTTCCTTCCTCTTCTAAATGGCCATACCGCCCAGTTCGGTATTAGGGCCGTCGGTGAATTCAGTACGGCGGTTTAGATGAAAGAGATCTCTAAATAACTCGACTGAAGGCTCCTCTTGAAGGTATGCCTCAGAAAGTACTTGAAAGTGACATAGATTGGTGATGGAGTTGGGGCCAGTATCCTGTGGACGGAGTTGAAAGTTGGCTAACACATACCGATAAAATTTAGAGCCGGGCGGTTTGAAGCCCCGGGCCATGTGATCTGCGAAGACCACGACCTCTCCTTCCTGGGGCATGGGAGGACATTCATCTCCAGGAACCCTCCAGTGAATCGTATCTTTGCTATCCAAAGCGCCGATCAGGACTAGATCGTCCAGCTGTGATTCTGTGACATGGGAGGGAACCCAGTTTCACTCGTACACTTGTTTGGCCATGACGAGATCTACAAGAAATAGGTGATCTGGTTCAAGGACATGCCGGATAAAAAGGTGTTGATCTAAATACGGTAAACCGGAGGCAGTACCCATAAACCGGTCTTCTACAACGCGGCATCAGATGGATTCTGGCGGTTCAACCAGGGAAATAATGACATATATACCGGTTTAGCAATTTTTTCTCTATGGTGAAGTTAAACCGCCTGGCCTAAGCATCGGAAGCAATTGAAACTATGGATAACTAGTTATGCAGAAACAAATTTCACAAAATCGTGTTACAGCCGCGGATCTACAGCAAGCTCACAAAAACAGGAAATATTTCGAAGACTAAGGCGGAAACAGAAGTGAACCATTGAGCGGATATGTGCGGGAGATCTATGCGCTTGGATGAGAAATAGCAGGCGGATGCTAAAGGGATCGCTACTAAGCACAACAAGAGTTCACAGATGCATTCAAGGTCAGAGAACAGCTACGAACGTGCAATGAACATAGCAAGAACATGGAACCTTAAGAACAGATCTAGGTTAAGAAGGAGAGAGGACTTACCGGGAACGGAGAAGATGCGGAAAGACGCCGCAACACTCTGGTATGTTCAGGTTGATGCAGCGGTCCGAGACAAGGCAGAGGTCGACGGTGGTGGCGGAGCTCCAAAGCCGGCGACGTGAGGAAGAAGAAGAAGAAGGGACAAAGGGGAAGAGAAAGGAAATGACCCTTCGGTCTTATTTATAAGGCAACCGAGCTAGGTCAAACGCGCGAATCCAGGAGCTGTCATTAAGAGGGCGTTATGAATTTCATAATGACGTCATGCCGGTTTATA
The DNA here is from genome assembly GCF_002162155.2 of Triticum dicoccoides. Taxonomy (NCBI): domain Eukaryota; kingdom Viridiplantae; phylum Streptophyta; class Magnoliopsida; order Poales; family Poaceae; genus Triticum; species Triticum dicoccoides. The sequence continues at coordinate 442,754,466 of NC_041392.1, forward strand.
GTAACCAAAACTGATGACATCATGCCGGTTTACAGCAACCAAAAATGATGACGACATGGAGATTTGCCAATTAACAGAAGATATCCAAGACGCAAGATGGTGTGAAGGATTGACATGAACCAGTTCAAATCAATCTGGGGCCTAATGTTGGGGACATTACCACTAGGCGTAAACCGGCCTACTTGGGCCGGGTTAACTTCATTAGTGGCGTAAACAGATGAAGGCCCAAGGCCTGTAGTCGGTTAGAACATGTAGCCATAAACCGGCCTGATGTATGACTTGTATTGTAAGTAAGGAATAGAGAGATAGCAACCGGAATACGAGTATGAACCGGTTAGGACTCTATCGACCGACGGGCGTCACCCGTGTATATAAGGGGACGACCCGGTGGCGGTTCAAGACAGACAACCACAACTCGAGCCTAGGCGAAGCTTGTTTGCTCCCTAGCCATCGAGATCATATCAATTCCATCACAACTAGACGTAGGCTTTTACCTATATCAAAGGGGCCGAACTAGTATAAAACCCTCGTGTCTTTGTGTCCGCTTTAACCCCTTCATGTAAACTCGTAGCGCTGGCTCCACGACTAAGTCCTTTCGCTAGGACATCTGTCGTGACAAATCCACGACAAAGGCGGTCACAGCGATCGGTTCATTGGGAGCCGGACGACCCGTACCGGTGCGGGCAAGCAGCGGGCCGGTCGCAGACAGAACCCGAGGCGCGGCACGCGAGCACTGGTACCTCTTGAGCACTGCGTTGGTTTTCCCTTGAAGAGGAACGGGTGATGCATTAAAGTAGCGTAAGTATTTCCCTTAGTTTTTGAGAACCAAGGTATCAATCCAGTAGGAGATCACGCTCAAGTCCCACGCACCTACACAAACAAATCGGAACCTCACAACCAACGCGATAAAGGGGTTGTCAATCCCTTCACGGTCACTTACGAGAGTGAGATCTGATAGATATGATAAGATAATATTTTTGGTATTTTATGATAAAGAGAAATAAAGATGCAAAGTAAAATAAATGGCAATAGACATAACTAAGTATTGGAAAATTAATATGATGGAAGATAGACCCGGGGGCCATAGGTTTCACTAGTGGCTTCTCTCAAGAGCATAAGTATTACAGTGGGTAAACGAATTACTGTCGAGCAATTGATAGAATTGAGCATAGTTATGAGAATATCTAGGTATGATCATGTATATAGGCATCAGGTCCGTGACAAGTAGACCAAAATGATTCTGCATCTACTACTATTACTCCACACATCAACCGCTATCCAGCATGCATCTAGAGTATTAAGTTCATAAGAACAGAGTAATGCTTTAAGTAAGATGACATGATGTAGAGGGATAAACTCAGGCAATATGATATAACCCCCATCTTTCTATCATCGATGGCAACAATACAATACATGTCGGTTCCCTTTCTGTCACTGGGATCGAGCACCGCAAGATTAAACACAAAGCTAAGCACTTCTCCCATTGCAAGAAAAATCAATCTTGTAGGCCAAACCAAACTGATAATTCGAAGAGACTTGCAAAGATAAACCAATCATACATAAAAGAATTCAAAGGAGATTCAAATATTGTTCATAGATAAACTGGATCATAAACCCACAATTCATCGGATCTCGACAAACACACCACAAAAGAAAATTAGATCGAATAGATCTCCAAGAAAATCGAGGAGAAATTTGTATTGAGATCGAAAGAGAGAGGAGAAGCCATCTAGCTAATAACTATGGACCCGAAGGTCTGAAGTAAACTACTCACACATCACCGGAGAGGCCATGGAGTTGATGTAGAGGCCCTCCATGATCAATGCACCCTCCGGTGGAGCTCCGGAAAAGGCCCCAAGATGGGATCTCTCGGGTACAGAAGGTTGCGGCAGTGGAATTACCTTTTCGTTGTGCTCCTGGATGTTTGGGGGGTACGTGGATATATATAGGAGGAAGAAGTACATCAGTGGAGCAACAAGGGGCCCACGAGGGTGGAGGGCGTGCCCAGGGGGGTAGGTGCGTCCCCCTGCCTCGTGCCCTCCTCGATCGTTTCTTGACGCACCATCCAATTCTCCTGGATCATGTTTGTTGAGTAAATCACATTGCAGGAAGGTTTCGTTCCGTTTGGACTCCGTTTGATATTCCTTTTCGGTGAAACTCTAAAATAGGCAAAAAAAACCAGCAATTTGGGCTGGCCCTCCGGTTAGTAGGTTAGTCCCAAAAATGATGTGGAAGTGTAAAATAAGGCCCATTAACATCCAAAATAGATAATATAATAGCATGGAGCAATCAAAAATTATAGATATGTTGGAGACGTATCAAGCATCCCCAAGCTTAATTCCTAGTCGTCCTCGAGTAGGTAAATGATAAAAAAGAATTTTTGATGTGAAATGCTTTCTAACATATTTCTCAATGTAATTTTTCTTTATTGTGGCATGAATGTTCAGATCCATAAGATTCAAGATAAAAGTTTAATATTGACATAAAAGGTATAATACTTCAAGCATACTAACTAAGCAATTATGTCTTCTCAAAATAACATGGCCAAAGAAAGTGATCCCTACAAAATCATATAGTCTGGCTATGCTCTATATTCACCACACAAAATATTTAAATCATGCACAACCCCGATGAAAAGACAAGCAATTGTTTCATACTTTTGATGTTCTCAAACTTTTCAATCTTCACGCAATATATGAGCGTGAGCCATGGATATAGCACTATATGTGGAATAGAATGGTGGTTGTGGAGCAGACAAAAAAGGAGAAGATAGTCTCACATCAACTAGGCATATCAACGGGCTATGGAGATGCCCATTAATAGATATCAATGTGAGCGAGTAGGGATTGCCATGCAATGGATGCACTAGAGCTATAAGTGTATGAAAGCTCAACAAAAGAAACTAAGTGGGTGTGCATCCAACTTGCTTGGTCATGAAGACCTAGGGCAATTTTGAGGAAGCCCATCATTGGAATATACAAGCCAAGTTCTATAATGAAAAATTCCCACTAGTATATGAAAGTGATATCATAGGAGACTCTCTATCATGAAGATCATGGTGCTACTTTGAAGCACAAGTGTGGAAAAAGGATAGTAGCATTGTCCCTTCTCTCCTTTTCTCTAATTTTTTTTCTTTTTTTTCTTTTTTCTTTTTTCTTTGAGCCTTTTTTTTTCTTTTGGCATCTTTTTTTCTTTTTTTTCTGTCCGAAGTCTCATCCTGACTTGTGGGGGAATCATAGTCTCCATCCTCCTTTCCTCACTGGGACAATGCTCTAATAACGATTATCATCACACTTTATTTACTTACAACTCAAAAATTACATCTCGATACTTAGAACAAGATATGACTCTATGTGAATGCCTTCGGCGGTGTACCTGGATGTGCAATGATGCATGAGTGACATGTACAAAAAGTTATGAACGGTGGCTTTCCCACAAATACGATGATGAAGCGTGTCATAACAATGGAACGATGGAAAGTTGCATGTCAATATATCTTGGAATGGCTACGGAAATGCCATAATAGGTAGGTATGGTGGCTGTTTTGAGGAAGGTATATGGTGGGTTTAATGTACCGGCGAAAGTTGCGCGATACTAGAGAGGCTAGCAATGGTGGAAGGGTGAGAGTGTGTATAATCCATGGACTCAACATTAGTCATAAAGAACTCACATACTTATTGCAAAAATCTACAAGTTATCAAAGCAAATTATTACGCGCATGCTCCTAGGGGGATAGATCGGTAGGAAAAGACTATCGCACGTCCCCGACCGCCACTCATAAGGAAGAAAATCAATAAATAAATCATGCTCAGACTTCATCACATAATGGTTCACCATATGTGCATGCTACGGGAATCACAAACTTTAACACAAGTATTTCTCAAATCCACAACTACTCAACTAGCATGACTCTAATATCACCATCTCCATATCTCAAAACAATTATCAAGTATCAAACTTCTCATAGTGTTCAATGCACTTGTATGAAAGTTTTTATTATTGCCATGTTGTTCTAAAGAACTCTCGAAATAATATAAGTGAAGCATGAGAGATCAATTATTTCTATAAATAAAACCACCGCTGTGCTCTAAAAGATATAAGTGAAGCACTAGAGCAAAAACTATATAGCTCAAAAGATATAAGTGAAGCACATAGAGTATTATAATAAATTTCAAATAATGTGAGTCTCTCTCAAAAGGTGTGTACAGCAAGGATGATTGTGGTAAACTAAAAAGTAAAGACTCAAATCATACAAGACGCTCCAAGCAAAACACATATCGTGTGCTAAATAGAAATATAGCTCCAAGTAAAGTTACCGATAGACGAAGATGAAAGAGGGGATGCCTTCCAGGGCATCCCCAAGCTTAGGATTTTTGGTGTCCTTGAATTTTACCTTGGGGTGCCATGGGCATCCCCAAGCTTAGGCTCTTGCCACTCCTTGTTCCATAATCCATCAAATCTTTACCCAAAACTTGAAAACTTCACAACACAAAACTCAAATAGAAAATCTCGTCAGCTCCGTTAGCGAAAGAAAACAAAAAACCACTTCAAGGTACTGTAATAAACTCATTCTTGATTTATATTGGCGTTAAACCTACTTCATTCCAACATCTCTATGTATTATAAATTCTTTTACTAGCCATAGATTCATCAAAATAAGAAAACAACACACGAAAAACAGAATCTGTCAAAAACAGAACATTCTGTAGTAATCTGTAGCTAACGCAAACTTATGGAACCCCAAAAATTCTAAAATAAATTTCTGGACGTGAGGAATTTATCTATTAATCATCTTCAAAAATAATTAACTAAATATCACTTTCCAAATAAAAATGGCAGCATTCTCGTGAATGCTAAAGTTTCTATTTTTTTACAGCAAGATCAAAAAGACTTTCCCCAAGTCTTCCGAACGGTTCTACTTGGCACAAACACTAATTAAACACAAGAAACACAACCAAAACAGAGGCTAGATAAATTATTTATTACTAAACAGGAACAAAAAGCAAGGAACAAAAATAAAATTGGGTTGCCTCCCAACAAGCGCTATCGTTTAACGCCCCTAGCTAGGCATAAAAGCGAAGATAGATCTAGGTATTGCCATCTTTGGTACGCAATCCATAAGTGGCTCTCATAATAGATTCATACGCTAATTTAACTTTATTTCTAGGTAAGTGTTCCATGCCTTTCCTTAATGGAAATTGGAATCTAATATTCCCTTCCTTCATATCAATAATTGCACCAATCGTTCTAAGGAAAGGTCTACCAAGAATAAAATGACATGAAGGATTGCAATCTATGTCAAGAACAATGAAATCTACGCACACATAGTTCCTATTTGAAACAATAATAACATCATTAATTCTTCCCATAGGTTTCTTAATAGTGGAGTCCGCAAGGTGCAAGTTTAAAGAGCAATCATCAAAAACACGGAAACCTAGCAAATCATACAAAGTTTTTGGAATCGTGGAAACACTAGCACCCAAATCACACAAAGCATAGCATTCATGATCTTTAATTTTAATTTTAATAGTAGGTTCCCACTCATCATAAAGTTTTCTAGGGATAAAAACTTCCAACTCAAGTTTTTCTTCATAAGATTGCATCAAATCATCAACGATATGTTTAGTAAAAGCTTTATATCGACTATAAGCATGAGGAGAATTTAGCACAGATTGCAACAAGGAAATACAATCTAACAAAGAGAAATTATCATAATTAAATTCCTTGAAATCCAAAATAGTGGGTTTATTGATATCTAAAGTTTTAACCTCTTCAATCCCACTTTTACCAATTTTCGCATCAAGATCTAAAAACTCCGAATTTTTGGAACGCCTTCTAGGTAAAGGTGGCTCATCTTCAGTCCCATTATTATCAAGATTCATATTGCCAAACAAATATTTAATAGGGGATACATCAATAACTTTTAGATCTTCATCCTTATTATCATGAAAACTAGAAGAACATGCTTTCACAAAGCAATCTTTTTTAGCACGCATCCTAGCGGTTCTTTCTTTGCCCTCATCAATGGAAATTCTCATGGCTTTGAGAGACTCATTGATATCATGCTTAGGTGGAATAGATCTAAGTTTCAAAGAATAACATCAAGAAAAATTCTATCAACGTTCCTAGCCAACTCATCAATCTTAAGCAATTTTTCTTCAATCAAAGCATTGAAACTCTTCTACGAACTAATAAATTCTTTAATATTAGATTCAAAATCAGAGGGCATCTTATTAAAATTTCCATAAGATTTGTTGTAGGAATTACCATAATTATTAGAGGAATTACTAGGAAACGGCCTATAATTAAAATTACCTCTATACGCGTTGTTACCAAAATTGTTTGTACCAACAAAATTCACATCCATAGATTCATTATTATTCTCAATCAAGGTAGACAAAGGCATATCATTAGGATCAGTAGGAGCACTCTTATTAGCAAAAAATTTCATAAGTTCATCCATCTTTCCACTCAAAACATTAATTTCTTCTATCACATGCACTTTTTTTACTAGTAGATCTTTCGGTGTGCCATTGAGAATAATTAACCATAATATTGTCTATGAGTTTCGTAGCTTCTCTAAAGTGATTTCCATAAAAGTGCCTCCCGCGGCCGAATCTAAAAGATTTCTAGAAGCAAAATTCAATCCGGCATAAAAATTCTATATAATCATCCATAAATTCAAACCATGTGTAGGGCAATTACGTATCATTTATTTCATCCTCTCCCAAGATTGTGCAACATGTTCATGATCAAGTTACTTAAAATTCATAATATCGTTTCTAAGAGAGATGATTTTAGCGGGAGGAAAATACTTAGAGATAAAAGCATCTTTACACTTATTCCATGAATCAATACTATTTTTAGGCAAAGACGAAAACCAAGCTTTAGCAAGATCTCTAAGCGAAAACGTAAATAGCTTAAGTTTAACAATATCATCATCCACATCTTTCTTCTTTTGCATATCACACAGAGCAACAAAGTTGTTTAGATGGGTAGCGGCATATTCACTAGGAAGGCCAGAGAATGGATCTTTCATGACAAGATTCAGCAAAGCAGTATTAATTTCACAAGATTCAGCATTGGTAAGAGGAGCAATCGGAGTGCTAATAAAATCATTGTTGTTGGTATTGGAAAAGTCACATAATTTAGTATTATCTTGAGCCATCGTGACAAGCAAGCAATCCAACACATGAGCAAAAAAGAAACGGGTAAAAAGGCAAATAGAAAAAGAGAAGGGGAACGGAAAGAGAGGGAGAGAGGAAAATAGGGTGAATAAAACGTCAAGGGTGAAGTGGGGGAGAGGAAAACGAGAGGCAAATGGAAAATAATGTAATGCGAGGGATAAGAGTTTGTGATGGGTACTTGGTATGTCTTGACTTGTGCATAGACTCCGACAATGGTGCCAGTAATGGCTCGCTGTCGGGAGTCAAATCTTGACTTGACTTGGCGCGAATCTCCCTGGCAATGGCGGCAGAAATCCTTCTTGCTACCTCTTGAGCACTGCATTGGTTTTTCCTTGAAGAGGAAAGGGTGATGCAGTAAAGTAGCGTAAGTATTTCCCTCAGTTTTTGAGAACCAAGGTATCAATCCAGTAGGAGATCACGCACAAGTCCCACGCACCTACACAAACAAATAAGAACCTCGCAACCAACGCGATAAAGGGGTTGTCAATCCATTCACGGTCACTTACGAGAGTGAGATCTGATAGATATGATAAGATAATATTTTTGGTATTTTATGATAAAGAGAAATAAAGAAGCAAAATAAAATAAATGGCAATAGAAATAACTAAGTATTGGATGATTAATATGATCGAAGATAGACCCGGGGGCCATAGGTTTCACAAGTGGCTACTCTCAAGAGCATAAGTATTATGGTGGGTAAACGAATTACTGTCGAGCAATTGATAGAATTGAGCATAGTTATGAGAATATCTAGGTATGATCATGTATATAGGCATCACATCCGTGACAAGTAGATCGAAACGATTCTGCACACACATCGACCGCTATCCAGCATGCATCTAGAGTATTAAGTTCATAAGAACAGAGTAATGCTTTAAGTAAGATGACATGATGTAGAGGGATAATCTCATGCAATATGATATAAACCCCATATTTTTATCCTCGATGGCAACAATAAAATACATGTCGGTTCCCTTTCTGTCACTGGGATCGAGCACCGCAAGATTGAACCCAAAGCTAAGCACTTCTCCCATTGCAAGAAAGATTAATCTAGTAGGCCAAACCAAACTGATAATCCGAAGAGACTTGCAAAGATAAACCAATCATACATAAAAGAATTCAGAGGAGATTCATATATTGTTCATAGATAAACTGGGTCATAAACCCACAATTCATCAGATCTCGAGAAACACACCACAAAAGAAGATTACATCGAATAGATCTCCAAGAAAATCGAGGAGAACTTTGTATTGAGATCCAAAGAGAGAGAAGAAGCCATCTAGCTAATAACAATGGACCCGAAGGTTTGAAGTAAACTACTCACACATCACCGGAGAGGCCATGGAGTTGATGTAGAGGCCCTCAGTGATCAATGCCCCCTCCGGTGGAGCTCCGGAAAAGGCCCCAAGATGGGATCTCTCGGGTACAAAAGGTTGCTGCAGTGGAATTAGGTTTTCGTGGTGCTCCTGGATGTTTGGGTGGTACGTGGATATATATAGGAGGAAGAAGTACGTTGGTGGAGCAATGAGGGGCCCACGAGGGTGGAGGGCGCCCCCCTTGCCTCGTGCCCTCCTTGATTGTTTCTTGACGCACAATCCATGTCTCCTGGATCACGTTTGTTGAGAAAATCACCTTCTCGAAGGTTTCATTTCGTTTGGACTCCGTTTAATATTCCTTTTCGGCAAAATTCTAAAATAGGCAAAAAAAACAACAATTTGGGCTGGGCCTCCGGTTAGTAGGTTTGTCCCAAAAATGATGTAAAAGTGTAAAATAAGGCCCATTAACATGCAAAATAGATAATATAATAGCATGGAGCAATCAAAAATTATAGACACGTTGGAGACGTATCAAGCACCAACATCGCTCTGGCAGCCAGAGCCTGGCGAGCGGCGTCGTTCACACGCGAGACGACGAGCCGCATGCTGCCAAATCCAAAGACTGAGCCGGGGCCCTTGCAGGCGGCGCGGGGCCCTCCAAGGGTGGCACTGTGCCACCTACGGGCGGTGCGGCGACCTCCAAGTCACTTACGATGGGGCCCACAGTGCGGTCTTCTCAGCATGCGCGCGACGAGCAGTGCCACCATGCCGGAGACCCCGGGCGCCGCCGTGGGAAGAGTCCCGTGCATCACTCGCGCGATGGAGGAAGCCAACATGCCCGCCGAAGTGCTGGCAAAAATGGCACACAGCCGCTGGGCCATGATAGAGCTCCTTCTAATGTGGTTAGAAGTCGAAGCGCACCACGGTCCGCGCAGTTTTCGCCGCCACCCATGCCAGCAGAAGCTTTGGCGCGCGCATAGCTGCTCCTCGACTTCTCTCCTGCCGCGGAAAAGGTCAATGAGTGGACAGCCACCATCCGAAGCCTCGTCGGCGTCGCCAACAAATACGAGCCACGGCCAGCGGGCCCCTCAGGCCGGCGCTCTTTCGAACCACCGCACGCCAGCGGTGGGGGTGCAGAGGTGCTGCGGACACGGTGCACTCTCCTCCTCCACGCCAGCCGCCGCGGGTGTTGATCCGTCATGATGACGCTTGTGATAACATTTCCATAGCGTCGTCCCATCCACGGACCCACCGCAACCAGGGCCAAGTTCTTCGGGACAGTCAGACAGGTGGGCGGGGGCTGCTATGGACCACCCAGCACCGGGAGGCTCCGGCGGCCTACCTTACAAGGTGGGTTGCCCAGCCTTTACCCGTGGGCTACGGCAGTTCCAGTGGCCGTCCCACCGCACGTTCAAGCTCGACATCGGCGAGAAGTACAATAGCAAGACCCATCCATCAGAGTTCCTCAGCATCTACACCATCACGATGCAAGCTGCTGGAGCCCACGACGACAAGGTGCTTGCCAATTACTTCCTGCTAGCGCTCAAACCCAATGTCATGTCTTGGTTGATGCACTTGCCGGCGGATTCCATTTCTTCTTGGTCGGATATGTGTCATGAGTTCGTTGGGCCTTCACTGGAGGCCACCAAGCTCATGGCCAGGCGAGTGATTTGCATATCATTCCCCAGAAGGAAGGCGAAAACCTGTGCAAGTACATATAGAGGTTCAGCCGAGTGCAATACAACATACTGGATGTTCATCCTGCCGCGGTGATCAGCGCATTCCATCAGAATGTGCGTAACCACAAGAGGCGTGAAGAGCTGGCAATGAACATGGTCAAGGACGTGGCCGAACTTTACGTTCTGGCCAATAGATGCGCCCGGGCTGAAGAGGGAAGGAAGTACCCCAGCGAAGACGCTGGCGCGGAAACCGAATCTACCGACAAAGACAAAGCCGCCCCGACAAAGAAGGGACGACGTCGCAATAGGAAACGAAGGGCAAGGCCGTGCTTGCCGTCGAAGGGTCCGACGACACCGGAGCCACCAAGAAGGCCAAGGCAGATGACCCTGGCAAGGAGATTGTCGGGTGCGCCGCTTGCCGGGCCTTGGCGGCTGCCAACAAGACAGGGGGCTCCGACAAGCAGTATTGCAAGATCCACCGCACCAAGGGCCACGACCTCCAGAACTGTCGACAAGTTGAGCTGCTTGCTGAAAAGCAAAAAGCCAAGTATGAGAGGCGGGACAAGGAGAAGGGTCAGGATGGTACCGAAGGATCCGGCAAGAAGTGTGGCGGCCAAGGAGGCCGCCGTGGCAAGGACAACCAGCAAGAGAGGCCCGCTCGGGGCCGCGACAAGAAGCCAGAAGACGACGATCATGACGAGGACGACGAGTCCGGTGAGCATGAGTTCGAGAAGGCTATAGAGGCCATGTGCATCGATGGTGGCACCTCGCTGCATACTTCTGACCGCCAGCTCAAGCAGTGGGCGCGTGAGATCGCAGCAGCAGAGCTGTCATTCGACGCTCAGAATCCGCTGGAAGTGGTCCTGCACGCCCATCATCTTTGACACCGAGGATCACCCTGATCACACAACTGCGGTCGGGTGTTTGCCGTTGTTAGTTTCACCAACAATGCAACCTCAAGGTGAACAAGATGCTGGTTGATGGCAGGGCCGGCCTGAACTTGATCTCATCCGTTGTGATCAAAAGGCTACAAATTCCTGATGGAGACCTCAAGGAGACGGGTACGTTTCAAGGGGTCAACCCGGGAAGGAGTCAGCCAAAGGGCAAGGTCACGCTGCCTGTGACATTTGGAGGCGAGATGAACTACAGGACAAAGAGGATTGTCTTCGATGTAGACGAGATCCCCTTGCCCTACAACCGGATTCTCGGCCGCCCGGCAGTAGCCAAGTTCATGGCGGCATCACATTACGTCTACAACACGCTGAAGATGCCTGGGCGGATGACCATCATCACCGTTCCCTGCGAAAAGAAGGATGCACTGATTTGCGCCGACCTACTCTACCGGGAAGCAGTTGCAGCAGCTTCCGCCAAGGCGCTTGCTCCTCCCGCTGAAGTGCCTGGAGGGAAGAAGAAGACCGGCAGGACCTCTCGCACCCACTTCGGCAAGTGCACCTCTTCGAAGTGTTATGCTACCGTCGAGGACGTGCCAAAGAGCTCCACTGGCAAGAGCAAGAAATCCAGAGCTGCGTCACCAGAGACCAGGAAGGTGTCCGTCAAGGAGGATGGCACGGGAGGGGCTTTCACCATAAGCTCCACCCTCAACAGCAAATAGGAAAGCACGCTCGTCACTTTCCTGCGGGTGAATGTCGATGTGTTTGCATGGCAAGCATCCAACATCCCCCGTGTTCCCAGGGAAGTGATTGAGCACCATCTTGATGTCTGTCCCCATGCGCGACCCGTCAAGCAGAAGGTCAGGAAGCAAGGTTTGGAACAACAAGAGTTCATCACGGAGGAGATCAGGAAATTGGAAGCGGCAGGCTTGGTGAGAGGAGTGGTCCATCCGACGTGGTTGGTCAATCCGGTGGTGGTGCACAAGGCAAACAGGAAGTGGAGGCTATGTATCGACTACACCGATATCAATAAGGCTTGTCCTAAGGACCCCTTCCCATTGCTGCACATTGACTAGATTGTCGACTCCACAGTCGGGTGTGATCTGTTATCATTCCTCGACGCCTACTCGGGCTACCACCAGATCTTCATGACAAGAGAAGACGAAGAGAAAACAACATTCATCACCCCATGTGGTACGTATTGCTTTTTACGGATGCCTTTCGGGTTGAAGAGTGCCGGCTCAACGTTGGCGAGAGCAGTCCAAACTAGTTTTGAGCCCCAGCTACATAGAAATATGGAAGCTTATATGGATGACATAGTGGTCAAAACCAAGGACAAGGCAACTCTTGTGCGAGACTTAGAAGAGACGTTTGCCAACCTGCACAAGATCAACCTCAAGTTGAACCCTGAGAAGTGTGTCTTTAGCATTTCGTCCGGCAAAGTTCTCGGGTTCTTCGTGTCACAGCGTGGGATCAAGGCAAATCCAGACAAGATCAAGGCTATTGAGCAGATCGAGGCGCCCAAGTGGATCAAGGATGTGCGTCGGCTCACTGGCTGTGTTGCCTCCATGAGCAGATTCATCTCCAAGTTTGCCGAGCGTGCCCTTCCCTTTTTCAAAATCTTGAAAAAGGCGGGCCCAATGGAGTGGACCCCAGAGGCCGAGGCAGCGCTGCAGGATTTCAAGAAATACCTCTCCTCTACACCGATACTAGTTGCGCCTAAACCACAAGAGCCGTTGCTGCTGTATCTGGCGGCAACGAATCAAGTGGTCAGCGCCGCGCTAGTGGCACAGAGGGAGGTCGATGAAGAGGCAGTGGCAACGGCGGGGCTGGCGGATGGCAAGCCAGAGATTCCCCTGGCAGGGCCTGTGACTGGCAAGGAAAGGCCCCGGGCAGAGTCTGACGCCGTCGGGACAGGTCCCGTGCAACCAGATGAAGTGGTGCGAAGGAAGAAGATGATGCAGCACCCGGTTTACTTTGTCAGCTCCCTCTTGCAGGGGGCTAGGTCAAGGTACTCTGGCGTGAAGAAATTGCTCTTCGGCCTCCTTATGGCCTCGAGGAAGCTGCGTCATTACTTCTAGGCACATGAAATCACCATCATCACCCGCCTCCTGCTGCAACAAATACTGCATAACCCAGACGCGACCGGGAGGATTGTGGAGTGGGCCTTGGAGCTGTCAAGCTTTGGTTTGAAGTTCGAAAGTACTTCGACAATCCAGAGCAAAGTCTTGGCGGAGTTCATTGCGGAATGGACTTCAACACCCGATGAAGAGATCCAGGAGACCACTCTTCCTGGCGAGGCGGCAAGTCGCAACTAGATCATGTACTTTGATGGGGATTTCTCGCTGCAAGGTGCCAGTGCTGGTGTACTGCTTGTCCCACCCACCGGAGAGCACCTCAAGTATGTAATCCAGATGCACTTCCCCAGGGAGATGTCCACAAACAACACTGCTGAATACGAGGAGTTGCTTGCCGGTGTCAGGATCGCGACGGACCTCGAGGTTAAGAAGCTCGTCGTCAGGGGTGATTCTCAGCTTGTCGTCAGGCAAGCTCATCATCAGGGGTGATTCATAGCTTGTCGTCAGGCAAGTCAACAAAGATTATTAGAGCCTGTTGATGGAGGACTACGTAGATGAGGTGAGGAAGCTGGAGGAGCGCTTTGATGGTATACAAGCGGAGCACGTTCCCCGGGTGGAGAACGACATCGCCGACTACCTGTCGAAGCGCGCTACCTTCAAATTACCTGTGGAACCAGGTACTTTTGTGCTTCGGTTAACTCAACCATCCGTTGAACCATCAATAGAGAAGAACAAGTGGAGGAAATCAGGCCCCGACAAGTACTTTCCTGCCGAGCCCCCTGGGGCCGCCGGCAAGGATGTTGCCATGGATACTGAGCCTGGCAGGGGGCAGCCGACTCCGGCAAAGCGTCAAGCTCTAGCCGTAGAGACGGCCGCTCCTATGGCAGGGGAAATGCCTTTGGTCCTTGCCGTGGAGCCCCAGGTTCCGGCATGGGCACATCATACCGTCCGATTCCTCCAAACAGGGGAGCTTCCTGAGGAGCAGGAAGAAGCGGAGAAAGTAGCCCGTCGGTCTGCTATGTATCAGTTCGTCGATGACGTCCTGTACAGGAAAAGGCTGAATGGTGTGAAATTTAAGTGCATTCCCCAGGAGGAAGGACTCGAGCTGTTGGCAGAGATACATGAAGGCGTATGTGGCTCCCACATAGGGTCGAAGGCCCTTGCCGGCAAGGCGTTCCGGCAAGGTTTCTTCTGGCCTACTGCCCTCCAGGATGCAATGACACTAGTAACCAAGTGTGCAGCGTGTCAGTTCCATTCGAAGAAGCTTCATAAACCAGCTCAAGCCCTTCAAACAATTCCTCTCTCCTGGTCATTCTCTGTCTGGGGGCTCAACATACTAGGACCTTTCCCCGCGTTGTCGGGGGATTTGACTAGTTGTACATTGCAATCAACAAGTTCACAAAGTGGCCGGAGGTGGAGGCAGTGAGAAAGGTGACAACACAGTCAGCCGTCAAGTTCTTCAAGGGGCTAGTTTGCCGTTTTGGTGTGCCCAACAGGGTCATCACCGACAATGGCACGTGGTTCACAAGCCACACCTTCATGCAGTACATCCAAGACCTCGATAGCAAGGTCTGTTTCACTTCGGTGGCACACCCACAGAGCAACGGCGAAGCGGAGAGGGCAAATGCTGAAGTAGTGCGAGACCTGAGAACAAAGACTTTGGACAAGCTGCACAAGAGCGGAAGGCACTAGATTGATGAGTTACCGGCGGTTATTTGGTCGATCAGAATGATGCCAAATCAAGCCACCGGCCAGACATCCTTTGCCCTGGTATACGGGGCAGAAGCAGTTCTCCCCACGAAACTCACATACAGGTCACCTCGAGTGCTCGCTTATGACGAGCTTGAGCAAGAGCAATTGCGGAAAGATGACGCAATGCTCCTCGAGGAAGATCTTCTTCGGGCGGCTGTGAGAGCAGCACGCTACCAGCAAGCCTTGCGCCGCCACCATAGCCGCAGGGTTCATGCCTGAAGCTTTGAGGAAGGCGACCTTGTTCTTCGGCGCGTTCAATCGGACAAGAATTCCAACAAGTTGATGCTGAAGTGGGAAGGCCCTTATCGGGTAATACGAGTCACCAGGCCCGGCGCAGTCCGCTTGGAGACCGAAGATGTTGTTCCAGTGAGTAACTCCTGGAACATTGAACATCATCGCAAGTATTACCCATAAGGCGCTATTGCCGGGCTCCCTGGCAAACCACTTTTGTACAAGCCTTGCCGGCAGGGCATGTAACCCTTTGTACAAAGCCAGGCACAGACCCTGAGCATAAATAATGAAGCGCTAGCGCCCTAAGTTTCATCATGCATGCTAGGTTAAGTCTCTCCCTCAGTTAGGGTTGATAGTGCTTAGCAGCGACTAACCCCTAGCATAGAGGTCAAGTGTGCGTTCCTCTGTTCCTTTCCATCCTCTTTGGTTCGCAGGGTACATGGACATTTCTGCTGAGCTGTTTGGAAGAAAGAGAACGAGCCGGCGCTCCATCCTCAGCAAGCCAAGGTTGCCGGGGGCTGCAGATACAAGAATCCAACTGCGGCAAGCCAAGGCAGCCGGGGGCTGCAGATTTAGATAAGTCTTTCATCCTCTGTTGTGCATTTATGTATGAAGATTGGGGCATATGAAACCTCGTTTTGCTCCTTGACCACCGTGCTCCCCCTTTTTTCCTGTACCCAAGTCCCTGGGTCGGAACCGGGTCATAGCCGCGGTGACGAAGAAATGAACGAGGGGCCTAACTCTACTTCGCCCTGCCTCCGCCAAGAGCGTGAGGATGGTCGGCTGAAGCAAGAGGACGGCAAGGAATGTTGCTGGGCATCAGTGGTTATCTTAAAAAAACAAAGATTCATTCCTTGGCATGGCCCTCGCTCACGCACAAAGAACCCGGCAGGCACCCCTTTTCACTAAAAATGTCCCATACAGGTACAGTTCATACGGGATGAAAAACATGAGCAAGGGGATTACAAATTTTAGATCTAACAAGTGCCCGCATGCTTACAAACTAAGAAAGATAAGATGCCCGTAATCCTTTTCTTGTCCCTCTCCTCAGAAGGTGGAACAAGATAGCAGGAGGACAAAAAGAGCACCTAGGCGAGGTGCGAGGAGCAGAAGGCACCAATAGAACGTCCCAGTACTGGGAGGGGAGCTGGAAGATGAGGCAGCGGGCCGGCAATACGCGACGAAGGCGTCGGTGCCCGCTTACTCCGATTTGACGGCCGCCACCCGCCTTCTTCGCCTTCTCCAACCCTCCTACTCCAGCCACCCAAGGAGGCGCCGGGGGACGCACCGATGGAGAGCTTGACAAGGAAGGCCCTTGGCAGGCCGCATGATGTAGGGAGGGGCGACGTGGTCAGTCGGAGACGAGGTCGGCATGACCTCGCTCGACGCTCTCATCGTCGCTGTCACTACCCTCCTCATCACTCCCGCTTGAAGAGGAATCTTCCTCGTCGGAAGAGCTCTCCACGCAGCACTTCAGGCGAGTTCCAAGATCTCCGAAGAACTTGATGGAGAGCAGACCGCCCTCCATTAACTTGAAGTAGAGGACAAGCCCCGCCGTCTAGCTGTGGACACGAGCGAACGTCTTCCATCCGCGATGGAGGTACATGACGTGAGGAGCGGGGAAGTCGACGTTGACCCGCGTGTCGCCGTTCCTGCAGCCCCTCACGTGCAACCTGAGGGTCTGGGGTGGATCGAGCTCCATCTCTTGAGCAAAATGGGGGAGGGAGGCGGAGGCGGCGACGCGGTGGCCGACGCAGCCTGATGAAGAACTCACGGGGCTGGTCCCTGACGTGGCCCTGCATCAGGGGAGGCATCGCTGGCGGAGGCGAGGCCGGTGCGCCGCCCCGTCCCCCTCTCCCCCGAGCACCACGGCGACCTCAGCCTCGCCCCCTCCCCCTTCCTCTCGTGGTCAGCTCTGCTGCCACGAGCTCTTGGGAAGGAGGGACGCGCTATCGAGCAGCAACCCTCACCGCCACCATTGAAGGGCCAGCGCCTCCTCTCGCCATGGTAGATGGAAGAAAGGAGCTGAAGTGAATGGAGACGGATGACGAAAGGATGTGGGATGCCATCCCCCTCCCACTTCTTATAAAAGGGCAGGGTCGGGGCTCGGCCGCCCCACTCGGCCAATCCGGCCGTCGGGGGCGCAGGGGATCAGGACCGACCCGCTGCCCCAATCAGCGACGGCTCAGTTTCCCGCCTCCACCGCCTGCCACCTACATGAGGGACACATGGCGAGCAACCAGAATCAAAGGACATGTGAGGCGACCGTTCCCCACCCCGTGATCATGGGGCACTGACGCCTTGAAGACCATGACCCGAGTCCGCCCAAGTAAATGAGTCGCGCCTCTGCGCCTCCCTCTTTTTATGGGGAAGGCGCGATCCACCTCTTTACCATGATGTGACGCATGCATGTGGAAAACCGCCCCACGTATGACCCCCACATCACGCACGACCCTCCACGTCGCACGTTCAACGCGGGTCGTGGGGAAGCGCAGCGGACGAGAAGTTACTACGGTAAAATCCGCCCCACCTGCTCGCGCACCATTCTGGGCCTAGCCCAAAAACGCGGTGCGCTTATGTGTGGCCCAGGCCCGGGGCTCCTGTCAGTGTACAAAAGTAGGGGCTCTCCTTTTGACCCCTTTACTTGTGCATGGGCAGTCAGAGCCGCGCCCGCGACCACACTTAACAAGGCAGAGGAGGGAAGCGGGGGAAACCGAAGCATAAGACGACCAAAGCAATGCCAAGGCCCAAGGCGCAAAGAGAGCAAGAGGGCGAGGTGGACTCCCCCGGCAAGACCCTTGACGGGATGGCTTCCGCAGCCTCGGCAAGATCCTTGCCGGGGCAACTTGCCTGACGCGAGCAGAGCGCGCCACCCTTGAGCCCAAGGGATTCCAACACCATGTTGGAACCAAGGCTCGGGGGGCACCTCCGTGGCGGCATGCAGATCTTTGTAGCGATCTTAGATACGCAAGATTAGATGACGACCAGAAGACGATGACCCCCGGCAAGGTCCTTGTCGGGGACGACCGCGGTGCTGCAGCGAGACCCTTGCCGGGCCCTCGGCAAGGCCCTTGCCAGGCCCGCATCTGCCAAAGGTTCCACCGCCGCTCCCATATAGCTGCCAGCTCGACCAACTGAGCAGACGCCTACATGGCAGCGTGTGGCCTCTACACCGACTCAGCAAGCACCTATGTGGTGGCATGCAGATCTTTGTGAAGGCTCCACCACCGCGCCAGCCAAGCAGCTAGCCAACGTGGCGCCATGACTCCTCGTGAGCTCGGACGCGTGTCGAAGCCAGGCATGGCGGTGACAGCTGGGACGTGCTTCCTTGCCGTCCCTGATAAAGTGAGAGGGGCAAGTCGGTAGTGCATTAAATGCGTTTGTCCGACCGGGCCAGAGGATAGACTCACCTACTGTAGACCTTTCCACCTCCTGTGTGCCACTGTGGCAACCCCTTTTCGCCTATAAAAGGAGGCCCGAGGCGTCCAAGAGAGGGATTCGGATCTTTTGGGCAAAGCTGCACCTAGTAGCTAGCTCAAGAACACAAAAACACTCAAATACATCCACCAAAGTAGGACTAGGGTATTACGCATCCTTGCGGCCCGAACCTGGGTAAATGATCCATGTGCTTCCTGTCAGACCCGCTCTTTCCACAACCCCGTGCCCGCCAACCGTAGAAGGTATCCCAGTGATCCCATAGGTCTCAATTTCCCCCGACACAAGGTGAGGCTGACTTTGGTAACCCGGACACGCCGCCTGGATTGGTGTCACCTCAGGCATTGGGTCTTGTCACTTCACTATGAGGACCAGATGAATAATAGTATTTTGACCATCGAGTGCACCACAGTTGTACTACTACTAGTAGTAGGAGTAGTAGGAACATGAGTGGTACTCCCGTGCTAGCATGCCTCTGGGTTCAGTTAATCATCCAGATATCATCCATATTGCGAGAAGAACCAAATTCTCGTGCATGCGGAAGCGCGAAGAAGGAATTTTCTTTTTTGAGGATAACCACATATTCCTTAACTAGAGAATGTTGTGTCTCCCACGCACGCGCCAATATCCCACTACAAAAAAAGACACATCCGTGACATTTTGGGCCGAACGAATTTTTTTTCTATCATACTTATGACACTTCTATGACGATAATTGTGACAAAACCCGGTATCATCATAGACGTGGTGGGGTCCTACTTCTATGACAAAAAATCATGACAGGAAATGGCTTCATCTTGGGCAGGCCGGAGACGTAGCCGCATGACATTCTTTGGGCCGTTCATGACGGAAAAACCCGTGGTAGAAGCAAGGGCGAGGAAAATATTGGGGTGTTCCCGGTTACGGTGGGTGGTCGGGGCGTTTCTCTCGTACACGTACGCGAGGCATTGGGATCTAACTAAACCCGAGCGAGGCATTGGGCTCTAACTGAACCCGAGTGATCGATCGATGGTTGTTAACTGGACCCGATCGAGCGATTCCTTCGCTACTGCTGCTAACAGAAGCCGATCGATGCTGCCTCTGGTTGAACAGTGAACGTTGTTGGGGGGTTTGGATGAATAGTTCCCGGTGGGGGTGGATGAACAGGACCCCGGGGTGTTGCCTCTGGATGAACAGGACCCCGATCGATTGAGCCGGTTGGGGCTGGATGAACAGGACCCTGTGGAGGGCAGGATGAACAGGACCACCCCGTGGAGGGCTGGATGAACAGTAGACGATGGAGGGCTAGATGAATAGTAGCTCGTGGAGGGGTGGTTGAACAGGAGTCCGTGGAGAGGGCAGGTTGAACAGTAGCCGGTGGAGTAGCGTGCGGTGGAGGCTGGATGAACAGGACCCCGTGGATGAACAGTCGCACGTGGAGGCTGGATGAGGTCGACGGTGGATGAACAGTAGCCCATGGAGGCTGGAGGGGATCGATGGTGGAGATGAATACTATCCGTGGAGTCCCGTTTTGCGGTACGACACCCCCTGCCGATGAACAGGACCCCCATTTCAACCGTAGCGCTCCAACACAAGTCTGTTTCCTCCGTTTTGCGGTACGCCACACCCCTCCCGATCAACAGGACCCCCGTTTCGACCGTAGGAGGTCCGTTTCCTCCATTTTGCGGTACGCCAAACCCCTCCCAATGAATAGGACCCCGTTTCGACCGCGGCCGGTCGAACACAAGGCCGTTTCCTCCGTTCCGTGGTACGCTAGGCTTCGTTTCCATCAGCTGTTCCGTCCAAGCCCTCCCGATGAACACGACGACGCATTCCGTTCCGACCCAGCCGGTTGGCTCCCCATGAACACGATGACGACGCTGTTTCTCCTTTCGACCCAACCATGTACATGAGCCCTGGCCGTACGTATGCGCGAGTAGGCGTTTGAGACCCTGCGCGTATGTACGTACGTGGCCGTATTTTCTTTCTTGCACACGGGCTGCTGTACGTACGTGTACATGCTACGTGCGCGCCTCTACTATGACACGTGTGCGCCTCTACATCGACGAGTATGTACATACACGTCGCAACCAGAATGACAACGCTACGTACGCTTCGACCAGGTGGGTCCCGACTGTCAGGCACTTCCTTGCATGCGAAGATGTAGCTGGTGGGTCCCAGTAGTCAGGGGGGCACATTGTTTTTTTTCGGACGCACTTCCTTACGTGCGAAGATGTAGCTGGTGGGTCCCATCAGTCAGGGGGAAACGTGTTTTCCATGAAATACGGTGGCCCGTCCGGTGGGTCCCCGCTGTCAGGTGGAGGAATAATTATTTTGCGCGTAATAAGGAGGCACTTCCTTGCTGCGGCCGTGGACCTAGCTGTCATCCTCTCCACGTGCAGTCCATCCCCGATGGAAGCCATTCCTTGACCACGTTGACCACGCCGCGTCGATAGCACCAGGGCGGTGGATGGCGGTGAGGCCTAGGAAGAGGATGACGTGGAGCCAGGGAAGATGCGGCAGTGGAAGCCCGCGCAAAGAGGAGTACGAGGGTTCACTGGTTCGGCTACAGTGTGAGGCTGTCATCGTTGCATAATAGTAGGGGGTGTGGGTGAGTAGAGGGATGGTCTGGCCAGCGGTAGGAGTAGTAGGGGGCGGTGAGGCCTCCGCGGCATCGCAGCCGGCCACGGTAGGCAGGAGCACGAGGCACGACCGACACTGGTTTGGGTGGCTGGAGCAAGAAGACCAGAGGTTCAAGAAGCACTATGGCCGTTGGATGGACATCGTACGGTCAATGGAGCTAGAATCGTGCATATTGACTAAGTTGACAAAGCCCTCCGTCCCCGTCAACTTAGTAGGCCCACAAGTCAGCATCCCACTATACTGGGTCCCTGCTCGCAGGGGGAGTATTCATTTTTTATGCGTAATAAGGAGGCACTTCCTTGCGTGCGAAGATATAGCCAGTGGGTCCGAGTTGTCAGCGGCGGTAATGTTTTTTCGCAAAATACAGAGGCCCTTTTGATGGGTCCCAGATGTTAGGTGGAGGAATCATTATTTTGCGCGTAATAAGGAGGCATTTCCTTGCGTGCGGCCGTGGACCCAGCTGCCAGCCTCTCCACGCACAATCCACTTCAGATGCATGTCGGTCATTGACCACGTTGACCAGGCCGCGGCGAGACCACCAGGGCGGTGGACAATGGCGAGGCCTAGGAAGGGAACGACACGGAGCCAGGGAAGACTCGGCAGTTGTTTCCCATGCGGAGGGGAGTACGACTGTATGAGGGTTTACTGGTTTGTCTGTCGTCGCCGGAGAATAACAACAGGTGTGGGTGAGTAGAGGGATGGCTAGGCCAGCGATGGGAGTACGATAGGGCAGTGAGGCCTGCACGGCAGCACAGCCGGCTGCGGGGAGGAGGGAGCACGCAGTCCCGCGGCGCTTGTTTGAGCGGTTGGGCAGGAAGAGCAGATATTGCAGAAGCATGATGGCCGTTGGATGGAAATCCAACAGTCACTGCTTGTGCGTCAACCTTTTTTTAGGAAAGCCTCAAATCTGCGGAAAACAACATACAACCCATCTGCCATTACTTCTAATAATTTACAGCCCATTTGCTAATTCTTAAGTTTTTTTGGAGCCCATATTCTTTTTGTTAGCATTACAACCCATATTGTGGCCATGGTTAAAATATTATACGAAATTTTGCATATTTCGGTGTGGTTCGAACTGTTTTTAATCCCGAAATTTCGAGTCACGTTCAAACTGATTTTAAAAATAAATATATATCAATATAAAATCCAACAAATTGTCCACGTATAAAAATCAATGCAATTTAAAATCTCGAAATGAAAAAAAAGAAATTTGAAACTAATTGCCGGTTTGATGTGTTTTAAAAATGTACAGCCCATTTCTCATTACTGATAGGCCATTTTCTCGACCAGCTGAATGAATCTCTCCTCGTCTTGAAAGATTTGCAGCCCAACAGGCCTGACATAGCGACTTACTTGGCAAATCACAAAAAAAACTGGGCTGTGGCCGTGGACCCAGCTGCGGCCGTGGACCCGGCTGTGAGCTTCTCCATGTACAGTACTCTTCTGATGGAAGTCGGTCATTGACCACATTGACCACACCGCGCCGAGAGCACCAAGGCGGTGGACGACGGCGAGGCCTAGGAAGGGGACGACGCGGAGCCGGGGAAGATGCTGCAGTTGATGCCCACGCGGAGAGGAGTACGAGGGTTCACTGGTTCGGCTGCGGTGTGAGGCTGCCGTCCCCGCAGGGCCTGGTTAGCGGTGGGAGTAGTAGGTGGCGGTGAGGCCTCAACGGCAGCACAGTCGGCCACTGGAGGCAGGAGCTGGCGGTCTCGCCGGCTCTGGTTTGGGCAGCTGGTGCAAGAAGAGCAGCGATTGAAGAAGCAGCAGGACCGTTCGATTCAAATCCAATGGTTACTGCTTCCTGAATTGTTTGTTGACTAAGTTGACAAGCCCTGTGTACGTGTCAACTTAATAGGCCCACGGGTCAGCCTCCCAACCGGTGCGCCCCAGATGTCAGTGGGATGAATCATTTTTTCGCGTAATAAGGAGGGAGTTGATTGCATGCGGCTAGCCTAGCGGAGGGAGTAGGGTGGGCCGGGGAAGCGTGCGCGGCATCACAGCGGGCCACAAGAGGAGGGAGCAGGCAGTCCCGCCAGTGCTAGTTTAGGCGGCTGGAGCAGGAAGATCAGAGATTGAAGAAGCACGTCGGCCGTTGGATGGACATCCAACAGTTACTGCTGCTAGAATCGTGTGTTGACTGACAAAGCCTTGTGTAAACAAGTCAGCCTCGAAATCTGTGGCGTGTACATCCCATTTGCTATTATTTTTATAATTTTTACTCATTTTCTAATTCATATGGAATTTATTGCAGCCCGTTTTCCATTTTTATAATTGCTGCCCATTTTCTGGTCAGTACCAGGGTTAAAAAATTAACTAAATATGTGGGAAATTTTGAAAATTCGCAAATTTTTGCTGAGGAAAAAATATACTTAATCCAAAAATTAGTAGCCATACTAAAACAAATTTAAAAATAAATTAGTACTATGTCATGTTAAATCCAATGAAATACTCCCCCCATCCCAAAATTCTTGTCTTAGATTTGTCTAAATACGGATGTATCAAGTCACGTTTTGGTATTAGATACATCCGTATCTAGACTAATCTAAGACAAGAATTTTGGGACGGAGGGAGTATAAGATATCTATGAAGAACAAAAACAAAAAAGAAACTAACATTCCATTTGCTATTTTTTTGGAATTTTCAACCCCTTTTGATATTACTTTTAATAGACACTGACCATACTCTTTGGCGAGGCCGGAATGCATCCCTCCTCGTCTTGAAAGATTTGCAGCCTAGTAAGTCGGAGAAAACAAATAGGCCTAGATTGGGTATTCTTCAAAAAGAAATATTGGGCTACCTATTTTCCCAAAGAAAAAACTGCTGGGCTAGTCATGTTGTTAGACGGGTCACAAAGACCGCACAACCCACTATATAGCCTGCTCCTCCGAATTACTACTAAAAAATTTGTGCAACTCTATCGTTAATTAACTATATGTTGAAAATGTTGTGGGTCCCAGATATCAGCAGGGTGGATTAGACTAAAAAATGAGGGGTTCATCTGAGTAGTAAAAGAGGCGCTTGCTTGTGTTCGGGAGTGGACCTGGTGGGCCCATACTATCATACTCACAACTACAGTCCTCTCCCGATTCACTAGGTTGACAAGGACCGTTTCAAAAAAAAATATGTTGATAGGGTCGGACGGCGGCGCCGTGGCGAGCGCACCAAGGTGGAGGATAAAGTGTTGTCGCCAATGTGCTGGGCTGGGTTGGACATTCTTATTGAAAAACAAAAATGCACCGGATCTATTTATGACGTTGACTATGATTTGCATGGGTCCGCTAGTTGCAGGAAGAAAATGCTGGGAGAAAGAAGACTGGTCGCTATCTTTGCCGAAAAATAATATCGACTTAATGTAACGACACTATCATAGGAAATAATATCCTCTTGTTAAATCGTGAATTTAAAGAACTGGTGCATGAGCATTTAGCTTTATTTATTTATTTATTTATGTTTAGGGGACCATGAGCATGTACCTGGGCTGGATTCATGTGAGAGCCTCCCTTCCAGTTAATTATGGGCTTCTCTATTAGGCCTTCATCAGTGGGCTGCATGTTATCAACAAGTGGAAAATGTGTTCCGTACGAAAAATAGTATGCGCTACGTACGGTACGGGGCACTAAAGGATCGAACCGTGCAACGACTTCCAAAACATTGTGTTTGTCGTTCTAACAACACATTTATTCAACCAACAGACGAAATATACTACTGATTGTACACTGAAAACAGCAGCAGCAGCAACCAGGGCTGGGGGTGCAACAAAAGCAGTTAGCAGGCCAGAAGAGTGAAGACGCAACTCTCTCTTCCAAACCAAACATCATCCATCATTACAAAAGGGCTACCAAAAAAGAACAAGTGTATGCATCAAACTAAATTAAGATCCTACTACACCAAGTGTACGCATCTA
Organism: Triticum dicoccoides; assembly: GCF_002162155.2. Taxonomy (NCBI): domain Eukaryota; kingdom Viridiplantae; phylum Streptophyta; class Magnoliopsida; order Poales; family Poaceae; genus Triticum; species Triticum dicoccoides. Next base: position 442,779,565 of record NC_041392.1, read on the forward strand.
ACTAACTGGCTCAGTTAGACGTTACTATTTATTAAGCTGTGGAGATTGGCTGACGGCTTGAACCAGATGGGTGCCTGACGGGGGAAACTCCAGCCAGCAGGTCAAAGTCTGATACTTTCGACCCTCTCTCCTACTTTGGGCTGCAGACCGTGGCGGCACATATCAGGGTATGGTGCATGCAGAGACGCATGGTACGCTGTGTACACACAGTTTTGCCTGATGAACGAAACCGCGCTACCATCATGATCCTTGCCGTTGGTTATCTCCTGGTTAATTAGATAATTCAGTCCGACAAACAGAGAGCGTGTACCAAGGCTACTTACCAACCTCCAGTCAAAAATTCCGGAAGGCCCAGAGAAGCTGGGATCCTGCTCAAAGACCTTGCAGTGAATGTGATTGTATTCCATGAAACAACATGTCCGGTACGTGCAAACGACCATCAATCGTTCGTCGTCGTCTGATCGAGCCAGGAACCACCTGCAACTGCCATGCCGCTTTTCTTTGAAAGGTTCTGGGATCATGAAGGGTAGGGACACCAGGCGGCCTACAACATCATATCAAGTTGGAGTCAAATAACCCTCAAAAAAACTTGGAGTCAAACAAAAAAGGGTTCTTGATGTTGTCAATCTTAAGAACATCATGTTATGAGCATGAATATTTTTCAGTAAATGTTGACAGTAATATAAGCAAGCCATCATGATATCATAGGAAAGTAACATACTGCTATAACTGTCATTTGTAGCAATGACTGGAGTAGGCCAGCAATACATCCAGCCATAGAAGGAGCCGACAGCGTAAATAAAGCCATTGTGTTCAATGTCATCAGAGAACCATGGAGGATGTATGATCCTGCGATGGACGTGCAGATTTATCCACTTACCGCAGTGACCTGTCAGATAGGCGAGACCACGGTTGAAGAACGCAATTAGCCTGAAGTCTTTATAAATCGTAGATCTTGTGGGCACTTGGCAGATTACAACCTTGAGCAAATCAAACTTGGCATCATGTTGGCTACTATAAGGTTTTGAGTATTCTAGGCTGCGGTGCCAAAGCAGTGCAGTGTTAATCACCGGGTGTAGACCTCCACGAGCATCCAGCTGCCGCGATTGTCGATGAGCACAATCCAAGACGTGTTCATGCCGACCCAGTACATACTGTTAATGTAGTTTAGGGTGACAGGGATCGGATCGCAGTCAAGGGGGTTGATGCTTGCCACCCTACGATCTTATGCTGCGTGACACACTGTTTCTGAAGATCAGGCGGCATCAGCAGGCAAGGAGCTGGCTTAAAAAGCTCCGACTTGAGGACTTTGAGTAAACGGTACAACCCCGACGAGCACGCGGTGAGGGACATGGTACTGAGATTGTCCACACGTGAAACAATGAGCTTGATTACCTCTGTGGGGAGCGAATTCCAGCCACTCTTTCGGCGGACGCTCCTCGGTTCTGCCATTGTTAGTACTTGGGTTTTGGACGACGGGGGAGGCGCCTTAGCGGGGATGGAATATTGGACGAGGGGGGAGGCACCTTAGCGGGGATGGAAGAGCGGACAAAGATGGAGAAGCGAATATGTGCTGTGGGAAGTGGACAGGTGATGATGACTACAACACGCCGCTTGACTTACGAGACACATACCAGCAGCGTAGGGTCATATCGATGTCAGACAACTTGCTTGAGTGATCACAGTACTGCTCCAATCATTGTTATATCAAAAGTAAACTGTTTGGAGTGAAACATAAGATATTTTTAGTGATACGTATATCAAAGTAAACTGTTTTCTTTCAAATTTGTGAATATGTATTATTCTACTTTGGATCCGTTGCAACCGATAGGCTCATTGTTATAAAGGTTTATCTCTTGCATTCTCCGCAACCAACACCTAGTGTACTGGTCCGGGCCGGATGCTCGCAGCGCGATGACCTGAGTTCGAATTCTGTCCTAAACTTTAGCTTTTTAATTTTTTTAATATATACTATACTTATTTCGCTACTGTACTGGCAGTGGAACCCACAGAGTACTTAGAATATATGATTATGAATGGATTTGTTTCTTTTTAACTTTCTGTATGAATCTGTAGCCAACCTGCAAGTCATGTACACTGTACTGACAGTGGAACCCACAGAGTACTTAGAATACAAGATTAAGGATGCAATTAACTTTTTATAGAGGGAGAATCATACACGCAATTAACGCAAATGGATTGGACGTGACTCTATTATTCTCCAACGGCAACCGGCAAATTTCCTCCCGCAGGCCGGAGTAGGTTTCTCGGTTTGCATGCGGGTTTAACGGAGGGGTTTGATGGAGGCGAGGAGGCGTGTTCAGCCGGGCGTGCAGTGGATGGTGCAGTACTATTTGTTTTGACAACTACAACTAGTATATTACTAGTACGCGGGTACGTGCATAGCACGCGCAAACTTCAATTCATGAAAACAGATCTCCCACGCTGATTTTTTTTCTTCAAAAAAGAAGTCCTTGAAAAGTCTAACAAATCAACAATTCTGTTCTGTTTGTATGTAAAGTTATCATGATATATATTCTAATTTCACTAATCAAAATGTCCTAGTCACATTTTTTCTTCGAAGAAAAATATTTTCATGGTTGCGAAACTTGGTAACATAAATTTTTGTCCATCTCATGTATTTGTGCAGTGTGATAGATGACTTAACCATTGTACTATCATATACATGTCGTATTCCCTAAAAAATGCTATTTCAGGGACGGACGGGATGCAATGCTACCAGTACTTTGATATGCTCTAGGAGAAGGATGGAGATGGGAGTACAGGACCGAAAGTCTGGCGTGACTGCGGTTTGCTACGCTGCAGGTCCATCAGTCCATGGCCGGACAATGTCCGTCTGTCTACGTGGTCCATGATAACCCAAATGTATAGGGGATCGCAACAGTTTTCGATAAGTAAGAGTGTCGAACCCAACAAGGAGCTAAAGGCAGAACAAATATCCCCTCAAGTTCTATCGACCACCGATACAACTCTATGCATGCTTGATGTTCCCTTTACCTAGAACAAGTATGAAACTAGAAGTACTTTTAGGTGTTTTTCGATAGGTTTGCAAGATAATAAAGATTACATAAATAAAAAGTAGGGGCTGATTAGGTAAAGACACAACTAAATTATTTTTAGTAAAGAGCTTTTTGTTGTGAGAAAGTTATTTGTCCCTAGGCAATCGATAACTAGACCGGTAATCATTATTGCAATTTTATATGAGGGAGAGGCATAAGCTAAAATACTTTCTCTACTTGGATCATATGCACTTATGATTGGAACTCTAGGAAGCATCCGCAACTACTAAAGATCATTAAGGTAAAACCCAAACCATAGCATTAAAGCATCAAGTCCTCTTTATCCCATATGCAACAACCCCCTTACTCGGGTTTGTGTTTCAGTCACTCACGCAACCCACTATAAGCGAATCATGAATGTATTGCAACACCCTACAGCGAGGATCCCTCACGCTTGCGCGACACGGAGGGCACCATAGGACAACACCAATAATAAAACATGCAACTCAAACCAATCTTGATCATCAAGTAGCCCATAGGACAAAATAACATGGCCAAAGAAAGTTATCCCTACAAAATCATGTATTTTCAAAATAACACAGCCTACTAATAAAGCAATCATGTCTTTTCAAAATAACATGGCCAAAGAAAGTTGTCCCTACAAAATCATATAGTCTGGCTATGCTCCATCTTCACCACACAAAATGTTCACATCATGCACAACCCCGATGACAAGCCGAGCAATTGGTTCATACTTTTTAACGCGCTTCAGCATTTTCAACCCTCACGCAATACATGAGCGTGAGCCATGGATATAGCACTATAGGTGGAATAGAATGGTGGTTGAGGTTGTGTGGAGAAGACAAAAAGGGAGAAAGTCTCACATCGACGCAGCTAATCAACGGGCTATGGAGATGCCCATCAATTGATGTCAATGTGAGGAGTAGGGATTGCCATGCAACGGATGCACTAGAGCTATAAGTGTATGAAAGCTCAAACTGAAACTAAGTGGGTGTGCATCCAACTTGCTTGCTCATGAAGACCTCGGGCATTTGAGGAAGCCCATCATCAGAATATACAAGACAAGTTCTATAATGAAAATTCCCACTAGTATATGAAAGTGATAACTCAAGAGACTCTCTATATGAAGATAATGGCGCTACTTTGAAGCACAAGTGTGGTAAAAGGATAGTAACATTGCCCCATTTTTCTCTTCTTTTTGTTGGGCTTCTTTGGCCCCCCTTTTTTATTTAGGCTTCTTTGGCCTCTCTTTTTTGGCGGGCAATGCTCTAATAATGATGATCATCACACTTTTATTTACTTACAACTCAATATTACAACTCGATACTAGAACAAAGATATGACTCTATATGAATGCCTCCGACGGTGTACCGGGATGTGCAATGATCTAGCGTAGCAATGACATCAAAAAACAGACAAGCCATGAAAACATCATGCTAGCTATCTTACGATCATGCAAAGCAATATGACAATGAATGCTCAAGTCATGTATATGATGATGATGGAAGTTACATGGCAATATATCTCGGAATGGCTATGGAAATGCCATAATAGGTAGGTATGGTGGCTGTTTTGAGGAAGATATAAGGAGGCTTATGTGTGACAGAGCGTATCATATCACGGGGTTTGGATGCACCGACAAAGTTTGCACCAACTCTCGAGGTGAGAAAGGGCAATGCACGGTACCGAAGAGGCTAGCAATGATGGAAGGGTGAGAGTGCGTATAATCCATGGACTCAACATTAGTCATAAAGAACTCACATACTTATTGCAAAAGTTTATTAGCCCTCGAAGCAAAGTACTACTACGCATGCCCCTATGGGGATAGATTGGTAGGAAAAGACCATCGCTAGTCCCCAACCGCCACTCATAAGGAAGACAATCAATAAATACCTCATGCTTCGACTTCGTTACATAACAGTTCACCATACGTGCATGCTACGGGAATCACAAACCTCAACACAAGTATTTCTAGTAATCCACAACTACCCACTAGCATGACTCTAATATCACCATCTTTTTATCGCAAAACTATTGCAAGGAATCAAACATATCATATTCAGTGATCTACAAGTTTTATGTAGGATTTTATGACTAACCATGTGAATGACCAGTTCCTGTCATCTCTCTAAATAGATATAAGTGAAGCAAGAGAATTTAATTCTTTCTACAAAAGATATGCCCACGCTCTAACAAATATAAGTGAAGCAAAAGAGCATTCTACAAATGGCGGTTTTCTATGTAAAGAGAAACATGCAATCCAAACTTCAAATGATATAAGTGAAGCACATGAAGTATTCTATAAAGCCATACTCAAAAGATATAAGTGAAGTGTAATGAGCATTCTATAAATCAACCCAGGACTATCTCATACCAGCATGGTGCATAAAATAAAAATGAAAACTAAATGCAAAAGATGCTCCAAGATTTGCACATATCACATGAACGAAACGAATCCGAAAACATAGCGATACTTGTTGAAGAAAGAGGGGATGCCTTCCGGGGCATCCCCAAGCTTAGACGCTTGAGTCTCCTTGAATATTTACTTGGGGTGCCTCGGGCATACCCAAGATTTAGCTCTTGCCTCTCTTCCTTATTCTCCACATCGAGACCTTCTCGATCATCGAACACTTCATCCACACAAAACTTCAACAGAAAACTCGGTAAGATCCGTTAGTATAATAAAGAAAATCACTACTCTAAGTACTGTTACAAACCAATTCATATTTTGTTTTGGCATTGTAGCTACTGTAATATAACTTTTCCATGGCTTAATCCACTGATATAAATTGATAGTTTCATCAAAACAAGCAAACTATGCATCAACAACAGAATCTGTCTAAAACAGAACAGTCCGTAATAATATGAACATTCACCATACTTATGATACTTGAAAAATTCTTACAAGATTAGGAAAAATAAAACATTTGCATAGAAATACAGTGCAAAAAGAATCAGAACCATTTGGTGTTCCAATAAAAAATGTAAAATCACGCGCTACAGCCAAAGTTTCTGTCCTGCACCGTACAAACCAACAAGCAAAGTAAACATCCTAAAGGCAAACCTTGGCACATTATTTTTATAATACAATGTAATTGTACAAGGGGATAATTATTTTTTTTGAAAAGTTTATGTAATCAAGATTCACAAAGTTTCCATGAGCATGAACAAAGTTCAAGGCTAGCTCCCACTTCAACAATGCTTGTGTCTCTCACTTTCACTTTCCTTTTTGAAAAAGTTTTGGGTTCCCCTCTTTATTTTTGTTGTTTTTAAACTATATGAAAGCACTCAACAGAAATAAATGACTCTCTAAAACTTCCGGGTTGTCTCCCTGGCAGCGCTTTCTTTAAAGCCATTAAGCTAGGCATATAGTGCTCAAGTAATGGATCCACCCTGATCCCAAGGTATATCAAAGCCAATTTTAATTAACAATGATTTGTAATTTAGTAGTGAGCACAAAGTAACATATATCATGTAACAACGAAGTCTAACTCTCTTCCTATTCATCGGCATGTCATAAAAGAACAATTCATGCACACATAGTAAAGGCCAATACATAGTATAAACAGTTTCTTGCAATTTTATCGTATTGGAAACATAGAGAGGTGGAGATGTAGTTCCTCTCTCATAGTAATTGCAAGTAGGAGTAGAAAGCACATGCATATTATATCTATCAAAATCATCATGTGTAGTAGTAAAAGGCAACCCATCAATATATCCCTTAATAAGCACAAACTTCTCCGATATAGTGTAGCTTGGAGAATTCAAAAGGATAATAGGACTATCATGTGTGGGTGCAATAGCAACAATTTCATGTTTACCATAAGGAGCTATAGCAAGTTCATCTCCGTAAGCATAATTCATATTGGCATCTTGGCCACAAGCATAGCAAGCATCATCAAAAAGGGATATTTCAAAAGAATCAACGGGATCATAACAGTCATCATAGCAATCATCCTTCGGTAAGCATGAAGGGAAATTAAACAATGTATGAGTTGAAGAGTTACTCTCGTTAGAAGGTGGGCATGGGTGATCAATCCGCTCTTCCTCCTTTTGTTCTTCACTCTCCTCCTCATCTTTTTCATATAATGAGCTCACAGTTTCATCAATTTCTTCTTCCATAGATTCCTGCAAAATATTAGTCTCTTCTGGGACAGCAGAGACTTTCTCAATAAACGCAACAATATCGGAATTGTATTCATAATTCTCATAACAATATTTAAGGATAGCTAAATTTTCAGGTCTGTAAACAACATCATAAATATTTTCATATTCTTTGAACATAGATTCAATTTCATAAGCACCCATAAAAGCAACAAATTCTTCTATTTGTTCCACATCATAGTAGTCATATATACCTCTAGCATAAGAAGCCAAGGTTTCATTATCATTAAATTCGCATGAAAAGGGAAGGTGTGGAGACTTCATCCTAGAGCAACAAGTATAATCATATCTCAAGCATAGTTGCCTAGCATACCAATATAACATATAAATTTGATCCCATAATAGTTTCCCTTTTTGAGTCAAGCGATAATTCCTTAAGTATTCACGTTGATCCAACGTGTCTCCCATTACCAAATTGAATGGGGCTTTCTCTGGATTATCAAAGTAGTACATAATATCTATCACATAACGAGCATCAAGGGTTTTAGGAGGTTCCTCATCTCCATGAGCAGCAAGTACACCTAATTTTTTTGGTATTTCGTGTTCCATATCCATAACTAAAGATAAAGAACAACTAAGAACAGTAAATAAAAATTACTTAGTGATAAAGCAAACAAGCACACACGAGAATATTCACCCCACACTATGGCTCGCCGGCAACGGCGCCAGAAAAAGGTCTTGATAATCCACAAGTATAGGGGATCACAACAGTTTTTGATAAGAAAGAGTGTCGAACCCAACGAGGAGCTAAAGGCAGAACAAATATTCCCTCAAGTTCTATCAACCACCGATACAACTCTACGCACGCTTGATGTTCGCTTTACCTAGAACAAGTATGAAACTAGAAGTACTTTGTAGGTGTTTTTGGATAGGTTTGTAAAGATTACATAAATAAAAGTAGGGGCTGATTAGGTAAAGACACAACTAAATTAGTTTTAGTAAAGAGCTTTTTGTTATGAGAAAGTTATTTGTCCCTAGGCAATCGATAACTAGACCGGTAATCATTATTGCAATTTTATATGAGGGAAAGGCATAAGCTAACATACTTTCTCTACTTGGATCATATGCACTTATGATTGGAGCTCTAGCAAGCATCTGCAACTACTAAATATCATTAAGGTAAAACCCAACCATAGCATTAAAGCATCAAGTCCTCTTTATCCCATACGCAACAACCCCCTTACTCGGGTTTGTGTTTTAGTCACTCACGCAACCCACTATAAGCAAATCATGAACGTATTGCAACACCCTACAGCGGGGATCCCTCATGCTTGCGCGACACGGAGGGCACCATAGGACAACACCAATAATAAAACATGCAACTCAAACCAATCTTGATCATCAAATAGCCCATAGGACAAAACATATCTACTCAAACATCATAGGATAGCCATACATCATTGGGAAATAATATATAGCGTTGAGCACCATGTTTAAGTAGAAATTACAGAGGGTAAGAGAGAGATTACACCGCTGCATAGAGGGGGGGAGAGTTTTTGATGATGGTGGTAAAGTTGTTGGTGATGATGATGGCCACGGCAGCGTTCCGGCGCCACCGGAAGAGAAGGGGAGAGGGGGCCCTTCTTCTTCTTCTTCCTTGACCTCCTCCCTAGATGGGAGAAGGGTTTCCCCTCTGGTCCTTGGCCTCCATGGTGTGGGAGGGGAGAGAGCCCCTCCGAGATTGGATCTGTCTCTCTATCTCTCTCTGTTTCTGCGTCCCCATATTCTACCCTTTCACCGTTTCTTATATTCCCGGAGATCCGTAAATCCGATTGGGCTGAATTTTTAACACGATCTCTATCCGGATATTAGATTTCTTGCGGCGAAAGAAGGGCATCAACCGCCTTACAGGGTGGCCACGAGGGTCAGAGGCGCGCCCAGGGGGTGGGGCGCGCCCCCTACCTCGTGCCTCCCTCTGGCACCATCTCGCGTGGATTTTTCTTCCTAAAATCATATATATTTCAAAAAAAATCTTCGTCAGTCTTTATCCCGTTTGGACTCCGTTTGATATGGATATTCCGCGAAACAAAATACATGAAACAAACAGGAACTGGCACTGGGCACCGGATCAATATGTTAGTCCCAAAAATAGTATAAAAAGTTGCCAAAAGTATATGAAAGTTGTCGTATATTGGCATGGAGCAATCAAAAATTATAGATACGACGGAGATGTATCAGCCCAACCTTGCAGTGCACAAACGCGACGTCCTACAATAAACAATTCAGGCGGGCCTATATTTCTCTAGAATGAACAACCAGCTGCATGGTGGATACTGTAGACGCGAATCCATGCATTCTGAACCATAGGATTGACCCTATCGATGGCTGAAATTACTTCTTAGGCCCATGTTTCAAAATTTCAAAATTGGTACACTATATAGTAGTATAGATATACATATAGATAAAAAACAAAGAACATCAGTAGAGATAGAGATAATAATATAGACTAGGGAGGAGCACCATCTAGTGCATCATGGGCTACTCCTGTGCTCCATTCGGCGGCCGCAATGTCCCCTACAGCCACTCCCTCCCGTGCTCCATTCGGCGGTCGCTGTTGAAATTTGGGGAGCGCACTCTCACGACTACTAGCAGCGACGACTTCTTCCCCGACCTCGGCAACCTCTTCCTCAACGAAATGGGCGACAACCTCAACGCCAATGGTGCTGCTCCCGTTGCACCGTATGTGTTTCTGTCCTTCCTGTTCGAAATCGTGGTAGAATTCATGTTTGTAGTATGTGTCCTAGATTCGATCTGTTCATCTACTATGATAGTCCGCATGATTAGTTTAATCTCTGTTATAGTCGTCATGATTTATTTTGTGCTTATTCGGACTAAATCTCATAGTAACTTGCTCATATATTCAACTGGCGGAACGTCCCCTACAGCCACTCCCGTTTCATGGACGGCCTGGGCGATGCCTCCATGGAGCCCTTCGTCTACTGCTATGAGTGCCCGGTGCTGTTTTGGGGCTCGCCGGCGGACATCGTGCATCACCTAACGCAGGCGTGCGGCGATCACTACTGGCCCTTGGCGAAGAACATCAAGTACGAGACATGCTACCTGTTCACCGTGCCAGAGTCGCTGGAGGATCACCGCAGTCTGCTAGTCTCGGAGAAGGACGACAGCGTCTTCCTCTTGATCGTGGGCACCGGCGAGGCCCGCACAGGCCGCCGCCCCATCTCTATAGTGTGCCTCAGGGGCGACGCCGCTGACGCTGACACTGACACGAGGCCGATGTACAGGTGCGTGCTCACTATTACTACCCCTCGGAGGTACGTGGGCAGCGACACTGTCTACGTCAAGCTGACTTGGACTCTGCCGAGGTGGGACCTTCCCGCCGATGTGGACATGGAAGACGCACGGTATTATTTGACCCCCAACAATGTGCACGGGGACTCCAAGGAGGTTCACCTAGACATCTGCATTATCAAGTTAAATGTTGATCATTAGTCTTCACTCAATGTAATTCGCTGTCTAAGCATGTGGAGACTTCCATGCATGACCTTGCTCTCACTACAAAAAAAGACACATCCGTGACATTTTGGGCCAAACAAAATTTTTTTCTGTCATACATATGACACTTCTATGACGATAATTGTGACAAAACCCGGTATCATCATAGATGTGGTGGGCTCCTACTTCTACGACAAAGCATCATGACAGAAAATGGGATTTTCGTCCTAGGCGGGCCGGAGACGCAGCTGCATGACATTCTTTGGGCCATCCATGACGGAAAAAACCATGGTAGAAGCGAGGGCGACGAAAATTTCGGGGAGTTCCCGGTTATGGTGGGAGGTCGGGGGCCGAGCGATGCGCGTTTCTCTCGTACACGTACGCGCGTGTGTGCGAGGCGTTGGCTCTAACTAAACATGAGCGAGGCGTTGGGCTCTAACTGAACCCGAGCAATTGCACTGCAGGCTAAGCATTACTGAACCCGAGCGATCGATCGATGGCTATTAACTGAACCCAATCGAGCGATTCCTTCGCTATTACTGCTAATTGAAGCCGATCGATGCTGCCTCTGGATGAATAGTGAGCGTTGCAGGGGGGGGGGTTGGATGAACAGTTCCCGGTGGGGGTGGATGAACAGGACCCCGTGGTGTTGCCTCTGGATGAACAGGACCCCGATCGATCGAGCCGGTTGGGGCTGGATGAACAGGACCCCGTGGAGCGCTGGATGAACAGGACCACCCCGTGGAGGGAAGGATGAACAGTAGACGGTGGAGGGCAAGATGAACAGTAGCCCGTGGAGGGGTGGTTGAACAGGAGCCCGTGGAGAGGGCTGGTTGAACAGTAGCCGGTGGAGTAGCGCGCGGTGGAGGCTGGATGAACAGAAGCCCGTGGATGAACAGTCACAGGTGGAGGCTGGAGGAGGTCGACACTGGATGAACAGTAGCTCGTGGAGGCTGGAGGGGTCGATGGTGGAGATGAATAGTATCCCGTGGAGTCCCGTTTTACGGTACGCCACACCCCTCCTGATGAATAGGACCCCCGTTTTGACCGTAGCGCTCTAACACAAGTCCGTTTCCTCTGTTTTGCGGTACGCCACACCCCTCCCGATGAACACGACCCCCGTTTCGACCATAGGAGGTCGGTTTCCTCCGTTTTGCGGTACACCAGACCCCCCGATCAACAGGATCCCGTTTCGAACATGGCCGGTCGAACACAAGGCCGTTTCCTCCGTTCTGCGGTACGCCAGGCCTCGTTTCCAACGCCTATTCCGTCCAAGCCCTCCCGATGTACACGACGCATTCCGTTGCCTCCCCATGAACACGACGACGACGCTGTTTCTGCGTTCCGACCCAGCCATGTACACGAGCCCTCGCCATACGTATGCGCGAGTAGGCGTTCGAGACCCCGCCCGTATGTACACATACGTGGTTGTATTTTCTTTCTTGCACCCTGACCGATGTACGTACGTGTACATGCTACGTGTGCGCCTCTACTACGACATGTGTGCGCCTCTACATCGACCCGTATATATGTACGTACACATTTGCGACCAAAATGACAATGCTACATATGCTTCGACCAGGTGGGTCCCGACTGTCAGGCACTTCCTTGCGTGCAAAGATGTAGCTGGTGGGTCCCAGCAGTCAGGGGGGCGAATCGTTTTTTTTGCCCGGATGCACTTCCTTGCGTGCAAAGGTGTAGCTGGTGGGTCCCAGCAGTCAGGGGGAAACGTTTTTTTCGCGAAATACGGTGGCCCGTCCGGTGGGTCCCTGTTGTCAGGTGGAGGAATAATTATTTTGCACATAATAAGGAGGCACTTCCTTGCTGCGGTCGTGGACCCAGCTGTCAGCCTCTCCACGTACAATCCACGTCCGATGGAAGTCGTTCCTTGACCACGTTGACCATGCCGCGCCGAGAGCACCAGGGCGGTGGACGACGGCGAGGCCTAGGAAGGGGACGACAGGGAGCCGTGGAAGATGCGGCAGTGGAAGCCCGCACGGAGAGGAGTACAAGGGTTCACTGGTTCGGCTGCGGTGTGAGGCTGCCATCGCCGCAGGGCCTGGCCAGCGGTGGGAATAGTAGGGGGCGGTGAGGCCTCCGCGGGAGCACAGCCGGCCATGGGAGGCGGGAGCATGCGGCACGACCGGCGCTGCTTTGGGCAGTTGGAGCAACAAGACCAGAGGTTGAAGAAGCACTACGACCGTTGGATGGACATTGTACGGTCACTAGAGCTAGAATCGTTCATATGGACTAAAGTTGACAAAGGCCCCCGTCCCAGTCAACTTAGTAGGCCCACAAGTCAGCCTCCCACCACGGTGGGTCCCAGCTAGCAGGGGGAGTATTCATTTTTTGTGCGTAATAAGGAGGCACTTCTAGTGGCTCCGAGCTGAAAGCGAGGGAATGTTTTCTCGCAAAATACGATGGCCCGTCCGGTGGGTCCGAGCAGTCAGGGGGGAAACGTTTTTTTCACAAAATAAGGTGGCCCGTCTGGTGGGTCCCTGCTGTAAGGTGGAGGAATAATTATTTTGCGCGTAATAAGAAGGCACTTCCATGTGGCCGCCTGGACCCAGCTATCAGCCTCTCCACATACAGTACTCTTCTGATGGAAGTCGGTCGTTGACCACGTTGACCACGCCGCGCCGAGGGCACCAGGGCGATGGTCTGGACGACGGTGAGGCCTAGGAAGGGGACGACACGGAGCCGTGGAAGACGTAGCAGTGGAAGCCCGCGCGGAGAGGAGTACAAGGGTTCACTGGTTCGGCTGCGGTGTGAGGCTACCGTCGCCACAGAATAACAGGGGGTGTGGGTGAGTGGAGGGATGGCCTGGCCAGCGGTGGGAGTAGTATGTGGGCGGTGAGGCCTCCGCGACAGCACAGCTGTCCACGGGAGGCAGGAGCAGGCGGCACGACCGGCGCTGCTTTGGGCGGCTGGACCAAGAAGACCAGAGGTTGAAGAAGCACTACGGCCGTTGGATGGACATCGTACGGTCACTGAAGCTAGAAACGTTTATTATTGACTAAGTTGACAAAGCCCTTGGTACGCTCCAACTTAGTAGGCCCACATGTCAGCCTCTGAAACGGTGCACACCAGATGTCAGGGGGAGGAATCATTTTTTGGGCGGCCGAAGCTAAGAATATCTGAGATTGAAGAAGAAGCACGACATCCATTGGATAGACATCCAACGGCCACTGCTGCTAGAATTGTGTGTTGACTATAATAAGTTGGCAAAGCCTTGCACATGCGTCAACTTATTTTTTTAGGGGACGCGTCACTTAGTAGGCCCACAAGTGTGTGGCAGAGAACTTATAGCCCATTTGCGTTTTGTAAGAATGTACAGCCCATTTTGGAATTCTAATGGAATTTACAACAACCCATTTACAGTTTGTTAAAAGTACATCCCATTTTCTAGCTAGGACAATGATTAATAATTTCAACCAACCATTGAAGACAGAATTCAATAAAATTTCCCACATTTTGATGGGCTCCGAAATATTTTTATCCCAAAATTGCTAGTCAGATTAAATATAAATTTGTATTACGTAAAAATCCAACGAAACATTGCGCGCGCAACAATGAAAATTTAAGATTTTCAAAATCCATAAATAATATTTTATAAACTAATTTCATGTTTGGTGCATTTTTTTATAGTTACTGCCCAGTTTTTATAATTACATCCCATTTATTATTTTTAAAGCCCATTTTCCTATTAAGCCTAATGCATCCCTCCTAGGAAAGATTTGTAGCCCAGCGGGGCGGAGAATAACAAGTTGACCTTGCGTGGGTATTCCTCAAAAAGACGTATAGCTGGGCTAGCCATTTTCATCTTGAAAAAATTAGTATCTGGGCTAGATATCTGGCCTGGGCTAGACGGGCCACAGCCCGCCCAGTTAATACCCTGCTCTCCTCTGAACAACAACGAAATCATTGCCAAGAAAAACTCTACAGTGCTCACACCTCAAAAACACAAATATTGCTCAAGCTGCTTGGTCCCAGCTGTTGGCCGCACCTTGTGCAATTCTCTCGTTTATATTTACTACATAGGTTGACAATGGTGTGCGACCGTGATGTCACGAAACCAGGAGAAAGCACAAAAAATATAGTTGTACGTAATAAGGAGGCACTTATGTACGTACGGCTATGGCCCTAGATGGGTCCCTAGCTAGTGTCATCCAGTCAAAATAAATTCATCTCCTGAATCCTCATGTTCGTTGACGATGTTAACAATGCTCGGCGCCACGACGAGCGCAACAACTTGAAGGACAACGGAGAGGGCCTCGCGGGCCCTACGGATGGTCTGATACAGCGCCCGCTACTCATTCAGGAAGCCAGGATCATCGGACACTTATGAGCACCTTCGAGAAACTGAGACGACATGAAACGGTAAGGCCGCGCTTGGGAGCTCTGGTTTATTTCAAACCTGTATTAACATACAAGTGTAATTTACTCATCATCAAAAACAACGCGTAAAATACAGGCGTAATGAAACCGAGGGCCCGAGGTCTGTAAGTAAAACCGGCGGGTTATGCGTGTAATTTGAGAGACGAGTGTATATTTTACGAGCACTGCTATATGGATGACATTACCAGATGATACATGCACGACGTGCGTATCATGCCATCCATGGGCAAGGCTGAAATAGCAGCTAACGGCTGGATTAGCAATCGTCCGAGTGTCGTTCAGCGTTTTTATCGTGTGTCAAGTACTTCTGATATTTTACTAGTCGAAATCAACCAACCAAGCGCCTTCGCCCGAGACCATCTACTTTAATTTACAAGCGTCAGTTTTACAAGCGGTTTTGGTTGGAAAACGACGATCCAATCACGGCCTAATATCATGAGTTGGTCGGAAGATCATATGGTTTCACGTCTAACCTACCCGACTTGTCATATAGGCTATGAATGAAACATCAGCCGATGAACTTCTTAAGCACGGAAACAACAGAAGAGGATGATCTTCTTAACAAGCAAATCACTGGCATTAGATCGACATGCAAAACAATACGAAGCATTATTCTCAGGAGGCACGGTGAACAGCTCGTGATGCCGCATGCCACAACATCCCAAGCTCAACTTTGCAATCAAAATCAAGGCCTGGCATTACATAGACAATATTCAGAACAAACTCTTAACACAGGAATATCTCAGTAGAGTAACTATTTACTTCTAAACTGAACACAGGAATAGGAAAAAACACTCGACGCTGCTCATAGCAAGGGCGCCCCACTCAAAAATATCAAATGCATGTCTTCTGGCTAACATCAATGAGCAAATTTTTACAAGGTTTTCCAATTCCAATATATTAAACTAACGCCTTCTTGCTAACATCAATGATTAAACTTTGACAAGCTTTTCCCATTCAAAATATGTAATGCCTATGATCGTGGAGTCCTGTCGTAGCTTTTATACTTATTTAGGCACTTTTTGCCCAGGGCACTCCACGTATTGTTAAATTGCCAATGGTCTCTGCAGACTAGTCATGTCACTGGTGTCTAATAATACTCTGTAAAGATTCTCGGTCATTCCTTCTGTAAGGTAGCGCAAACAGTGACTGCTTCTTTCTGCAAAGTGGAACGAGCAACTAGACCTAGTAATGCAACAGTTTGCCTTACACATTGGATCCTTTTGTGAAGTTCAACTAAAATCGAAGTTGGAATAAAACCGAGCTTTAATTTTGATATCCCTGTAAGCAACAATAGGTATAAGGGAAACAATTACTAAGAAATAATGGTTGATGACTTGTACTCCTAGAAGAAAAGCATCTACTGATCTACTTTATCTTAATGGGAAACAAAGCAGGAGAGTAGCAATTCTCCATCAGTGTGATTCATTCATATTGACTGAGACATTATCTTAACAATGCCTTGTTTCAACATGTATAAAGAACGACAAAGCTTATAAAGGGGGTGATGCTGAATTTCTTGTAACAAAGCAACAACCATCATGTCTGGGTTGGTCCCATTTTTGTTCACTACTTAATGGGAAAAGACAGCAATACAATAGCTTCAATTCATCATTTATTTAAAACAGTACCAATACAAGTAGCACAACATCTCAAAACACACTGCACAATCATGTGGGTGAAGGCAAGTACCAACCTGTCATGACGAACACAAGATCACGTACAAATCTGCCAACACGAATAGGAAATCCAATCTCGTTTTGTGCAGTTGCACTGAAATCAAGCAAAGTGTTTCGCGTAGCGAAGCATAATGTCACAATAGCAACAAGTTGAATAGATATCCCTGTATAAACAGAGGCAAAAAGGAATCAATTACTGGCTAATAAAGGAGGATGAAACATGTGGCCACAAAAATGGTAATCCCGCCAATCCCTAACAAGTGTTGCAGTTTTGAAATAAGATTCAGTAGTTAATTCTGAGGGCGGCATCAATTACTGGCTTATAAAGGGGGTGATGCTGAATTTAGTGTAACAAAGCAACAAGCATCATGTCTGGGTTGGTTCCATGTTTTCACTACTTAATGGGAAAAGATAGCAATACAATAGCTTCAATTCATCATTTATTTAAAACAGTACCAATACAAGTAGCACAACATCTCAAAGCACATTGCACAATCATGTGGATGAAGGCCTGTACTGACCTTTCATGAGACGACCAACATAAAATACGAATCTACCAACACGAATAGGAAATCCAATCAAGTTTTGTGCAGTTGCACTGAAATCAAGCAAAGTTGCCGGTGTGACATTTAATTTTTGTATAGCAACAAGTTGAATAGATATCCCTGTTTTAAGAGGCAAAAAAGAAGACAATTACTGGCCAATAAAGGAGGATGAAACATGCGGCCACAAAAAGAAGCATCTACCTTATCTTGATGGAAAACAAAGTATAGGACAGTAGCATTTCTAAAACGGTTGCATTCATTCATATTAACAAAGAAATTCTTTTCAAACAGATCAGTAGTTAATTCTGAGATTAACAACAGCAAAATAGTTGCATGGGACATGCCAGCACCATGTGCGTCCACACGTATAAATGGGTGATGCAGAGTATGTAGCCAAGCAGCATATATGCGCTGGTCCCATATTTGTTCTCTTTGAACCTTCTTCCTATGTGAGGGCATCAAATCTAGTCGTGCACAAACTACCCGACCCCCAGTTTCTTTCCATTTTCAACAAAGAGATCGGTTCCTTACAGATGTGTGTACTGGGTTACCCCTTTTTCTCTTTTCGACCTACAGAGCGGCTGGATAGCCAGTCTAAACTACTTTCCGCCCCTCCTTTCCTCATTGAACCACGTCCTAGATTCTTGCTCCAGCCCACCGCACCCTTCTTTCCTCTTTGAACCAAGACCTAGATTCGACTACAGATCAAAAAAGATCCACATGCAGCTAGAGCAATGATGATTTCAAAGAAACTTATACCTTAGGGTCGTCGGGATGTGGCAAGGTGTGCGGCGGGAGGCCGGATCTGCCCACACTAAGTACGACATCGAGGAAGAAGGGGTCAGTTGCCCTCCCGCACATGCGTTGGGTGAAAGAGAACAGCGCAGCCGGCAGTGGATTGCCTCCCTCACCGAAGGCGATAGAGTGAACGCTGCACCTCCTCCCCTTCCCGGTGCGACGGGATACAGACGCCTCCTTCACCAGCTGTGAGGGGGGAGAGAGAGACAAGAGGCCAATGTAGTCTTGTTTAGATCTGGTGAAGACAGGGTGAGAGACTGTGAATATAGCAAACCCTAGCAAATGTATCTAGAGTCATTTTAGTGCTAGATACCTCTGTATCTAGATAAATCTAAGACAAGTAATTCGGAACGGAGGGAGTAACATATATGTAGTGTGGCGAGCGTGTGGAGAGTGCAAACCCTAGCGAACAAGCGCTGAGGCTCCCGCTTATATATATATATACTACTATAGTACAGACTGAGCTCCGGTGCCTTCACTGCACCTGCTTTTGGCTGTATGACAGGTGAGCCAGCCACATTTTGGGCCCGCCTGTCGTAAAACCCTAGCGAAAATTGCACCAACGTGAAAGACGACTGCGTCTCCAATGCAACCAAGGTGAACTGACGAAGGATATCATCTTTGTGTGTAACAAGCAAAGAGCACTGATGGAAGACAACTTGTTTTTCATCGAAAATCAATCAGCTTCACCAGCCGACGCAACCATGAGCATTGATAGGTCATCGTGGTGATGCATCATCCATTTGGCATCAAGTTTGGGTGAGGCACCTAAGAAGTTCGACAAATCCTCACTGTGGTCTGTTTCTTCTCAGTAATCAAGCTCGAGGAAGGAAGAACCACGTGGCAGAGGACAGTGAGGCGGAACAACAATGGCCATCCAATTTTGTGCAGTTCCACTAAAATTGAGGAAGACATGCCCGGGTATGGAGACACGCATCGCTGTTTCCAAAAATATAAAAAAGGGTTAGCGACGACATCTCAATTGTCAATAAGAATTAATGAAAGTACACCAACAAACAGAAGCATCATAATTATCTTGATGGGAACTAAACCAGGATACCCGAGAAAAAAGAATTTCTTCATTTAACCAGTGATAGTACTACCACCATATGGACAATGACCGCACAACCACCATGTACTTTTTGTCGAAACAACATGTATACCTCCACCGAGGCATAAATCAGGACAACTTTTTGAGTGGCATTTCCTCTATAATAGTACTAGTAGGTGATGTTGGACTAGCCAACGAACCCTAGCTACTATGCATGGGGAGCTGGGGACTAGTTGCATAGAAAGAAAACCCGCACGCAGCGACCTGGGGAGCTGGACCAGTACAAGAAGTTATACCTCAGGTGGGCGAGATGTCGTTTAGGCGGGCAGGCGGGATCTTCCCACACGACGGTAGTGAACAAGGGCGCGGAGGATCTTCGTCCGTGCCAGCGCCGGCTCCGAGAGGACGGTGCGCATCAGCTTCCTCCGTCGCCGACAGCGACAACGTCAACGCTGCACCTCCTCACCTCCCGCAGCGGACGGGATTCGGCCGGATCTGTGACCACCGGTGAGGAGAGAGATAGAGTGGACACTGTCATCTTGTTTTGATATGGAGAGGGTGAGAGAGCGAGACGCGAGAAACTCTATCAAACAAGAGGCTATAATGGAGTAAAAAAATCTCTCCATAGCAGTGGTTTTAAATAGAATACACGTGTTCCCGGAAAAAAGAAACGAAAACTGGCGGACAATTTTTTAAGGGTCTGTCTAGGACACATCTAGATGTGACATAGTTATGTCACATATAAGTTGATGTCCACTCTGTTTGTGGTCTTTTCCTAGTTTTTTTGTTTCTTGTTGCTACATTATATACTTGTGGGAGCTTAGATGTGATATCCTTAAATAACATCTAGATGTGAATTAGACAAACTGATTTTCTAATGTACCAAGAAAGAAAACTCGATCAAAAACACGCCCCCGCTTCCAGGTCGCGAGAGTCGTCACCCACACACACATAGACATAGACATGCATATCCATGTTTACGTAAAATTCCATTACCATCTCCATCTCCAATCATATTTGTCCAACTGGCACATTATTTACGTTGTTAATTATATACGCAGCAATATTAACGTACAACATCTCTTGTTTACGCACGTCAGGACCGCTGCCACGGCCGGTCCTAACCAACCCGAACCCTCTTCATCACCTGCGCGTGCTTCCCGCCCGAAACGGTCAGTGCCGCATTCATGCCCGGCCAGAGAGGACGCGACCTCTCACTGGCACCGGCATTGATTGCGGCGCGTCGGGCGAGAGAGCGTCGCCCGCGCCACTTCCGGGTGCATGTGGCTGCTCCGCGTTCAAAGGTCGCAATAGCCGGCTACAACATGCGCGATCTCTTCCAGTAGTAAGTTCTTGGGAGTCCGTGCTACAGCTAGCTGTCCTCCCACAACTCGTCAATCTCTTCCAGTAGTGCTAGTACTCCATGGCGCGATCCATCGACAAGCAGGCGGGAAAGTTATGGTATACTACTCGGTTTGCGGTGAATGGCATGCCAAGCGACCGTGTGGGGTCGAGCCGTGGAGGAGGGTGAGACACGAACATGACAGACGTGATTTAAACGTTGGTTTTTCTTGATGGCGCGATCCAACGAAACGAAACGAAACGTTGGTTTCTCTCCGTTTCCATTTTCTCTCTGGAAAAACGGAAAACTTTTCCACTCCATTTTCATTCCTATTCCAAGGTTGCCCCGTTACAACATTCCATCAAATACAAAGGAAAACTAACACGCATGCTGATGCATCTCAATGATTCACAGATCATAGCTAATATTTACTCCACAACTAAAGAAAAAAGTTGTGAGAGTGTGTACGATAGAGAAACTATAGATGGGATCACTACGGCTTAAACCCTAAACCCTAAACATGATTTAATTTCCTGGCCAGGTAGAACCTGTCGAAGGAATGTGCTAGAGGGAGATTCTTTAGTGAGAATGTCAGCAACAATAGAAGCAGCACTCTTTGGTTCTCCACCTTCTGGTACCTCTTGTTCCATAGCACTTTCCATGTCGGGAAGGAAAGATGGCTGGCACCCTCGGATCATACGATGCTTTTGTGCAGTTCCACTAAAATCAACCTGAGCATCCCTGATGGCAAAGATATTGAAGAAGTGTGATTAGAATAATAGTACTGGCACTAGTTCATGAGACATAAACTCATCACAAATAGAAGCCGGTAGAAGTAGAGAAAGATCGACATGGAGATGGAGCTGCGGCAGTGGAGCAAGCCGGCTCCAAAAGGAAGATGGACTACCTGGGACGTCGGGCTGTAGCTAGAAGGGCGGTTGGGACGCGACATCGACCCATACCGCGGTGACCCCCAATTGGGACGCACCGACTGTGGGTTTTCTCCCTCGCTGATGTCGACCGCGTCTACGCAGAACATTGTTCCCTTCCCCCAGCTGTGGGATCAGGCCCGTCGTTCTATGCTTGTGAAGAGAGCAACCTAAGCAAGCAGGCTTGTAGCTTAGGCTCCTGCTAGTGTATATATAGTGGTTTTCTTTTTCTCTCCATATCAACCATTTTATATTGCATACGTGTCATTCAAGAGTGAAATGATGGTTGCTTCTTCCGACTAACTTACTGTGTTATTTGACTGCTCCTTAGTGGCCCCTACAGGTACTCCCCCTACGTGTATGCAACAGTCACACGTACACATGGATGCAAAAACGCGTGCGACGCCTAATGCATGCATGTCCGAGCACACGACGGAACACACACGGTCACGCTCAAGTGCTCAACCTACACGTGCATGCACACACATACTCAGTCAGGGTGAGCTAGTGACCGTATGAACACCGGAAAATATATATATTGAGCGCAATGAGCGTATTATGAAGTCCACTGACTGTATTTTTACAAATATACAGTGACAAACAGTGTATTTATCTCGTTTGAAATTAAGACATATTAACCGGAGAGGAGGCAGCATGGACTAGCTTTACTTTGTTGTGTCCCGTCAACTTGCCGAACGAGGAGAAGGTTGCAGGGCGGGAGAAGCTTGTGCGCGGTGGCTCGCAGGACAAGGAGAAACTTTCGACTAATGCAAGCTCTCCCTCGCTTAGGCGGTGGACGTGCAACAGTTAATTCAATGTCAGATTGCCAGAAGCATACACTATACTACTAGTGCTATTATTGTTCGACTTCACAAACAGCCAAGCGCAAAGTTTACTAGTACTACTACTATAGTCCATAAAGGTACGTACCATACTAGTACTAGGAACCGGATGGAGGAGCGTCTGCACTCTTATTATAATTTTAAAATGTGATAAAGCAATCTTCAACACATTTGGTTCTCTTTGAGGGTTCTCGCATGTGATAATGGAAGTTGATTGCATGGAACACTCGCCACAATTCTCGCTTAATTCTAGCTCATATCCTGTTACAAATAGTAGCGCTCAGTAATATTTCCTCTTTTTTTGTTATTCAACATGTAAATAGGTCAGCAAACCTTGCGGCGCATCTTCGTGCGAACCGTGCTTGCTGCACTTTGAATGTGGCCGAGAGTTGGCTTGATGAAACACCTCGCTTCCTACTTCTTTTTTTGTGGGGTACCTCGCTTCCTAGTGACCAGTGTCTTGGCTGATCGTCCTAAGAATTCTTATATATGAATAAAGCTCTCTCATTTGCCCGCAAAAAGATTAAGCCATATTAACCGGAAAGGAGGGAGTATGGACTAGCACTACTTTTTGGTGTGTCCCATCAACTCGCAGAACGAGGAGAAGCTTGCAGGACAAGGTGAAGCTCGCTTACGCCTTTTGACTAATGCAACCTACCCTCGGTGGAAATGCATCAGTCCATTCGGTGTCAGATTGTCAGAGGCATCACTGTAGTACCCAACATGTGGAGTACCATCATTGTTCGACTTCACGAAGGGGCGAAGAGCCAAGCGCAGTAGTACGTGTACTTGGTTTTGCACCTTCATACTACTCCACCCTCCGTCACAGTTCACAGGGCGCGCTTCATTATGATGCATTTCTCTCAATGCATTTCCACCACCAGAGAGACTTTAGACGCATTTGGTATAATGCTCAATTAATTAGGGCGTGGTAACCGCAATCAAGTCCACAATTTTCTCTCCATGTACTGTACTACTACGGAGTGCATGCATGTGTGTACCCGGGGTGGAAGCACTGCATGCATGTGTGTACGCATTATTCCCTCTAGTAATAGACGCCATGCTATAACTACCAATGCTATTTTTCAGGCCGATCGCTAGTCGCCTTGGTCCCATAGATTTCTTTTCTTTTTTCTGAAGCGCGCTGTATAAACAGTGACGGATGGAGTAGTATGAGCGGATTCAAAGAAGAGTGTATTGATGGTTGCTTCTTTAGAGCAACTTATAGTGGGAAAGGTGGGGCTTATGATTTGACTGCTCATTACTCACTATTAATGCGGCGCAACGACCGGGCTGAGTCTCCCACGCGGTTGTGCACTACCCCCTCGGTTCTTAAATATACTCCGGAGTATTTGTCTTTCTAGAGATTTCAACGAGTGACTACTCTCTCTCTCAAATATTTGTCTTTTTAGAGATTTCAAATGGACTGGCACATACGGGTGTATATCAACATATTTTAGAGTGTAGATTCACTCATTTTGCTCTGTATGTAGTCACTTGTTGAAATCTCTGTTAAGACGAATAGAATATTTAGGAATGGAGGGAGTACACATACGAAGCAAAATGAGTGAATCTACACTCTAAAAAATGCCCGTTTGAAATTTGTAAAAAGACAAATATTTAGGAACGAAGGAGTGTAATTTTGTGCATGACACATGGACCCGGATGATGAAGAGGCTTCTGGCAATGCTATCAAGCTTCCATCATTTGTTTACATAATTGACGTACTATACAAATAATTTTCCAGCGACATGAAATTGTACAATGGTGTGAGCTTTCAGCTTTTGTTTCGCGTGTCTTGCCATCGATGCTCTTTTGGAAACAATAAAAAAACTAACTTCCTTGCTAATGCATGTCAATTATTAGCAGATCAGAGCTAATAATTACATCACAACTGAAGACAAAGTTGTGAGAAGGTGTTAAATTAAAATTGATCCATGCTTTCATTGGCAGCAATGTCCCCCCAGCTCTGTCTAAATCAACAAGGCATGTTGGGAAAAAAAGTAGCTGTTTGGAGCATGCAACATTCCGATCATTTTGTGCAGTTCCACTAAAATAGAGCTGAGCATCCGTGTTCCAAAGATATCAAGTGTGATTACGATAATAGAGGACTGCTGATGAAACAATAAACACACAAATAGAAGCCGGTCACCTTTGTAGTCTCTCTTAAGACTAACTAGTTGGAGAAGATTAGGCTCGGAGTTGGATGAGGAGGATAGAGCAAAACCAATCTCCCTTTGTGCAGTCGCACTGAAATGTAGAGACGTTGCCCGTGTGACATTTTAGTACAACTACACAAAACACTCTTAAGAAAAAAGTGATTTGTGCAGTTCACCAAAAGGTCGCAATAGCAACGATGTGAAATGGATATCCCTGTTTGCAAAAAAGAGGTAGAAAGGAAACAATTACTGGCCAATAACAGTTGATGACACATGCGATGACAAAAAAGAAGCATATTCCTTGTCCTAAGGGAAGATAACAACACGGTTGTGTTTGTCTAAAATGGTGTGAGGACGAGAATGCAATATGGAAAGTACGCCGGACGAGCGACGTTCTGGGCAAAGAACTATGGAAGATCCATATGCAGCAACGTGGGAAAATGGGCAGTGGAGCAAGGCCGGAGGGGATACCTGGAGGTCGTCGGGATGTAACTAGGTGAGCGGCGGCAGGCGGAATCTGCCGCGCCGGAGCTTGGTCAGAGAGAACGACGTGTACCGCAGATCGGGACGTGCTGCCTCGGCGCCGTCGAACGGAGATGCGGCTGGATCAATGACCAATGGTGAGAGAGAGAGAGAGAGAGGCCACCGCACTCCCTTTCCCCCGGCGGACGGGATGCGGCCGGATCAGTGACCAAGGTGAGAGAGAGAGAGGCCACCGCACTCCCTTTCCCCCGGCGGACGGGATGCGGCCGGATCAGTGACCAATGGTGAGAGAGAGAGAGGCCACCGCACTCCCTTTCCCCTGATGGACGGGATGCGACCAGATCAGTGACCAACGGTGAGAGAGAGAGGCCACCGGAGCCTTGTGTGAGATACTCTGAAGAGCGGACTACCTTTTCCTCCATAAAAATCGTTTTATATTCTGTGTACGTGCCATTGAGCGCTATAACTTTATTTAAAAATAACGCGGCAACGCGTCAAGTCAAACTTTGTTTCGTGCACACGTGGTACAAGACCTCCCTAGGTAAACAACCGCTACAGGCGTTCAAATTAGCACGTGGGCTGCCATTTCGTAAAGAAATGAGCTCCACCGTGTACCCGCGCAGGTGTGGCTGGGCACGAAGGGTGAGTACGTGCATGGTGCACCTATTCTCTTCTTGTATACGTACACCACCTGCGTGGGGTTGTGTGAGAGAGATACAAACCTAGAGAGATATAGTGTGTGGGTTCTTGAGAGTTTTTTTTGTGGGGGGGAGGGTCAATCAAAAAATTTAACATATGCAATGTGTGTGAAATAGAGTCCTGGATATAACATATATATAGAGGGGGCGATCCACGAGAAGAGAGTGGAGGTATCATCGGCTTGAGGTGTCCATAGAATCGAAGAGGGGGATGATGTGTGTGTGTGTGTGCGCGCGCACGATCGATAAAGAGTGCGAGTGCCATCGAATTTGTGTGTGCCCACGTCAAAGATATAGAGTGGTTGGCCTACTGGAACGTGAGATGGGACATGTGCAGTTTGTCTCTGTGGCATGGATACCTACCTGCAGTGCTCGACTATCGGTGTGTGGTGGGGGAAGAGGGAGGCCCAATTAACTATAGAGGTACAATGGCTGGTATATGTGTGGAGGAGGAGAGAGGCCTACCTCATGTATTAAGGAGATCGATCTGCCTCATGTATTAAGGGAGATCGATCGGCATCCATGCATATGTGCAGGAGATGAATAAGGTTGGGAGAGAGACAGAGCTAGAGTGTTGGAGGGGGTGGTAGTGGAGTTGCTTCTAACAAATGGTGGGATAGGCTTGCTAGACAAACGGAGGGCACGCCCGCAATATCAATAAGAGAGGAGATGGCTGCTTGTTGTCTGTGCACGTGCGTGTGAGAGACGGGTTAGGAGGCATGCACGAATGATGAGGGGGGACGATGTGGTTGTGGTAAGCAGACGTAACTACATAGGAAGATCAATCACCCTTTGTAAGAGAAAGGAGAGACATAACTTGTGAGGTGCGTCGATCGATGGGGGGTAGTTAAAGTCGATCTAGGTATATGTTGGGAGATCGATCGGTATACATGCATGTGTGTGTTAGAAGCAAATGAGGCACGAGGAGAAGGATAGAGAGAGAGGGATGCATGTAGGAGGTGGTATGGGAGGTATACTATATCGAGGGGGAGGAGTGTGTGAGTACGAGAATGATGAAACGAGTGGTGGGAGTGAGGCATGGACGGTGACAAGAGAAGAGGGGAAGCTTGTGTTTGTCCTAGGAACACCTGGCTAGAGAGGCATATCGATCGATGTGTGCCGTAAAGAAGGAGCTGGGGGCCTACACACACCGTGGGTGAACAACCTAAAGTGAAAAGACGAATTTGCGCGATGGAGCTAGAGAATGCTGAGGGAGGGTGAGAGGGATGCGGGCGTGTGCATGCATGAGAGAAAGTTAGCGCTAGCTACAAAGATAAGAGGGTTGTGTGGGTGTAAAAGACGAATAGAGATCATATATACTTCATTATAAAAAGCGAATTCGGATATTTGAAGAATTTATCATAGTGTTTCAAACCGACGGATGTTTGAATATATATAATGGTGATACACATGGTGTGGTTATGAACATGGTATACTACATTTAATATGTTTTATCTCTACTCTTATAAAAAACGGAGTTGTTGATGATGGTGTGCCTGCCATCCTGCATTATAGGCCATCTGATTTATATCTGGCGGATAGCAAGGAAACTATGATGGCTGAAGTTGGCAATAATAATGATTGTAGATTCTTATTGAAATAGAGAAACGAATTCAAATTTAGTTCGAATTGCAGCGGTAGTATAGACATTTGGAATGCACTAAAATGTTGGTATGAGTAGGTTACATGCATTATACAGCAAGCAAAAAAATTTAATCGGACATAACATGGATTCATACTCCCTCCTTCCATCTATATAGGGCGTAATGAGATTTTTAAGACCGCCTTTGACTATTGACAAGATTAATAGTACATGACATGCACAATGTCAAAAATGTATCATTGAAAGAACCTTTCACAGACGAATTTAACGGTGTGCTTTGTGTAAGTTGCATGTCATATAACATTGCTCTAATATTTGGTCAAAGTTAGCATCGAAAAATGCATTAGGCCCTATATAGATGGAAGGAGGGAGTAGCTTTGAATAGCATTTGTATAGTAAAGCGGGGCAAGACTCTCTCTTTATGTGGTGTGAATAGTTTTATTTTTTTTGTTTTCTTTTTGGTTGAGGGAAGTGCGAATTGATTTGGTACGTACAAGTACAATATTACTACATGTTGGGCTTGTCCCTAAAATTCAACCCGCGTCTTGTTATATCCCGAAAATTTAGATATCGTTCTCCCAAAACTGGCGCCTTCACAACCCGCACCTTGGTATCCCAAAATTAGAACGCGCATGAAAACTCGCTCCAGCTGCCAAATCCCGACACGCGAAATCCCCCTTCTAACCCTGAGCCGAAAGGGCCGCTAGTTCAAATGGGTGGGGGGTACTTTTGTAACACACCCTACATTTTGGACAAGCGCGTTCCTAAGTCATGCTTCACCCCCTCCCATCGCCCCCTTTCGCCATTCAAAATACCAGGCCGCCATAACCTCTCCGCTCCAGCCGCGAAACCCCACCCTCCTCCATCCACCACGTCACCGCTGCCCAGCCGGAGCCTCTTCCCCGACGACGTCGTCCATCGCAACAGCTCGACGTCCCTCGTCCACCTCCCCGGATGATGATCCGTCGTCCATCTCACCATCCCGCCGGTTCAGCCACCCCGTCCTCCACCTCCAAGGAGCTGCTCCGACGATCGCCTCGGCTATCACGGCTGCTCCATCGCCACAGCGCCGCCTTAACCTGCTCCACCGGAACCGCAACATCCTCACCGACTCCTCGGACGAAGCCGAGGCCTACTCGACGCCACCAAAGAGGTTGTGCACTCATCACATCACACCTTCTCCTTAACTTGACCTCCCGGTGCCGACAGTGCTCCATCCCGCACCCCCATGGAGCGGCTACCTTGAAGCCGGCGTCGCGGGCGACATCTCCATGGAGGCTCTCCCCCAGTGCGAGGCCCCGTCGACGGCGGCGTCCATACCAGCCGGATCTGCTGCTGCTGCTCCAGCTCTCGCTCGATCACTCGCTCGCCCAGCTGCTGCTGCTGCTGCTGCTCTCCCCCTTGCTCGTGCTACTGCTCTGCTCCGATTAAGCCACACTTCAGTCGAATGAATCAACTTTTGGGTCAGTCGATTTTCAGGGGTTGGGGGGGCTCACTGGAGTTAAGGAAGAACCACCCGCAGCGGGGACGGGGGCTCGCTGGAGAGGTACCCCACTATCTATCTTAGGGTTCAGGGTGGGGGGGGCCTAGAGGGCTGGCTGGGGCGGCGGTGGCGAGTTGTTTCGGGGTGGCGAGGCAGCGCTGGGGCCGGCGGTTCGGCCGGTGGTGGTTGGCGGCTCAGGGGGGTGCAGGTTGAAGATGAACTGCAGGCCCTCCCTAAACTACATGTCAAGTGCCTCACTGCTACCATTGCATTCAGTTTCGACAGTAGCATTCAGATTCCACAGTAAATTTTAGTTTCGATAGTTAAGTTCAGAGTCAACAGTTTTTACCTCATCTGTTGTAGTCAGGTGGTTTTTGGTGATGTTAATTTTACATCCATTTTACATCATCTATTGGAGAAGCTATTATAATCCCACTTGAGATTGACGATGTCTGTCTTGTGCTGCTTCAGCCTTGACGTCTTACGGCTCGCCGGAGCTGCTCCAATGACCGAACGATCCGTCACAACAGAGCAGTGCCGTGGACGTCGTCTACAGATTCCTCAGATCTTCCTCCACACCTCCGACAGCCACCTCTGCCTCAACTGCTTCAGCGACCAACCCAATGATGCCGAGGTCGACACGGCTACGGCAAAGAGGTTGTACACTTGTTGCATCACTTATTACTATACATTCAGGTCGATCCATCAGGGCTATTTTGGTTCAACAGAGAAACATCGATCCACTGGTTGTTACGACCACTTTAAACTTCTGCATGCTCTCCTTACATAATCTCACCATATTTTTTTGTATGCATGTCAGATATTGTACACAGTCATGCTGAACATGTAGAGAAAAAGATAAGAGTTTTACGCGGAAATACAATGTCATGCAGACATCGCTCCATGGTGGGTTCAATGGAAAACCCTCCCCACCCCTCTCCAGATTGTAATCCAGAGGAAGATATCTGTTCTGAGGCGGATACAGACGCTGCTGACCACTCCTATTTACCCCCAAGGTGTTTGCTCTACCTTGGCATGATGATGTTAGTCATATCATGCATATGTTGCCTTGCAGTGCCTACTTTTGACATCATATATGTCATCTGCTTAGTTTAGACATGTTCTGTAATGCCACCTGTTTAGTTTCTATATCATATATGGGAATTATGCAGTCTCATGTCTTTTAGCCAGCCATAATATATGTGAAATGTGCAATGCCATCCTGTTTAACCAAGCATCATATATTTGAATGATATCTTGCTCATCCTTTTCTTCATTACATTTCTATCTGTCGAAATGTTGTACATTAAACTACTCTTCCTGTGAATCATCCATTTGGGTGGGAGATGGAAAAAATCTGGAGTGAAAACAAGGCCTTCAGAGCAGACAGTGCTACTTGTCGAAGCAGATCTCTTGTTGGGTCCCGATAGCTCCTCAGAGATGGATTCAGAGATAGATGACCAGTCCTATTCCCCCACTGAGGTGTATGCTCTAACTTGGCACGGTTATACTGCTCATATCATGCATACGGTGTCTTGCATTGCATAGTTTAGACATCATATACACAATATTCAACACCATGTTCTTAGTTCAGACATCATATAGAATGCCCTCTGTTTAGCATATAAATCACATATGTGAATTAAATGATGTGATCCTGATTACTTAGGTAACATGTAGGTGAAACATATCATGCGATCCTGTTTAGTTATTCATCATATCTTTGAATTATGTTATGCTATGCTATCCAGTTTAGATAGACATCATATATGTGAAATTATGTCATGTTATCCGTTTTAGTTAAACAATATACATGTCAACTATTTCATGCGCTCTTTTTTCCACACTATCTATTGCATCTGTCTCTCATACAATGTCTGTACATTCAACTATGTTTCCTGTTTATCAGCCATTTGAATTGGAGTGGGTGATGCCAGTATCTAGCGGACTAAAAACATGGTCTTCAAATAAAACAGTGCTACCTCTTGGTGGAGATAGCACCCCGGTTGTACAAGCACAAGAACCAGCCCTACCACACATAACCCAAACTCTCACAGATTGTACCCCTACTACGATGGACAGAGAACCAGCTTCACCCAATCTAACCCCAACCCCAGCCGATAGTAACCCAGTTCCTGTTGACACAGCACCATCTCCACCACAGAGCTCCCAAACAAGAGCAGTTAGTAAGGCAGCTCCAGTGCGCATAGGGCCAGCACTATCATGGCGAACCCCAACTCCACCAGTTAGTATGCCTATTCCTGTGGAGGAAGCACAACCAGCTAGTCGTAGTTTAGCATCTATCGCATTTGATGTTGTTAAATCGTATGTGCGTATCTTCCCATCTTGGAAATATTATACTAAAGATGAAGGAAAATGCCAGTTGCAGGTGTTTGTCCAGGAGTTATGTGTAAGTAATGTTATTCATGGCAATTACTTTGGTTCGTCCCATACATCCTACCTCCATGATGGTTATAATACATCAATTTTTTCCATTTTTCTCTATAGAGAAGGACCGATTTAGAAACTCAGGATGAGGTAACCTATGCTAATACCTTTGCTATCTTCAAGAATGCTTGGTGGCAGTATCGGAATTACCTGAAGAAAACGTACTTCACCGACAAAGAAACTCATCAAATTCCCTTACGTTCTCCTGAGACACATTTACTGGACGATGACTGGGAACGCCTTGTTTTGTACTGGTCCCGAAACAAGAATGTGGTAAGGTCTATGAGCTCATTTTCTATTTTTAAGTATTATATTCTTGCGTCTTACTGTACTCTGTTCACGTAGAACAAGTGCCTAAACCTGAAGAACAACTGTTCTAATTTAAGAGTCCATTGCTACCATAGGACATAGATATATGTTTGTTTGATGCTTTTATTATGTACTAGTACTTGTCAATAGAAGACTTGGTAGTTTAATCCTGTCCACCTTACTAATGAACTAGTTCACCGAAATGAGTTTCATATACTAGTACATGCTAAAGTTGTTATGTGTCTTCTTGTTTCTTCTTTTAGAATGCTGACAGAATATTGGGGAAGACTGCCTTATTAAGCAACGGTAAAGGAAGTAATGCATATAAGGTTCATGATAGTGACACATCCTGTCTTGGTTTAGTGTTGGAGTTACTGGCCACTACCGCTTGCACAAGCTATTCAGACTCACTGTCTGAATCAGTTCGGTTTCTTGAGTCTCAACTACAAGCTGAAAGACATCGATCAGCTGTGCTGCGACAAGAAGCGGAAGGACTGCGGAAGTCCCTGGAGCATTCAGATGCATACTTTCTGGTGCAACAGCAAGCGTTGGAGGATTTGAGCGCCAAACAGGACAAAGCTAATCAGCTTGCTAAGATTATTGCCAGCATAGTGGATACCCAGGATAACGTTTCTTGAGCTCTTCTGAAGTTGTTTCAGTTATGCTCTTGTTTTGCTGCCGTGTTTATTTGCACTGGTGGCCAATTTTGACGGCCAGTGTATATGATATGCTGCTTTGTTCCCTATATTTGCACTGGTGGCGAACTTTGATGCCCAGTTGATGTAATATGTGTAATAGCCGTGATAGCCTAGCGTTAGTTGCTTGCTTATTTATTTCCTCGTTGTCTTGTTTATTTGTTTGCTTGTAGTCATTGCATTTCTTTTTTCGCAGTTAACTAGTGGCTGCAATAACCTATTTTTTGAAACGAGGCCACAATAACCATGGGCTAATATTTACTGTAGTGACACTGGGCCTCCTACGGGCCGTAGAAACAGTGGGCCTTCTACGGGCCGTAGAAACAGTAGGCCTTCTATGGGTCATAGAAACAACGGGCCTTCTACGGGTCGTATCATCAATGGGCCTTATACGGGCCGTATGATCGATTGGCCAAACATGGGCCAATAACAGGCCGCACTATGGCCGTAAATGGGCTAGAGTTGGAATCGTCCGTTCATGGGCCGACCGTAACGGGCCATCGTTAATAGGCCGTATTTGATGACGCTATGAAAATGGCCCAACGTATTAACGGACCACAAACGGGCGGACTATAACCACAGGCTGAATTTGGCCCACAAGCAGAAAATGACAGTAACGGGTCGTAAGTAAACGAATGCTGGAAATGAGCCCAAGAATAAATGGGCTCTGAGAAGGCCGAAAGATAACATGGGATGGAAAAGGCTCAACGGAATAACGGGCCGTTAATGGGTATAAAGTGATACACTGTTCATTGCGGGCCAGTTTCACCAGGGGCCGTTATTGGGTGTAAAGTGATACACTGTTCATTACAGGCCAGTTTCACCACGGGCCGTTAATAGGCCAAGAGTTACATAGGGCCTCATATGGGCCGAAAGACGTCATGGGCCATACATGGGCTAGAAGTGAAAACAGGCTGGAATCATATTGGATGGCCCAGATGACATTACTGGGCCTAATTCGGATAGGGAGTAATGGGCCTTGGGGTAGCGAGTTGTAAATGGGCTATATGCGAACATGTCGTTAACAGGCTTTCCATGGGCCGGCCCGCCACCTTTTGACCAAGTCAAACGGGCCGGCCTTTTCACAGGAATGGGTCACTGTTGGGCCGTGCCACGTGTCGACATATCATAGGCGCCTTCCGTCCAATGAGTGGTTGACATCTGTCCCAACGATGAGCCGACACGTGTTTCCTCCAGCTAATGATGATTTTACACGTGGAAAATCCCCATTGGTCGGGGCTGTTAACGGGTTATCGGATCCAAAACCTGACCCGATAGCTTAATGACATTCCATTACGGTGGATGCCACGTGTCGGTCACCCTTGAGGAAAGCACTTCTGTGACACACGATTTATTGTCATGGAAGTGGACACTTCCGTTATGATAATTTTGGTAATGTCATGGAACACTTCTATGACAGTAGAGGTATGACTATCTTGGTTCTGTCAGAAATTTTTCATCGATGTACATGCATGACAAAAAAAGCGACCTACTGTGACAAACACGTATCATCACGGAAGTGTATTTTTTTGTAGTGTCTATTGGAGTATCACGCATGAATAAAAGTGTATCCTAGAATCTTCCATGTATGAATTTTTACAACAGTACTGGTGAAAGACTTATGATGAACCATTTCTTGCATATCCTCTGCCCCCTTCCAAGTCATCCTGATTTAATCTCTCCGTCTAGGTGTATAAGGGCATGGTTAATACTTAATAGTATAGCCAACTGTTGACTATAAGAAAGTGCCATGTCATCTATAGCCAACATGTATAACAATGGATACTCAAAAACTAATTCTTGATGATCATGATCCCCACATCCTTTGTCAAAATAAACAACTCCCCGGTCAATGCATTTCACTCTTCTGTGCAACGCACGGGCACCTTACTATAGATTAGTACGACCAAAAATTGAACTAACATTATATATAGTATGATAAATGATGATGCATGTCACCTAAAATTATATCATTGAAAACTATGTTCAAATACGAATCCAACGATATTGTTTTTGTTGACATGCACTAACATTTTGTCAGTTAAATCTTCAGTCAAATTCAATGGGGGATAAACCATGACTGATGTAGTAAACCACGATCGAGTACTAGTGTAGAGGGCGGCACTGCACGAGAGTCTCACCCGCTTGTGGCACGGCAGTAAAGCCGTCATATCACAAAACCCAACCACTCCCAGTAATAAGTGGCCTGGTAAAATAAACGGACAAGCAACCATCACATCCCTCCGTGTTTTTTTTTAATTTCATCTCTCTGCATTTACTTTCTCCGGTTCATCTCGCACACTCAATCCCTAGCTACTACTCCTAGGGCTAGTTCTTTTGGCGGCTTCCCCATCTTTTCCCCTAAGACTAGTCACAGTGGAGAGTAACTTTAAGGCGCCTCACTCATTTATTCGGGCTTCTAAACTACTACTTGTAGTACCTCCGCTCTGGTTTATTCCTCACCATTGTAATTTGTGCTAAATTTTGACCAAAGATAACATTTCATTAGTTAAATTTATGACCAAAATTTGACATAGATTACAATGGGGACCAATAAACCAAGACGGAGGTAGTACTGATGGGATTACTAATCTAGAAGCCTAAAAGAACTGGCCCCTGATACTCCTACTACTAGTAGTACTCAAGTTGTAATTCCAATTGCATGGCACAACTTGTTAGGCAAAAAATTCGATACAGGGTGTAGGAAGCGGTTTGGGAATTTGCATGCCTTTCCGACCAGTGAGATACTCCGTACAAAGTACGACATAGAAATAACCACAGAGAAGGAAGCTAAAAGTAAACAATCAAACGATCATTTTTTCATTTGTTTTGCATTGAATCGCTTCACAAGCTTGACTAGTGCTATTTTTCTACTTTTAAAAAACCGCATCGTAATGTTAAAACGTGCATTTGCACGTACATAAGTAATAGTAGTACTCCCTCCGTCTAGGTGTATAAGTCTTCCCTCCTTGGTCATGGTGCACAACCAAAGATGACTTATTGACCTGGATGGAGGGAGTAGCACAGTCTGCAAGCACATATATATAGAGAGACGTGTAGTGCGATATTATATAGTAAAGTTTGTGCTATATGCATGTACTTACAAAATGCATACGAATACACAAGGTTTCCAAACTTTCCCTTTTACATACTTAATTAAGGATGCTAATAATTCCTGAATGTTCGGGATTTATCATTTGCGTCCCAAAACTAATGAGATCGCCTTAGGAAACAAAAAATATACTCCTACTAAAAGCCACGACGCTCGCAGGAGCGGTTGCGGTGCGCCACGAGTGCCCTGGTGCACGGCTGTTTCCAGCGCGCCGACACAACGCCTCTTCCTTAGCCTCGCAGCTCGCGAGGTGCTGATTTGCGGCTTGCCGACGGGCGAGCACGATCTCACCGGTGTGGTGATCCAGCGCCAACAGGCACTCCTCCTCGCTGGAAGCATGCACCCGGTCCACGTACTGCCAAGCGTAGATGAGATGCTTGGGCCCAACTGCACTCAGGGCTTCGGCACGGGTGTCCTCCGCCACCCTCACGGCCCTCGCACGAGCCTTCTGCCAAAGAGCCAATTGCCTGACTCTCTCAGACACGACATAGGCCTGCTAGGCAGCTTGTTCCGCGGTGCGCTTCTCTTCCTCGGCTTTCTTCTCTGCCTCTATTTTGGCGCGCTCTGCTGGAGGCAAAGCCTCCCACAAGGCAACATCCATTTCTTTCCAAAGCTCCTCAAGGCTGGGGGGCTTGGCAGGCGGCACGACATTCTGCTCGTAGCGGGGAGCCGACGCGTCCTTCGACGCGCGTACTGGCGAGATTGGGAACACCAACGCGTCCACCTCGACGCGTCACGGCGAGGAGCGGAACGCCGACGTGTCCTCCTTGACTAGTGGCGACGAGGAACGGAACGGCGACGCGTGCACCTCGACGCGTCGTGGCGAGGAGCGGAACGCTGACGCGTCCTCCTCGACTAGTGGCGGTGAGGAACAGAACGGCGACGCGTGACCGTCCGCGCAGTGCAGCGAGGGGCGCCTAGGGCTTGGGAGGGGCGATGCCATGGTGGTCGACGTGAGAGGGAGGGGGAGGAGATAGCGACGAACATGAACGTGAGGGGGAGGAGATAGCGATGTCGTGGGAGGCGCAGTATTTATAGCGAGCAATGGCACACCTATGTAAGATACGGACTGGGCTACACTGACTTAACTGCAGGTCCAGTTGTGTCACTCACATGTGGGCCAGACCCCTGTTGGGCCCATATGTCAGTGACCCAATGCACATGCAGTTAAGTAACTGAAGCAGCGTCCCGGAAGATATGTTGCGTGATTAACATAACAACTACTCCCATCACATGCTCAGATTTCAAGGTGCATTAATTCATTGCATGTGAGGATAATGAGAAACTTGACCAATGCATGTACTTCATGCATGCATGCATTGCAATTAATGCATTGGTAACCACAATTCTTTGAGAAAAATGAGCGCATTAATTGAGTGCTTTTACAAACCATGAAAATTATTCCACCACTCATCATCTACCTTGGTTGGTGAGATTTTTGAATTGAGCCCTATAAACCGGAAATGAGGTAGTACGTGGGCATATTTGTTGTAGTAAATTACGGGGGAGGGAAGGGGTGGAAATATTGCCGGTCACAACGGATTGGACGAGCGCGGGGGGAGGAGAGTCATGCATGCAGATTTTTTCCACACGGGGTGGAGTGGTGGGACCACCGGAGGGAGAAGGAGAGTCTGGCAGGCATATTGTTTCCACACATGGAGAGGAAAAGATTTGGAGACGAACGGGCTTCCTGCAGGTATGGGGAACAGTGCATAATAAGTCTCATCTTGCATGCTGGGCTAGGTATAATCTCAAGTCATTAAAAACATACACTTCCCACACATGTTCATATTTCAAGGTGCACTAAATTATTGCATGCAATGATTAAGGCTAGCCATAATGGTGGTATCTTATCTGGTATCATGCACACGGGAATAGAAAACATGCTGATGTGGCAAAGAATTAAAGAAGAGAGGGGGGTTAGAGTAACTAGTGTTCATGCATGCATTGATAAACACATTTTTTTGTGAAGAACAACAAAAACTATTCCACCGCCTCTATCTTGCTAAGAGTAGGTGAAAATTTTGAATCGAGCCCTTTAAACTAGATGGGAGGTAGTAGTACTCTAATAGCTAACCTTGGCCCTGTTTGGATCTATGTGTTAGAGTTAGTTTGGGTTAGTTTGAACTCAACTAACCCAAAAAAAATCTAACCCACCCAATAGGTGCTTATTTGGGTTAGTTCTTCTCAGGACACTAAAAACCACATTTTTCTCTCACTCTCCCCGTAGCAGATCCCTCCCCACTTCCTCGAAGCTTCTCATCCTCTCCCTCCCTCCCTCCCTCTCGCACCGCCCATGAAGGCACCTCGCCATATCCACGCTCCATCTAACCCTGTCATCCAAACACCTCTTTTGCTAGAGTTACTTCAGGATTAGTTCAGGATTAGAATCTTTAACTCATCTAACTCATCTAATAGTAGTTCTTATACTCATTATAATCAGTATTGTAGATATTGGTATTTTTAGTACAAATTTGGTCAAACACTTTGCAAACGGTTGACGGAAGTAAAAAGGACCAGAGGGAGTATCATGCATGCAGAGTAGGCAAAAAAATTGCTCATTTATAGCCGGTCGAAGTCTCAAAGGGCGCGACCACGCGAGGGAAGCGAAGGTCATGGGAGGCGCGACGGTTGACGGAATTAAGTGAAGTTACCCACGCGCCGGCATGGCGTGCAAACAGGAAGAAGCTATACCGTCAAGCCTACGATATCGGTCTAGTAGACATGACATCTATTGGGTCCTGCATAGTTCTCGAGAACTCTTTGGGGGCTTGCAGCCATTTATCCACCGGGCAAGCCAGCAACCCCACGCCGTTCGCACGCCCTACTCGTCCCCATCTTCTACTAGTACAGTACCTTACAACAGTTCTCTCCTAGTCATCCCGTCCTTTCACATTACACCAGTTCACTTCTCCTAACCCTCCTCCAAAATCCATGGCCTCCCAAATCTCCATGGTCGCCGCTGAGTACCAGGTTAGAGCCATCACCGGCGATAAGTTCTTCGTCATCTACACATGTGGATCCGCAACGGTGAAAGCATGCCTTGCTCGCTTCCTACGCATGTTCAACAGTTCAACAGATGAGTGGGTCACTGGGCTAGATGTTGAGTACACCATAGTCCTGCAAAGAGAGAAGAAACTAAAGGAGGCAAAGAAGAAGAAGCCCACCGTGATCCAGATTTGCGTACATAACGTGTGCTTGGTCTACCACATATGCCATGCCGACGTTGAGTGCCAGGATTTTAAGAACTTCCTCAAGGACGAAAGAGTGAAATTCGTTACTGTAGACTTTAGGAACGACAGGGATGTCCTGGGTCGGATATGCCTCGTTGTAGGCCAGCCCTTCGATCTCCAGAAGGCAAGCCTGGTGTCCTCCTCTTAGCCTTCAATGCTGACCCTGGCAGCATCCATGATTGATCCTTCGTACGCTAAACTGAAGAAACCTCACCATGAGTTTCATCATGCATGCGAGTGGAAGATGCAGCAATGGATGCCTACCTTTGTTTAAATATCTACAAGGGTTGGATGAAGAAGCAGAGCCCAGTGTCCGGTTCAAGCAAGGTAGCATCGGCGAAGAGGAAGAGGAAGAGGGACGAGGACGAAGTCGAGGACGTGGACTCGGACTCCGAGTAGGTGGCAGTGACGTCGCTCATGCTGGTTCTATTGCAGTGTCAAGCGCACTAGTTACTTAGTTTATTTTCATGGGTGTGTTGTGCTGAGGCCCCAGCAGAACTATGTTTATGTTCTTTCTCGTTATTTGAACTCTTTAGTACGTACAGTAGTACTAGTACTATGTCTTACTATTGTTCTTCTTGCAGTTGGTACTACTGCTCGTATCTTCGTGTTCCTACTGTACTTAATACGTTCGTACTAGTAGTATAATTTGGGTCAGTCAATTTGTGAAAGAAGTTCGATGGAGCGAAGGAAGAAGACGACAGAGAAGCTACCCCAATATCTATATTAGGGTGGCAAGGTGCCCATGATCTATCTTATGAGTGTTGGGTGTGGAATGCAGTTCGCCGGAATAAAATGGATCGTGCCCGAGTTAAACGGATGGCGGGGGTGGGGGGAGCATGGCGGTAGCACGCGGTTCAGGGGAGGGTGCGGCGCGGCAGGCGGTTTGGCATGTGGCGGGCTGAGAAGATGAACCGTGCATCAATTTCGGAGGTTGAAGAAGCCCTTCTAGCCATCCATTTTGCATCAAACGGCTCACAAGAGTCGACTGACCCAAATTGCTCTTTCAGATTGCAGGATCCACGTGGCATTCAAGGTCTCGATGGTAGATTCCGCATCCGCACCCGGTTTGCGGGCTCGGCACGCGCGTGACGGGCTTCCGCCACGACAGCCACCATGTGCGCCTCCTCCACACGGTCGGAGACGACAATGACACGCTAGTTCCTCCTCTCCGGCGTGCTGGAGCACGCGCTCGTCCTCCTCTTCGTACGATGCATGCATAGACGCGGCTCCACCAGCTGCTCGCGTGCTTGGCAGCACGGCGGCATTGCGAGGAGGGACTGCAGACGACGTGAGTGGGCGAGCCTTCGGCTTGGCGGCGACACGGCGGTGATGGGCGAGAAATTGTTGGCCGGATTTGGCGGGCGCCGGCATACGCAATGGCGGCGGCATATTGATGAGTGCGCGTATGGGAGCTTAGTTTAGTTTTATATAGGGTTGGTCAAACTTAAAAGAAAACCGTTCTAGTACACGTAAACATTATACTTAGGCAGTGCTTTTATTAGTTAACAGATCCACGATACGGAATCCTGTGCAAGCACGTGAACCGCAATCGCGCGGTCGATCGAATGGTGCGTCACCGTGTCGCGCTCGAAGGACATCCACCGAACCTTTTTGTGTGTGTGAAAAGAATCCCCAAATATTACTCAACTTTTTTTCCTGGAAAAGTTCTTGACGCTACAATATTTCCATATATTTGAATTTAGCTCCAGTTTGTGTTTATTTGGATTTGGACGTTTTAGGTGTGCCCTAGTTTTTTAATACTGATTTTGTGTGTGTGACTGAGAGAGAACGTGTGTATGTGTCCATATGTGTGTTGTCGCGGAAGGGCAATGTGGAGACGGTGTGCGTGTGATAGAGACATAGAGAGGTGTGAATGTGCAAATGATCATGCATGAGTGAGACATAGACAGATGCCGATACGTTGTGTACTTGTGTATACATGAGAGAACGGTCTTTTGATTTACTTGTGTGTGTGTGTGAGAGAGAGAGAGACAGGAGCATCTGTAACACAACAACCATCTCTCTCGATTCGTCCGTCCCTCGCACGATCGCATGTAACACATGCATCAACGCGCACATTTTGACACCCTCACCCGACCCCTGCCCACCTCAAGGCCCGCACATCGCTCTCTATCTCGTACACACAATCTCTTCGTGAATACCCTGTTTAGCATGTAGCTTTCCATCACATACACACACATTTCTCTCCTTAGGTTTGTTTTCTCTCAATATCTGACACACACACATCCCCTCCCCCAGGCACACAATTCATCCCCATCCAAGGTTATATGGCGACCATTCTCGCTTGTGCTTCTCTGCACCCTAGCATGCATGACACCTCAATCTTCAAAGAGGGCATCAAGGAGATCGAAGACGGCAACCACACTGCGCTAGAGAATGCGGGGCCATTTGGAAGTAGGATGATGTGATGACGGCTGACTGACTCCTCCCCCACCCTCTCTCTCGCACAAAATTACCAATCCCTCTCTCCCTTGCACAAATTTGTCAATCCCTCAACCCACTAGATCCTTCCCCTCTCGTCCATGTTTTTCTAGCTCTCTCATGAAACATGTTGTCTCTTCTCCTTCCACGTGTACAGAATCCAGATGCACACGCATCTCACGTATATTACATGTCTCCATCTTTCTCACAAACCTAACTTCTTCCTCTCTCTTTCTCTCTCTCTATCTCCCTCTCTCTGTTTCGTTAGGTTTGTCTCCTACTCTCTCGTCCACATACATACAGTCTTTCCCGCCCTATCTACTCCATCTTCGCAAGATCTCTCTGCATGTTTCATTCACACATTGGGATATGTTCAAAATGTTGCTTTTATAATGGCTGATGTAGAGTTATTATTGGTTTTGTTGCATCCTACAAAGTAATAACTATGAAATGCATTTTGATTGTCATTTGACTAGGACTATGCGAGTTTGAGCATGTTGTGGAGTACTATAGACCTCGTATACATCTTGGAATTCGACAATGATTGTAACTATTGAATTGTATAGACCATTACATTCGAAGTCAGTAGCCTAATATATTTATTTCACAATTTTAACAAATGATTAATTCACTACATACTAAGAAAAAAATGTGTACACCCTCCGTTTTTATTTAAGTCCGCATATTAGAATTGGTAGTCAAGTTTTGTAAACTCTCAAAAAGTTTATAACAAAAAATATTAACATATACAATAACAAATAAATACCATTAGATTCATTATTGAATGTACTTTCACATCATACATATTTGTTATGGTAAATTTTTATATTTTTCTATAAACTTGGTCACACTTTAGGAAGTTTGACTTCGGTCAAACCTAATATGCAGAGTTTAGTAGTACTACTCGCTAGTTGCTTAGCCGAATCACCCAACACTCCACACGGGGAGTTCAGTGTCACAAAATTTTGAGGTCGGTGGGAAAATCTCCCGTGACCCTGATTCGAACAGTGGGAAGTTACCATAATAGCCTTCAGAACAGGCCTACGGATGACGGTTAGTAGGGGGCTGTTTTCGTAATTTAGGTTCACCCTACCCAGCCAACCCCACCCCGGCACCCAGAGTAGTACACCTAAATACTCCCCATTTTCTATCCCCACCACAAAATAGACTTCTCCATGGCACCGCAGCCTTCGTGCTCCTCCCCTTCTACATCGGCGCACTCGTCCACCGCAGCGCATCTGCCTCATCGACGATCTCGTGTGCCGCACTGGAGCCGTCCACCGTCGTCGTCGTACACGGAGCCTCTTCCCCGGCACCGTCTTCCACGGTCTCGGATTTGCTTCCCGAAAGCCGACGCGAAGCACAGAAGCACCACCGTCGTGGACAATGAACTGACTCCCGTTGCCGACCATGACTCACAGAGGCCGCCGTGACCATCGTTCTCCTGCTCGATTGGTAATGTGTGTATTGAATCACTTAGCAGTACATGTGCAGTTCCAATTTTGTTCATACCTACCCTTCAAATTTCCTGGGTGCTATTGTTCCCGTAAAAGTATTTGGTTATAGCCTCCATTTTTCTTGCCATGTTGAGATTTTAAAACCATGAGTGCGAACATGCAAAGGAGCAATGAAGACCAAACACGGGATATTGGGGACATCTTCAAGGAGCGTGGCAAGTTAAAGAGGAGCTACACCGAACCTGTAAAATGAGCTTTGGTAAGTAACACTGAGGGAGTCCTGGATTAGGGAGTGTTCGGATAGCCGAACTATACCTTCAGCCGGACTCCTGGACTATGAAGATACAAGATTGAAGACTCCGTCCCGTGTCCGGAAGGGACTTTCCTTGGCATGGAAGGAAAGCTTGGCGATACGGATGTTCAGATCTCCTACCATTGTAACCGACTTTATGTAACCCTAACCCTCTCCGGTGTCTATATAAACCAGAGGGTTTTAGTCCGTAGGACAACATACACATCAACAATCATACCATAGGCTAGCTTCTAGGGTTTAGCCTCTCTGATCTCGTGGTAGATCAACTCTTGTAATACCCATATCATCAATATTAATCAAGCATGACGTAGGGTTTTACCTCCATCGAGAGGGCCCGAACCTGGGTAAAACTTCGTGTCCCCTGCCTCCTGTTACCATCCGGCCTAGACGCACAATTCGGGACCCCCTACCCGAGATCCGCCGGTTTTGACACCGACATTGGTGCTTTCATTGAGAGTTCCTCTCTGCCATCGCCGTCAGGCCCGATGGCTCCTACGATCATCAATGGCGATGCAGTCCAGGGTGAGACCTTCCTCCCCAGACAGATCTTCGTCTTTGGCGGCTTCGCACTGCGGGCCGATTCACTTGGACATCTAGAGCATATCGAAAGCTACGCCCCTGGCCGTCAGGTCAGATTCGGAAGTTTAAACTACACGTCTGACATCCGTGGGGACTTGATCTTCGACGGATTCGAACCACTGCCGAGCACGCCGCACTGTCACAACGAGCATGATCTAGCTCTGCCGCCAAACAGTTCCCTGGAGGCCGCACCCGCATCGGCTCCGACCCCTAGTTCAGAGCTGACTACGCTGATCGAGGATGGGCGGTTGGACGCCACCTCGGGGCTGCGATCCCAACGGCAGTTGAGCCAAACACCAGCCCCGTACTCTGCAAGACTCGTGACTCCATGGAGCCGGATTCTTCTCCGGACTCTGAACCCTCCACGCCCCTGCCGAGCGAATCCGATTGGGCGCCGATCATGGAGTTCACGGCCGCGG
Source organism: Triticum dicoccoides (assembly GCF_002162155.2). Lineage (NCBI taxonomy): Eukaryota > Viridiplantae > Streptophyta > Magnoliopsida > Poales > Poaceae > Triticum > Triticum dicoccoides. Next base: position 442,823,243 of record NC_041392.1, read on the forward strand.
ACGTCTTTCAGCACTCGCCTTTCGGCGATATCCTGAAATCACTAAAGTCTCTCTCTTCATCAGGAGAGCCCTGGCCGGACTACGGTCAGCAAGGTTGGGGTACGGACGATGAAGAATTTCAAAGCCCACCCACCACCCACTTGGTAGCCACTGTCGACGATTTAACCAACATGCTCGACTTCGACTCCAAAGACATCGACGGCTTGGACACCGATGAAGGAGATGATGAAGAACCAGCGCCTACCAGGCCCTGGAAAGCCACCTCGTCATATGACATATACATGGTGGACACCCCAAAAGAGGGATATGGCGATGGAACAGTGGAGGATGACCCCTCCAAGAAACAGCAAAAGCGCCGGCGTCAGCGGCGCCGGTCAAAATCCCGCCAACACAAAAACGGCGATTCCAGCACGGGAGATAATAATACCCCGGAAAGCGCCGACGAACATCCCCCCGAGCAAAATTTTGCACAGAAGGATGGAGAAACCAGCCCTCACGAGAGAGTGGCTGATAGAGAGGTCGAGGACGATAATTATATGGCTCCCTCCGAAGACGAGGCAAGCCTCAACGACGACGAATTCGTCGTGCCAGAGGATCTCGTCGAACAAGAGCGTTTTCAACACAGGCTTATGGCCATGGCAAGAAGCCTCAAGAAAAAACAGCAACAGCTTAAAGCTGATCAAGATCTGCTAGTCGACAGATGGACTGAAGTCCTTGCGGCCGAAGAGCATAAACTCGAACGCCCCTCCAAGAGCTACCCAAAGTGCAGGGTGCTACCCCGATTAGAGGAGGAAGCACTCGACGCGTCCGACAGGCCACCTCGTGGCCGCGACAGAGAGGCCTCATGGCCCTCCACCCAAGCCGCACCCCGTACCAAGGCACGGGAATATGCCGCGGACTTACATAATATGTTGGAGGAAAAGGCAAGGCAAACAAGATCGATCTAGGGATCGCGTGGGCGCCCCACGGCTCGAGATGGTAACCATCATGCCGGTCACAAATTCGGCAGGGCCGAACACAGTAGACAAAGCTCATTGGAGCTACGTCATGATATAGCCCAGTACAGAGGCACCGCACACCCATTGTGCTTCACAGACGAAATAATGGAGCATCAAATCCCCGAGGGTTTCAAACCCGTATACATCGAATCATATGATGGCTCAACAGATCCCGCGGTATGGAGCGAGGATTATCTCCTTCATATCCACATGGCCCGCGGAGATGATTTCCACGGCATCAAATACCTCCCACTCATGCTTAAAGGACCAGCCCGACAGTGGCTTAATAGCCTGCCAACAGGGTCAATCAGCTGTTGGGAGGACCTGGAAGCCGCATTCCTCAACAATTTCCAGGGCACTTATGTGCGACCGCCAGACACTGACGACCTAAGTCACATAATTCAGTAGCCAGACGAATCGGCCAGGCAATTCTGGACACGGTTCCTAACAAAGAAAAATCAAATAATCGACTGTCCGGACGCAGAGGCCCTAGCAACCTTCAAACATAATATCCGGGACGAGTGGCTTGCCCGGCACCTCGGACAGGAAAATCCGAAATCTATGGCAGCACTCACGGCACTCATGACCCGCTTTTGCGCGAGAGAAGACAGCTGGCTTGCTCGTAGCAACAACATGACCAAGAACCCTGGTCGTTCGGACACCAGGGATATTAGTGGCAGGCCGTGTCGCAACCAGCAGAAGCGCCGCATTAACGGCGACAATGCTAAGGATACGGCAGTGAATGCCGGATTCAGAGGCTCTAAATCCGGTCAGCGGAAAAAGTCATTCAAAAGGAATCCTAGGGGCCCGTCCAGCTTGGACCGGATACTCGACCGCTTGTGCCAAATACATGGCACCCCCGAAAAGCCGGCCAATCACACCAACAGGGATTGTCGGGTGTTCAAGCAGGCAGGCAGGTTAAGCGCCGACAATGAAGATAAGGGGTTGCATAGCGATGACGACGAGGAGCCCCGGCCGTCGAACAACAATGGACAGAAGAGTTTTCCCCCACAAGTGCGGACGGTGAACATGATATACGCCACCCACGTCCCCAAAAGGGAGCGGAAGCGCGTGTTAAGAGACGTATACGCGGTAGAGCCAGTCGCCCCAAAGTTCAACCCATGGTTCTCCTGCCCGATCACCTTTGATCGAAGAGACCATCCCACTAGCATCCGTCATGGCGGATTCGCTGCATTGGTTCTCGACCCAATTATTGACGGATTTCATCTCACTAGAGTCCTTATGGACGGCAGCAGCAGCCTGAACCTGCTTTACCAGGATATAGTGCGGAAAATGGGCATAGATCCCTCAAGGATTAAGCCCACCAAGACGACCTTTAAAGGCGTAATACCAGGTGTAGAGGCCAGCTGTACAGGCTCTGTCACACTTGAAGTGGTCTTCGGATCTCCGGATAATTTCCGAAGCGAGGAGTTAATCTTCGACATAGTCCCGTTCCGCAGTGGCTATCATGCACTGCTCGGGCGAACCTCATTCGCCAAGTTCAATGCGGTCCCGCACTACGCATACCTTAAGCTCAAGATGTCAGGCCCTCGAGGAGTCATTACGGTCAATGGAAACACCGAACGCTCCCTCCGAACGGAGGAGCACATGGCGGCCCTCGCAGTGGAAGTACAAAGCAGCCTCTCCAGGCAGTTCTCTAGTCCGGCCATTAAACGTCCGGACACCGTCAAGCGCGCCCAGAGTAACCTACAACAAGACCGCCCGGCACGTTTCGAGCAGGCGTAGCAATGCAGCCCCAACCCCAACCCTCGCAAAAAGGCGACGCCAGTACTTCAAGTACATAACTATGCTCTAGAAATACCATGGGCACAGGGGGAGGGGCACCATCACGACATGCCCACAACATGACTTAAACCGCACGGGGGGCTGACAATTTTTCACTTTTCTCTTACTTTCAGGACTCTACTCTTCAGAAGGCCTGTTCGGCAGTTCAATTGCCACACAAACGATGCAAGAACCAGGGAAGCAGACAAGCCATGCCGCATTACGGAAATCCCAGGTGGTCTCTATCACGAGCAGTATACCTGTTCCGCATACTATTCCGCAGCTTGCCCCTGGAGCAGACATGTTAAATAGTCCAACTTTTTGTTTATCGCATTACTTGTATTGTTCCGCTTTGATCGCAGCTATTTTCAATAAACAATGCATAGCTTTTGTCTATTTTTGCATTATCTTTTTATAAATAAATGTTCCTTAATGACATGTTGCATCCGTACAACCTGGTACGGCCAAAATATGCCAGGGGCTTTTAACACCCCTCAATATGGTATGAGAAGTCCGCACACTCTCACAAGTGCGGCACCCCGAACTTATAGCATTATATGCATCGGCTCCGAATCATGTCTTGGGTCAATAGTTGGGTTTGCCCAGCTCCTATGTTTTGGTGCCTTACGTTCCGCTATATCGGCTAAGGTAGCACTAGGAGAACCACTGTGATTGTGCCCCAGTTGAGCTGGGCCGAGCACCTCAGTGGAGAAAGCTAAAACTGACTGTCATGATGAAGCGAGAGCTGGTCGCTGTTCGAGAGGTTTTTTCGAGTCCCTAAAGACTTATTCCGCTTCGGGCGAGGAGTCGGCTCTGTCCGACCAAGGCATGGATACCGCCCCGAAATCGGTCTTCCGAACACTAGGGGCTTCGCCGAAATTTAAAATTATAGAATTCTATGGCTAAGTGAGAGTGTTCACGCGTTATAGTCCAAAGAGTGCTCAGGTTTATCCCCGAACACCCCAGCACTAGCGGCATGGGGGCAGAAGCCGACGACTCGCCATCTCTCAGAATTGATAAATAGCGCACAGAAGGTAATATTTTAAATTCAAACAGCATTGCCAAGCGCATATGAACAAGTTTCCAGCGCACAGGACAAAAACGAGCGAGTTTTACTCAAAAATTACATCCCTAGTACATTCATCCGCCACAAGGCGGGCACCCTTCATAACATCCTTATAGTACTTTTCGGGCTTGCGATGCTCTTTCCCCGGCAGTGGCCCGTCCTTCACTAGCTTCTCAGCATCCAACTTGCCCAGTGCACCTTAGCACGGGCAAGGGCCCCTACGGGCACCTTCGATGCAGAAGGAGCGCTTGATAACCTCAAGCCTTGGACATGCCTCCACCAGCCGCCGCACCAGCCCGAAATAGCTCCCAGGCAGGGCCTCTCCAGGCCACAGGCGAACTAGGAGGCCCTTCATGGCCTGTTCGGCCGCCTTGTGGAGCTCGACCAGTTGCTTCAGCTGGTCGCTCAGGGGCACGGGGTGTCCGGCCTCAGCATACTGAGACCAGAACACCTTCTCCGTCGAGCTGCCCCCCTCGGCTCGATAGAATGCGGCGGCATCGGATACACTCCGGGGAAGATCTGCAAATGCCCCTGGAGAGCTCCGGATTCGGGTAAGTATCAAGTAACTCACGTTTATATCTTTACTTTGCATAAAAAATGCCTTACACGCCGCTATCTTCTTGACCTCATCCAACTCCTGGAGGGTCTTCTGGGACTCGGTGCTGGCAGACTTGGCATTTTCTATAGCTGCCGCGAGCTCGGACGCTCGCGTCTTCGAGTCAAGCTCCAAACTCTCATGTTTCTTCATGAGAACCTGGAGTTCTTGCCGCACCTTGCCAACCTCAGCCTCATACCTCTCCCGCTCGGTGCGCTCCACGGCCGCACTCTTCTCGGCCTCGAGCAGCGCTTGCTTAAGGGTCGCCACCTCAGACATGGCCCCTACAATAGCCATGTCAATCCTGTCATTTTTTGCAATTGCACCTTTTTTATATACATATTCAAACATGGTATTTTTTACCTTCCTTCTCCTCGAGCTACTTCCTGGCACGCCCGAGCTCTTGCTCGGACTTCTCGAGGCTCTGCTTCAGCACGTCCACTTCCGCAGTCAGTGCGGCAGACACTAGCAGAGAAGCCTACATACGCATATTGACTCCTTTTGTTAGACTCCTGCGAATTCTTTGATCCTCTATTCGGCTTTTCTTCCCGAATGCCCAACAGAGCATCAGGGGCTACTGTCGATGCGGTAATATTATTTAAACATTCTTTACTTACCTCAAAGCCTGTTAAAAGGCTAGTGCAAGCTTCAGTCAGTCCGCTCTTGGCGGACTGAACCTTCTGGACGACCGCACTCATAATAGTGCGGTGTCCCTCGTCGATGGAGGCGCCTTCGAGCACCTCCAACGGATTGTCCGGCGCCCCCGGTTGGACGGGCGTCACCGGCACGGTGGGCTTGTTCCTCTTGGAAGGAGGTCGCCTGCCGGACTCTGGAACCTTTGAGGGTTCCGGAGCGGCGTCCAGCCTTGGGCCGGACTTGGAGCCCTGGGGGTTTCATCCCCTTTACTCCTGTAGTCCGGGAGGTCGCCTTGCGGCGCCTCCAGGACCACCTCCTCCCGGCTTGGAACCTGTTGGGATAACACTTCAGTGTCGTCCGTAGGGCGGGGGGATGAAGTCGTCGGAAGCAAGTTCACATCCGACGGGTCCAGTGAGCCGCTCGACGATGCGTCGAGCCGGTCTTTGGGTGGGCTGCATGAACATATTCGACATAAGGGAAAGCTGTGCAAAAAACGAATACTATGAATTACTCCGATATCTGGATGCTTACAATCTCGCCAGGGGCTTGGCCCTGGGCTGCCACTCCTCTCCGCCGTCGTCGGCGTCGGGGGAGTAGTCCGGAGGATGGGTTTTCCCTCTCTTGGACCCTCCGGCCTCCTCAGAGAGGGCCGCCTTCCTTTTCTTCTCTCCTCCCACTGGAGGGGGAGAGGTCTCTTCTTCTTCCTCCTCGTCTTCACGGGAGGAATGAGCCGCGGAGCCGCCAGATGATGAATCCGACACCTCCTGGCGCCGGGCACTCCTTCGAGTCCCCGCAACCTTCTTGGCCTTCTTCTCCGGCACCATGTAGGGTGCCGGAACCAGTAGCTTCGCCAAGTGGGCGTCCATCGGGCCTTCGGGCAAAGGAGCCGGACAGTCGATCTTTCCGGACGTCACCTCCCAATCCTGTCAAATATAAAGGAGCTTAGATCCCGCATAGAGTCAAACTATGAAAAACTGATGCCTTGTAAAAAGACAAAAACAGCTTACCGCCAGAGTGCGGCGTTGAATATTGAATCCGTGATCCTCGGCGGCGGATGCGGGAGCCTCGGTGCCCTTGAAAAGCATCCTCCGGGCATCTTCATACGTCGTGTCGAAGAGCCTGTTAAGAGTTTGATGCTGCGCCCGGTCGAACTCCCAAAGGTTGAAGGCCCGTCGTTGACACGGGAGGATCACGCGGATGAGCATAACCTGGACTACGTTGACAAGCTTGAGCTTCTTGTCCACCAGGGTTTGGATGCATGTTTGGAGTCTGGTCAGCTCTCCTTTTTTACCCCAAGATAGGCCTGTCTCCTTCCAGGAGGTGAGCCGCGTAGGGGGGCCGGATCGGAACTCAGGGGGTGCGACCCATTCGGTGTCGCGCGGCTCGGTGATGTAAAACCACCATGATTGCCACCCCTTCAGGGTCTCCATGAGGGAGCCCTCGAGCCATAGTACATTGAATGTCTTTAGCCATAGGCCGAAATGGGGGCGGATGCGGAGGAAGGCCTCGCACATGACGATAAACGCCGAGATGTTGAGGACGAAGTTCGGGGCCAGATCGTGGAAATCCAGGCCGTAGTAGAACATGAGCCCCCGGACAAATGGATGCAGAGGGAAGCCCAGTCCGCAGAGGAAATGGGGGAGAAATACCACCCTCTCATGGGGCCTAGGAGTGGGGATGAGCTGCCCCTTTTCGGGGAGCCGGTGCGCGATGTCGCTGGCCAGATATCCGGCCTTCCTCAGCTTTTTTATGTTTCCCTCCGTGACGGAGGAGACCATCCACTTGCCTCCCACTCTGGACATGACTGGAGAAGGTCGAGGTGGTAGTGCGGACTTGGGTGCTGGAGCTCGAGTGCGCAAGAATGGATAGGCAGAGGTGGAAGAAGGCGTGGGTGAAAAGGTGGATCCTTATCCCCTTATATGGGTGGACGCGATTATGTGTCCCCACCAGCCTAGTAAAACTTGCTTATCTCCAAGCGCCGTAATCAAAGGCGCGGTTGGGTTACCCACGCCTGTATTGATGAGAATCCCGAAATGAGGGGACACGATCTCTGCTTCAACAAGACGTGCCAAGGAAACCGCCTCACACAACGCACTGAGGTGGGATAATTAAATGGATAAAGGCTTGGCCGTGGCATGTCGCACCATGGAATACGTCAGCAGATTAGATTTGTGTTAATATTATTATTCTCTCTATGGCAATATGTGGAAACTTATTTTGCAGAGCCGGACACTATCTTTGCGTTCAAGATCTTCTATGAAGTATTTGGAGGAGGAACCCGCCTTGCAATGCCGAAGACAATTTACGCGCCGGACCCGTCATCATTGAAGCCTAGTTCAGGGCCTACTAACGGAGTCCTGGATTAGGGGGAGTTCGGATAGCCGAACTATACCTTCAGCTGGACTCCTGGACTATGAAGATACAAGATTGAAGACTCCGTCCCGTGTCCGGAAGGGACTTTCCATGGCGTGGAAGGCAAGGTTGGCGATACGGATGTTTAGATCTCCTACCATTGTAACCAACTTTATGTAACCCTAAACCTCTCCGGTGTCTATATAAACCGGAGGGTTTTAGTCCGTAGGACAACATACACATCAACAATCATACCATAGGCTAGCTTCTAGGGTTTAGCCTCTCTGATCTCGTGGTAGATCAACTCTTGTAATACCCATATCATTAATATTAATCAAGCAGGACGTAGGGTTTTACCTCCATCGAGAGGGCCCGAACCTGGGTAAAACTTCCTATCCCCTGCATCCTGTTACCATCCGGCCTAGACGGACAGTTCGGGACCCCCTACCCGAGATCGCCGGTTTTGACACCGACAAACACCCTTTCAATTAATTTCGTTGAGCCTCGTGTTCTTCAATGTGTATATGTTGTAGTTTCTATTTCTCTTAAGCCTCGTGTTCTTCAATGTTTCATAAGAAGAATCTTAATCGTCCTAATGCTTTCGTTTTTAGCTTGATGTAGGAAGTGGGTGTTCTCACCTTGTAGTCTGTTTTTATATTTTTTTCCTTTTGAATTCACTTCTCCCAGTTCTGTTTATCTGGCTTCTACTAAATGGATCTGGGTTGCTCTGAGTATTGATCTAAAAAGGAAGTAACTTCATGTCAGGATGCAGTTCCTACGAGGAGGGAAGTATGGTCAACCTCGAGATCATGTTTCCAGAATGAGGCTGGATTACACACAAGGTGCGAGTTCCCTAATGATGCTAGATTAGACACAAGGTGCAAATTCCCAGATGATGCTGGATTACACACAAGCCAAGTGGAGTCATCAGCTATTCATGTCCTCGTGGCACTAGTAAAGGCTGAAAGAAAGCATGCAGCAGCCCTTGAGAATGTAGCTGAGTTCCTGAAGAAGCGAAAAGAGCAATCAGATGCTCTCTTCACCCATGCCAAACAAGAGATGGAAGAAGCCAGAAATAAGCTAGCGAAGGTAGAGCAGGCTAGGCATCTCTTGCTATCTAAAACTGTTGTCAATACAAAATTTCCTTCAAAGTAGCTAGGTTCAAATGTTTATCCAGTCAGCATGCCTGTTGTGATGTCCGTGCATCTACTGATGTGGCACAATTTTTTTCCGAGTCATTTAATAACCGCAATTACTTTCCAAACAATAACAGACAAAGCATCGGGCATGGTATAGTTCACGCGCAAGCCCAATATTCCAAGTTCAACTTCCACATAAAACTCATGTTCACAGATATCTCCACATTCATACATAATGTCCACAACCATGATTCACTTCAAAGCCAAAAAAATTGAGGAGAGTTAAGAATAAATAAAAACCTCTAGTCCCTGCTACTAGTGCGAGCACAACAAGTCAAGACCATGCATAATTAATTATATTTTTGGTCATTTTTTGTGTTCAAAAATACCGGCTGGCTCGCGGAAGGACGAGTTGTCGGCACATGCGCGGATTCAATGAAGGCAGGGCAGTCTGAAGCCGGTTGCATGCGGCGAGGAGGAGTGTTCAGCCGGGCCTGCAGCGAGTGGGGCTCTCTTGGCCGGCGCGCCGGTTCAATGCTTGCGCTATGAGACGTTGCGTCCATGTTAGAGCAATCAATCCCTCTAGTCCCTTTTTGTTTGCGTATAACAAAATCTCGTTTTCCATTCACATTTTACAAGTAAAATTCATGGACAAACTTTGACCCAAAATACGATGGGGACTAGTAAACCAGAACGGAGGTAGTAGTTTTTTTAAACAAAGAAGGGTTTCCCCCTTCCGATTTTCATTACCGAAAACCAACATCTAAATATAAACCATAGTATTTTCCCTAGAACTACTAGGTTCAACATCTCGCAACATAAGTGGGACAGGAAGATGTGAAAATGGATAAGTAGGCGAGGGTTTAAACCATTTTCCTGTTTTCTGCTGATTGAACACATCAATGATTTACATTACATTGTTGTAAGTAGGCGAGGGTCAATCTGGATAGTCATGATGGGCAAAGCTTGCTTGCGCTTTTCAAGGAAGCATTGAAGTAGTATTGGTGTTACCTAAGGAAATCACACTTTGATGGCAAGTCTATAAACGAATTTCTGGTGAAGTCTCCTGTGCTAAATTTAGAAGACATTGAATGGAAAAACCTTGTTATGCACTGGTTTCGTTCGGAGGATGAGGTACTATCTATGATATCGCATGACAATTTGAACTTCTACTTTTCCGCATGTGCCTTACAGATCTTTTTTGCAGGAAATCTGCTCGAAAAAGAAATCCGGTTTGAAAAGAACGACAGGATATCGCAAATATGCTGCCCGCTGCTTTGCTATTGTTAGTACCCGTTGTCCTGTATCCTTGTACTTGCACACATACCTGGTTCATTATGTGGCAGCAGTATGCATGATAACTTGCTTATCAATTGTTCGCTCTACATTATCCGATCTGTATGAATGGTTACATTAGTGTAGAATATATCCAATGCCAATGAAAGTTTTAGCTCTGCATTGTTCTTGTAAGTACCTGCTGTCCTTTATCAGTGTACTTATATTGAAAGGTAGTTGTTCATGTACCATCACTCTGCAGCTTATTTTCCTTTGCCCTCCATTTTCTACACATAAGATCTATATTTACTCTTACCATAAGGTTGGATAACAGTGATGGTACTAAAGAAGTTTAGATCTGCTTTGCTCTTGGCTGTACCTTTTGCCTGTATCGATGTACTTACATTTATAACTACTTGGTTATGTAGCATCACTCTTCATCTTATCTTAAATATTCTCCATTTTTTCTTATATTGTCACATCTATATTTACTCTTAACAAAATGTAGAATAAAGGCAATTCTTATGAAGAAGATCTTGTGGTAAACTTCTTGAATTGCCCCCCCCCCTATCAGCATGGACAAGGGATTTATAGAGCATGCCTTCACCAATAATGTAAGTTTGTCCTTCTCAAGCCTTCAAACTTTGTTGTGTATATTTGGTTAGGCATGACTGCAACAACTGTTTATTTTTGGTGTTTGTATTAAATTTCATGTTTAAAGTTTATTATGTAGTTCATAAACAAAAGTTTGTCCTTCTCAATTTAAGTTTTCAATTGTACAACCAAGTACCTTCTTCATACCATGTAAATTAAACTATACAGAGCAAGTGATCTTCTTTTGCACTTCATGTATGCTTATGTTCTTGATCCGTAGTCCAGTGGTGTGGTAAACCTACCCACTACAACACAATGTCATATTCTGCAATGTCTTAAGTATGAACAATGTCATATCATTCTACTATTATTTAAACTGTCTCTTTATTTGCCAATCTGAAATGGGATAAATTGACAGCATACTAACCATTGATACTTCTGAGTTCTTGATCTGTAATCGAGTGGTGCCGTGAAGCTGCCAACTCCTTCACAATGTCATTTCCTGCCATGTCTTGACCTGAATATACCATATTGTGTTAATGCAATTTTAAACTGTGTCACTTTATTGGTCAGTAAGAAATGTGATGAATTGTTAGCACTGATACTTTTACGTGCAAAACTTGTCATCTGTCTGCTTGTTTATCTTTCAGAGTGAGGAGGATATAAGTGTTAAACAAGCGTAGTCTCATCAGCTTGCTCAGCTGCTTGCGCTGCAGCTCCCCAGCAGGGCTAACCTTTCTTCAACTCTATTGATGTGCTATCGGTTTTGTATATTATTTTTTCAGCGTGTTTAGTTGCACTGGTGATGATCTTTGATGCCCCGTGTATGTAATCTGCTGTCTGCTTCTGCTTTATTATCGTAGTGGCGAACTTTGATGCCCAGTGGATGTAATATGTTGTAATTTCTTTATTGTATAGTCTAGGTTTTTTCTTATTCACGATGCTGTAGTTATTTTACTATATA